>NC_058524.1:273698999-274002029 GCF_904849725.1 Hordeum vulgare subsp. vulgare
CGAGGCACCCGAGGCCCAGGTCGCCCAGCAGCCTCCTCCTATCCCTCGCAGCCAGGCCGGCCTCGCCCCGGCCCAGCTACAAAGCCTTTCGGTCAAGGTGAGCTTATCCCCCGTCCAGCGCATTCTTCTGCTATGTTGCGCCACTGTTCGGCCCGTTAGTATATTTAGGAGTTTCCGGAATTTAATTAAATTCTAGAAAAAGAAATATCGTAATATTAGAACGTCCGTAACTTTTATTCCGTTAGACACAACGAAGCGAGTAATATATGTAAAATGTGTAGAATTCCGCGTAGATTACGAAATTTACAACTTGCATATTTATTTGTCGTAGTTTAACGTGCCAAACGCCTAGTTTTGCGTGCTGTTTCAATAGGTTACGCCCCGTATTTATTTTTCTCGCAAGTCCGGATTGCTCGTATGCCGCATTAGAAATGCCCATGTTCTAGGGACCATTTTTCTATGCATTTTAGAGCGGTCATTTGTATTTTTGCATGTAGGGAATTCCCTCTAGTTTATTTTCCCGTATATAGGTTATTTTCCCGCATTAATGTGTGGCTTTATTTTGTGTTGCAACCCCACATATTTTATATGTTTCCGGGGTAGAAAAATCCATGGTATTTTTCCATGCAATTAGTTTTAGCTTTTGAGTAAGTTAGTTCGCGCGATATTTTGTCGTGCTGCCCTTTTGTCTATGTCGTAGGATTTATTCCGTGCTTCGTTTGAATTAGTTGTCAACTAGGGAGTTGATCTTGGATGTTTTGTTTAGCCCCTGGTATTTTTGGTTGCAATAGAAATGCATGTTTAGGTGTTGTTTTCTTGCTCTCAAGTTGCTAGAAATAGTGCTGATTTGGAGGAGCTGAAATATTTCTAAGTCTGGAATCTGTTATATTTTGTTGATGTCTTGTCTTTCTTATATCTTGTGATCTGTAACTCTTTTGAGGTTGGTCCAATGGAGTTATTTGTACCCCTTGTGTTTCTCTAGCATGCTGTAAAATTTCATGCCATTTGGAGTCCTGTAGCTATAGTTTTTGCTGCTTTCAATATTGCTTCAGATCGAAAACTGCACTTTCATGAAGTGATATTTTCACTAAGTCTGATATACTGTGTGCGATGCCTTTTTGTGACTTCTTTCCCTAGTGCTCCTTGCTGCCATGCTAGTTGTTGTTAGTTTTTTGTAGTAGTGCGTCTTGCCCTCTTTTGTGTCATGCCTTGCTTGAGCCTATTGGGATTTTGTAGCTCGTAGTTGTGGGGCGTAGAAAATGCTATGTGGCTGAATTTGGCAGATTGTAGTCATTTCTTGTTTTGCTCGTAGTTTTTGAACCGTAGCTCCGATTTGATCGTGTCCTACATGAAACTTGCTTAGAATCTCGTGTAGTTTCATTTTCTCTTGCTGGTTGGTGTTGAAGTGCTCGTGACCGTCGTTGCACACATATTGCATTCATGCCATCATATCTTGCGATGCTTGTATCTTTTGATCCGTAGCTCCGTTGGAGATGTTCTTTATGTGTAGATTGCTTGTCTTGACGCGTAGAATCACGTGAACCTATTTGTTTTGCTGTTTAATAACTAATTAAATGCATTAGTTCAGATCTGGACAGAATTGTAAATTAACATGTGAGGTCGTCTCGGAGATGCTATATGTCATTTCCGGCCTCATTTAAAATGTCTAGATAGGTAGTTTAATTTCCGCTTCACCTCTTGCATGTTTGACAACATTAATATTGCCGTGTAAATAACCGGGAGTGAACTAAATAATTCATATGTGGAGTTTCGTCAATATGCAACTCGTTGCATATTGAACTTCTCTTAATGTGTAGTTTTGATTGTGTGAAATTGTCATGTCGTGACTTGCATGTATTTAGCTGCTCATGCATCATATGTGTTGTGCATCGTGTGGTGAATTCCGTGTGTTGATGCTTGTTTCCGGTTTCCCCCGTCTCGATAGAGTTCCGCAACGTGCCGGATTGTGAGGACCCGTTCGACTACGTCGGTTCGTCTGCTTCACGGAGGCATTCTTCTTCCAAGCGGGATCTCAGGCAAGATGATCATTTCCCCAGATACCATTACTATCATTGCCATGCTAGTTTTAACGCTTCTATCGATTATGTCTCGTTGCCTACCACATGTTAAATACCAGCCTCTCAACAATGCCATGATAACCTTCAACCTGTTCGACCTAGCAAACCACTGATTGGCTATGTTACCGCTTGCTTAACCATGGTGTTAGCGTTGCTAGTTGCAGGTGCAGTTGCTTCCATGTGAAAGCATGGGTTCCTTGTTATATCACCATATTAAATGATATTTAATTTAATGCACCTATATACTTGGTAAAAGGTGGAAGGCTCGGCCTTTTTAGCCTGGTGTTTTGTTCCACCTTTGCCCCTTAGTTTCGGCTACCGGCGTTATGTTCCATAAACGAGCGCTCCTAACACGATCGGGGTTGTTATGGGGACCCCCTTGATAATTCGTTTTAGATTAAAGCTGGTCTGGCAAGGCCCAACATTGGTTCTACATTTGCCCAACATAATAATTCTGTTAAATTGAAATGCATAGGGAGTTAGCGCTACCCGAGGAGTAATTTTACATAAACATGGGGCCCAGTGCTGATGGTGTTGGTCCCAAACGGTCTGCCTGCGGGGCCACCGCAAGGAAACTCGAGGTTTGGCACTCGTAGCTAGTTCCATCCGTCGTGTCCTGAGAACGAGATACGCGGCTCCTATCGGGTACGTCGACACGTCAGGCGGCCTTGCTGGATTAGTTTTACCTTTGACAAGATATCTTGTGCATCGGGATTCCGGTGATGCTTTGGGTAATCTCAGAGTTGAGGTTTTCCACTAGGGAATTCGACGAGATCGCGAGCTTCGTGATTGAGGATTTCTATGCGGCTTGTGGTAATTTGTGATGGACTAGTTGGAGCACCCCTGCAGGGTTAAATCTTTCGGAAAGCCGTGCCCGCGGTTATGTGGCAACGTGGAAGCTTTGTTTAACACTGGTTCTAGATAACTTGAAGTTAACTTAATTAAAACTTGCCAATTGTGTGTGTAACCGTGACTGTCTCTTAGAGTTCCTTCTCCGATCGAGGACACGGTGGGGTTATGTCTGACGTAGGTAGGTGTTCAGGATCATTCATTTGATCATCAGTAGATCACGTCCGCTATGCGTAGATCTTCCCCCTCTTATTTCTGGTACTCGTAAGTTTAGCCACCAAATATATGCTTAGCCGCTGCTGCAACCTCACCACTTAACCTTACCTCACCCATAAAGCTTTGCTAGTCTTGATACCTTTGGAAATGAGATTGCTGAGTCCCCTGTGGCTCACGGATTACTACAACACCAGTTGCAGGTACAGGTAAAGATTACTTGACGCGAGCGCGTTGATTGTTCATTTGGAGTTGCTTCTTCTTCTTCTTCATCATCGATCTAGGATGGGTTCATATTGCTCATTGTTGTAGAGTAATGGGCATATGAAAAATGTCTTCTCTTGCCATTTAAAGAAAAAGTAATATCATCTTCTCTAATAGGCCCCTTCTCAACTATTGTATCCCTTGCTTTGTTATAAAGACTAGCCCAATTTGCTGGATCATAAATATCCACATGAACTGGTTCTTCATCAACAGTAGCAGATTCCGTGGGAGATGAATTATGGTCATGATCACTCACATTGTTATCGTCCGCGTCGATGTCAACATTGTATTCTATATGGATATCATCTTCTAGATTCACATTACTTGGTTCTCCTACAAGAACTAACGCCAACTCATCTGGATTTTTTGAAGTGGACGGGTTACTCTTAAAAAACTTAGGAAGAGATCCTCTTTGTGAATCTACCAATTTTTGATCTGCTTTCCTCTTTTTTCTTTTAGCAGCACCTGATTTAGGCTTCATAATAATTCTGAAAATAAATAAATACGAAACAAAATTAGGGATAAACTACCTATAAATTAAAAACGAATCACTAAAAGTAATCAAAATTAGGGCATAAACTACCAGTATGACGGCGTGCCCAGCCCGGCGGATCTTGGTCTTGGACAGTTGGACGACTCTAAAGATGAGATCGCGAATCAGGAGGCTAGCGTTGGTGTGCGCGGCACAGCGGCAGGCCGTCAGTCCGTCACGGCGACGTGCGTGCAGGGAGACGAGAGAGCCAGAGCCAGAGATCAATAGTCCATCACAGCGGCGTGTCGTTGCAGGGATTCACGGCGGCGTGCGTGCAGGCCTGCAGGGAGACGAGAGAGCCGATTCGTTTTGGCTTAGTGTGTGCATGCAACAATCAGGTAGGAATTTCCGGCGGTCGTGCAGCGTACAGATGCCAGATGGATCCTGACAATAGCGATTGACCATAAAATATTCACGTACGTGGTTGCTATATTAACTGGCTCATGTAATAATAAAATACCTCTTGGCCCATGTAACCTGACACGAAATAGGCCCTGATTTCCATTTATTTTTTCTATATTAAATACTATACTTAGTATACATATATATACAGGGGGCCCCCAAAATTTTTGGGCCCCGTGCGGCCGCCCCCGCAGACCCCCCCCCCCCCCCCCCGGCCGACCCTGACTCAAGGAGAAAGATGAGTTGCACAACAATTCAAGCGGTGCTTATAAAGCTTCATGTGATGCTTCCGCTACCTCAAAGGACAATCTTGTCACTTATGAAGAGATAAGCCTCATGGTCAGAAAATTCAACAAGTTCTACAAGAGTAGAGGCAAAGAGAGAAGCTCAAGCTCAAGACATGAGGAGAAGCGTTTGTCCAGTCGTGACCGAAACTGCTACAATTGTGGGAAGCCCGTACACTAATCAAATGAGTGATCAGCTCCCTACAAAAGAAGGAAAGAGTCACCTCGAAGACAAAGCTCAAGAGAGAAGGAGTAGAGAAGATCACTATGAACGAAGACACTCACGGAGAGGCAAGGAATCGAAGAAGAAGGATAAATACACCAAGAGCAGTTCAAGAAGAAGACATCGAGCTCATGTTGGTGAATGGGTGTCTCGCTCTGAGACTGATCACCACTCCGAGAGAAGCTATCACTCCCACTCCGACTATACTTAAGATGAAGGTGTTGTCGGGATTGCACTTGTTTCCACCAACTCCTACGACTTATTTGATACACCAAATGAGGGAGTCGAAAACTGCTTCATGGCTAAAGGCCCCAAGGTATCACATCCCGAGTATCTTGATTTTAATAGTGATGAGGTTGATTTGTTAGGAGAGGATGACTTGCTTCTAGATAAAACTAGTGATTGAACTGAAAATGAACTTGATATCTATCATGCTAGTCAAGAGAAATCGAATGATAATGATAAGAAAGAAATTGAATGACTAACTCAAGAATTAAAAACTCTTAAGTTAGCTCACGAAACTACTCTAGAAGATCATAGACAACTTGCAAGAACCCATGAGAAGCTACGCTTCGAGAAGCTCAACTTGGAACAAGAGCATGAGTTCTTAAAAGCGATCAATGATGATCTTCGAAAGAATAGTTCTTCTTATCTAGCCAAACGATTACTCTTATCCAACTTTGTACCACAAGTTAAACATAGGAACATTGGTAACAAAGGCAAGAAGGTTTCCTAATCTAGTAACAACTATGTTAAATCTAAATCTAATAATGTTGTTGCTAGTAGCTCTATTGATTCCACTAACGATTATCTTAGCTAAGTTATACTTGAGCAACAAAATGATCTATTGAAAGGGATTATAGAGAAAGGTGTCTTCAAGAGCCTTGTCGGAAGTAAACAATTCGAGGAAATTGTGCGCGAGCAAGGAGGACATCGGAAGAAACAAGGTGTTGGCTACTTCAATGTCAACGGAGGTGTTTGCGAAGAAGGTCCATATCCCACTCCTAAGTTTGTTCCCAAGAGGAGAAGCGTGATTCCACTTCCTCCAAGGAACAAGCTTACAAGATGGCCTTCTACCATAAACAATGTTAGAAAAAATGATACTCTATTAAGCGTACACCTTGGCGCGTTGAAGCGCTCAGCGACAACCCACCGCGTAGCCTTGGGCCTAATCGGTAATCTAGGCAGGCCCATCGCTTAGGCGGATCCAGGTGTGCGCCTAAGCGCGATGAAGCAGAGAAAAGCAGCGAGGAAGCGGCGCAAGGCAGAGCAAGGCGGACCGGAGATGAAACGAGAGAGGTTGCAAGGCTGGGAGGGAAGGTGGCGAGAAGATCGCGAGAAGATGGAGAAGATTGCGGGGAGTTTGCTGGCTAGAGGAAAGGAAAGATTAGGCGGCTTTGGATATATATACACACAAAAGGGGCGGCGACTCGATCTATTCCGGCGTCGCTTCGTCCTCCGGCCGCCGAGACAAAGATTCACCCCATCCTCTCACCACACAGCCATGACTTGTTCCTCCTCGCCATCCGTTTGCTCGACCACAATCTGTGGTTCGGTCTTCTTCCCTGCTGTAGGTTTTGTCAGTCCCTTATCTTCTCATGTATTCACTGTGCACGTGTGCTGCCTCTACATCGTCCCCTGTATTGCTAGTTAGCTGCTACTTGCTGCTCTGTCCCTCGCATGAAATCACTTGATCTGCAGTTTATATATTGATTTTAGTTTACCTAGATTGCTAATTGGATGTTGTTTGATCCATCCATCAGGGGCGAATCCAAGATTGCAGCGCAGGGGGTGCCACTATTTTTTTGCATAGATATCACAATTTAAGTGTCATGTAAGCATCACAAATCCACCTGGGAGTACCATAATCGAGTCAACAGTAGAAATGATAGTTATTTTGTTCGATCTACAATTGATTTATACATGCCTTGATGCTGTTGTGGTTGAATTTTCTCATACATATACAAGATTTAACAAATAAGACCCAATTAGTATTTGGGCATAAACAATATAGTAGGAGACAAGAGCTTAGGCTCGAGGTTAAAGTTGTGCCTGGCCCTGCTCAATGCCTCTGGTGTCGCCTAGTCCCCCACCGCACACCAGCATCCCAAGCTCGCCGACAGTCGGCTCGGCAACGTGCAATGCTCCCTCTGCCTGACATGCACCTACTGTCGCTCGTCGCTGCAATAAATGACCTGACCACCCTAGAAATTGAACCTATGAATCTTTCTGTACCAAACACTTCTAATGGAATAAGATATGACTGAAAATAATAATAACTTCATGATGCAGTTGTACTCGACAACTCATACGACGAGGAAGTTAAAGAGGGCTGGTCATAGCTAGCGCCTAAAGAAACAAGGGAAGAACCCACTGGTCTGAAGGTAATCATCCTGTGCATTATCGATGTCCATGAAGCTTGCTGTTTATTTATATTGCTTTGCATATATTATGATATTATAAATTTATAATTTAATAATTTATATTCCTTTGATTCGGATGTGGACATATGCATACATGTACACACATAATTTATTGCATTTTTCTTTCATTATTCTCTGCATTTATGCCTACTTGTGGGCTGGACTTTGTTAGAAATTACTGAGTTATTGCATGTTGTGTAATTGATTATTTGTAGGGTGTCCGGTACAAATGCAAGAACAACATTCCAGGAAGAGAATGTCCTTAAGATAAAGTCAGATGATGTGGGATGGGAGTATGGGAGTCTAGCTGATGCTTCCAACAAGGATAAAGTGAAGAGTATGTTTTGTAACCATGTGAGCATTGGAGGTGTTTATCATCACAAGCAGCATGTGGCTCATGTTAGTAATGTTGTGGTCAAATGCAAGAAAAGCTCTCAGGAAGCTAAAGATAGGTGCTAGAAATCTCTTGAGGAGGCATCGAATAAAAGAAGGGAAAAGACTACACGTGAGCAAGAGCTCAGACAAAGTGTGAACATTTCTCGCATTGGAGATGATGAAGCTACATGTATGGAAAGCGCAGAGCCACACAAGTTAGGTCCCATTGACAAGTGGGCGCGACCTATTGATCCTAAATTGACTCATGCTGAAGCCTTGCATCAACAGAAGATAAACAAGGAACTCCGGAAAAAGAGAACACATGAAGTGCAACAATATGAGGGCTAGATGGGTGTACAATCATGGTAGTGAAATATATATGTTTACCCACACTGCCATTTATTATTTACTTCTTTGTAATTGTCAATGTTGGTTGCCTTGTCACTCACTAATTTTGTTCGTATTGCATTTGTAGCTATACCATTCAATGCTTGTAACAACGATGATTTCAAGTTAATGTGTGAAGCCATTGGGAGCTTTGGTCCTGGATTTGAACCGCCATCTAAACATGACCTTCGAGAGACTTTGCTGAGTGAGGAACATGCAAGAGTGAAAAGTTTGCTGCAAGAACATGATGCTGAAAAGATGAAGAATGGCTGCTCCATTATGACTGATGCTTGGCCAGATAGGAAGAGGAGAAGCATAATGAACTTGTGCACAAACAGTGTCGATGGTTCTAATTTTATAAGGTCGAGTGAGATGTCGGATGTATCGCACACAAGTGAAGTCATCTTCCAATTAGTGGATGAAGCAATTGAGGAAGTAGGCCCTGAACATGTGGTGCAGGTAGTGACGGATAATGCTTCTAATAACATGGGAGCAAAGAATATGTTGCTGGAGAAGAGGCCAAACATGTTTTGGAGCTCTTGTGCGATGCACACCATTAACTTGATGCTGCAAGGAATTGCCAACCTACCAAGGTTTAGTAAGGTACTCAAAAAAGCAAAAGCATTCACTATCTTTGTTTATGGGCACACACGGACCTTGGACTGCATGAGGCACTTCTCTTTAGGGAAAGAGATCATAAGGCCAGGGATCACTAGGTTTGCTTCTGCTTATCTAACTTTGGAAAGCCTTCTGGACAAAAAGGATCAACTCAGCAAGATGGTGGTTGATGGTAGATTGGATAAGTTGAGAGAAGTTAAATCAAAAAAGGGAAAGGCAGCCTGAATGTCTTTGAGCCTTTGGTAAAAGTCCTTCGTTTGGTTGCTCGGGATGTCAATCCATCTATGGGTTTTGTTTATGGAGAAATAGTTAAGGCAAAGAAATAGATCAAGGAGGTCTATGGCAATGTGAAGTCACGTTACAAAGATGTGATTAATATTGTTGAGAAAAAGATGAAAGATCGACTTGACTCTCCATTGCACTTGGCTATGTACTTGCTGAATCCATATTATAGTTATGTCGATACTAATATTTTTTATGATGGAACAATAACGGAAGGGTTCATCAGCTGTGTGGAGACCTTTTATTATGGTGATGATGACAAGCAAGATCAAGCTATCAATTTTGAATTAAAGAAATTCCATAATAGAGAAGGGTCATTTGCAAAGAAGCTTGCGAGGAGTTGTTAGGATTTTGATTATAATGCAGGCATGCATTGTTATTTTGTGAAGTCAACTTATTCAATATATGCTTAGAGTTTCTGCAATACATTGTTAACTTGATTCTCTGCTCTCACTCATAGCATCTTGGTGGAGCCTCTATGGAACTGAAGCACCGACTCTACAAAGGATGGTTGTGAGAATACTCTCATTGACCTCAAGTTCTCCGGCCTGTGAAAGAAATTGGAGTACCTTTGAAAGTGTTAGTCTCCTTAATCTCCTAACTCTCTAATATCACGTCTAGATTAGTGAGTTACATGTCAAAACATTCTCTATTCTTAATCCTTATGTTTTTACCTCTTGCAGATTCATACATAGAAAAGAAATAGGCTAACTACAGAACATCTCAACTCTCTTGTACTTGTACAATTAAACTCAAGAATTATGGTTAAGAAGCAAATGATCAAGGAGAAGAAGATCATTGATGTCCTCTTATCTGCCGAGACAGCTGAAGCTCAATTTTTTCTTTTCTAGGGTGGAGATGATTATGCAGAAGTCGTCTATAGGGATGACGATGATGAGATGGATAGTACAGAGATGCGAGGAAGTGGCATTGGAGAGGCAATGGGAGGCGATGAATTTCTTGAGCCACGTAGAAGTGCAAGACTAAGACAACTTTATGAAGAAGAAGAATTTGATTCTGAAGAAGAGGAGTTTGATGATGAGGAGGAGATGCATTTAGAGGATGAGAATGACTATATTGATAAGTGAGGAGATCCAAATGCATGGGTGTCCTTTGTTAAGTACCTTTTCTTTATCTTGTATGTCTTTGTCATTATGTGTTGAACCGTCTGTGTGTGTGTTCTTGTGGAATTTCCCCTTTTTGATTTGTGAGACAAGTCTTCCAAATAAGATTCTAGAAATTAAGAACTTCATTTTGAAGTGTGAATTATTGGACATATAATCTATATTGCTATGCCAATTGGGTCTTGCGTGAAGTTTTCCTCTCCAATATTTGAATACTTGATATTTGTATGGGCTTGCTACTTACCATTGAATAGACTATATTTAGTTTTCTTTTGGCAGCCTTTTTGTTTGACACTCGACTAAATTTAGTTCTTCACATTGCGTGACATATTTTATTTTTGTCAAAAAATTATCATTCTAACTTGCTATAGTACAAGTTCTAGGCAAATAATTCTCCTCCTGACCTCTTACCATACAAAATGCTTTGGCACGCCTAGGCTACGCCTAGGCAGTCTAGGCGCTAGGCAGAGGGTCATCGCCCACCTACCGCCTAGCACTTTTTCCAACATTGACCACAAGACCATAAAGGCAAGGGAAAGCTTCGAGATGACATTGATCTATTTGAAGAAGAACCCCAAGCCAAGGTCAAGTGGGTTCCCAAGGACACTACTAGCTCTACCTCAACAAGTGCTACCACAACTCCAAGGATTCCCATCAATTCGATGTGGATCCCCAAGAGTAAGAACTAGGGAAGTTCTTGAGGGGTGACTCCGTCAATGAAATTCACTCTTATTCATTTTGGCAAGAACTATCTGCAATCAACCTCAATCATATGCATTAGTTCAAGGAGTCACACATTCCCTCAAAGGTAAGCAAGGAACAAGGTAAATAATGCATCTTTGGACATCATCCCATTTGTGTTTCACTCCATGTCCATAGATATTCCTGCGTTTGTTCCTCATGCTTTGGGACTAACCCATGTAGGTGAGAAGAGTATGAAAACAACAAGGATTGCTCCCAACTCAAGACGATCTTCATCAACTTTGAGCATCCACCACTACTTCACCTACTTGAAGTCTTCAACGACAAAACCCAAAGTTAGTTGATCCCTCTTAGTGGGGATGTCATATCAAGGAGGAGCTTTACTCTAAGACTTGAGCACTACAAGAAATATGCTCGTTTATGGCAAAAATATAATGAACGTGGTCAATAGGTCATATAACTATGACCAAAATTTACGAAATTACCATGAAGTGTCCAAGGGGGCTCCTTACTCTACACTATTATGACCGTTGATGTCAAAAGGTCATGTTCTGATTGCATCGAATGGTCATAAAAAGATATATCACTAGCCATAGCCTTATTTTGGGTCTTCCTTGACCAAATTGATAAGGTCACTGGCTTGGATGGGGTGATTGGAGAGACACCTCGTCAATGTCATGTATACATTTAGTAATTTTGGACATATGTCGTGCATACATGTCAATCTAGTCTATGTGTGTAGGACAATAAAGTATAACTATACTATCATGTAGGAACCGACTAATTGATGGGACCAATATGTCACGAGTAGGATTTGCTAATATGCAAGGCTCACCTTACAGGGGGGACCTAACTGACACATACAAATACAATATTGAGAAAATAAAAAGAACATAACGCGATTTGAACAAGTGCAACGGTTTGGAGGACGAGCTCCATAGATCTCTTTATTTGAAAAGTTCCAAAAATATATTTTTAAGTTTTTAAAAACTATAAAAAATCATACTCCCCCATCCGGAATTACTTGTCACCAAAATGGAAAGAAATAAATGTATCTAGAATTAAAATATGTCTAGGTACATCCATTTTCTATGACACGTAATTCCGGACGAAGGGAGTACATGTTGATATGGATGAGTTTTACGTGTGTGTAAAGTCTCACGATAAAATACATTATAGTGTGGGCTGCACAAAAAAGTCAGATTCGTGCATTTTTATAGTCAAGAGTGCATGTATTGTTTGTCATTTAAAAATCATGATTTTGTCTTTCTTGTGCATCTCTCACCGTATGGTATATCATTTTGAAATTGTACACACATGTATTACACATCTGTATGAACCCGTATGATTTTTGTTTTAGTTTTTCTTCTCAAACTTTAAATTTGATTTTTTTTAAATAAAGTGTTTAATGGAGCTTGGCCTTCATTTACCATTTTCGGATTTGAACACACTACATTTTGTAAAGTAACGTGATTTTCTTTCAATTGTTTGAGGATTGAAATCTGTTTTAACAATTTTTGTAAAATTTTATGCGAATTACCTATATTATTCCATGTCCATTTTTTATATATAATTGAGATGAGAGTTGTTCAATTTGAATTATGTCCAACATATAGTGACAAATCCCTCTAATACCTAACCAATTTATTTTAAATAAAAATATATACATTTTACATGAGTGTTTTTCCGGCACACTCAATGATGTTCCGCCTAACGTTAATTTATTGACGACTCTGTTCTCTTATTGTCACTACTATAAACTATGATTTACCTAAAGCTCATTAGCCTAGGAATCTCTTTTGAAAAATAAATCCCCTGTGGGTGCCACATAGAGGCCTGCGAGCCTTGATAAAAACAAATGGCCTCTCAATTACCACGTACATGAGCTCCCGTGTGTTTTGCGTTGAGAGCGCGCGGAATATTTTGGCTTCCCGTGCCGTTTATTTACCTCGGCGCACGTTTGGTCCACTTAGAGCATCTCCAATGGTCGTATGATCATTGTTGGTAAAATTGCCACATAGACGATTTGGATGACACTAGCAAAGGGGTCCGTGCGTTGCAACGGGAAAAATAAATTTCCCACGCTCTTAATTTACAAAAGTTCAAAATTTACAACCCAAAATAAAACAATTCAAATTTAGTAAAATTGCACCAATATGTCATTAATTTTACAAATCAATAATTAATTAAGAAAAGTCATGCAAGAAAGCCAAGAACAATAGATATCCAATTTTTGACCCCCAAGTAAAAAAGAAATAGATCGGCGAACAAAATGGATCAATGATTTTTATTGATGTATACATTCAATACATCATCCTCATAATACGGTTTTAATTTATGGTCCCAAGGAAATGTTCCTCCTTTAATCGTGCATACATATCAAGAATCTTGATTCTTTTCGATCACATTGCGCTTCACATATAATCGGGAGGTACGCCTCCTACTGGTTATGCTTCTGGTCCTACTGGTTGTGCTTCTGGTTGTTGCTGCTCGCATCCTTCGGTGAGCCCATCTCCTCCTCGCCCCCTCCCCCCGCGCGCCCTCAGTCTCCTGCGCTCTTGCTGAGTTAATTTCTTCATGGATCGTTTGCCGATTCGTTTTTCCCTTCCTTCTTTCCCTTCCTTCTTTCCCTTCCTAATTCCAGAGCCGCTTGTTGATTCTCTGGGCCATACGTATATAAACCGGTGAGATTACATGTAAAGGAGCAAGGTGGGATTATTTTGATTGTAAAAAGGACCCTCTCCTCTAGCGCAACTGCGCAAGTGTGACGGGCCAGAAAGTTCACAGCGGGTCGGCGGCCCCCTGCTTCAGCGGCAGCACCACCGCCGCTGCCTTGTGCGCGGAGGCGCCCTGGTGCCGGGAGAGCACGTTGAGCCGGAGCTTCTCGTCGGCATCGCTGGTGTCGGACGGCAGCGGGGGCGGCGTGGCCGGGGCGTGGCGGTGGTGGCAGCAGCTGCTCCACGGCGCGGAGTTGGCGGAGCCGGTGGAGGAGCCCGGCAAGTGGAGGGGAAATGGTGGTGCTGCTGCTGGTCGGTGGTGCGTGGTCATGGCACGGCGTGCCAAGAAGTTGACGACGAAGGAGAGGAAGAGGCCGTGCACGTGCTGCTTGGATCAGGCGACATGGAATGTTCGTCTGACGTCGAGTTGAACTGCTCTAGGACCGATTTCAGACCCTCTGCTCCTCCATCCACCACCGCATCCATCTCCAGGTAGGTCCTTCCGTACTGGATTCCTTAGTGCAAATCCCTTCATACACCTTGCTCGACTGGATGACTCCAGGTAAGAAACAAGGGGTGGTTAAATTTCCAGCGCTGATAGGTGCACTACTCTCGGGAGCATGTTCCCTGCTGGATACCTGAGTGCAAATCTTTTCAGACGCCTTGCTCGGCTCAATAACTTCAACATTGTGCAGACTGGAGCTGATTTCCAGATGTGCTCCCACAGGCTGCTCAGTTGAAGAGGCCATGGCTCTGTTGCCGTGCACACTCACTTGGTTGATGTGCTCTCTGTTCTCCATACTCCCTGTGCTCTCAGAAGAATTGATATCGATAGGAGCACATGAAGGTGTTGATTGATGAGTGGCTTCAATTGACTGTCTATGATCAACAAGAATGTTACAATTTTTAGTATCCTCTGCCTTGATCTCACCTTCCTCAAATGTTAGGTCCACAATATCTGGCCCATCTGATCTATCAGTTTCTGACTGTTTAAAGGTGATACCAGATAGAGGATGCCCCTGAAGGGTTTTATCAGCAGAAGGACAAACTTCCATCTCCATCTCCACAGGAGACTCTGTGCTACAAATAGGAGAATCCATCTCAGCAGCACATGCCTCGTCAGTATCACTCGTACCTCCATTTGCATCACCTGTCGGCAAACCAACATCGGTAGTCCGCTGATAGATCAAATCCAAACCAAGTGAAATGCGAGCCTTGCTGAAAAAT
Source organism: Hordeum vulgare subsp. vulgare (assembly GCF_904849725.1). NCBI lineage: Eukaryota > Viridiplantae > Streptophyta > Magnoliopsida > Poales > Poaceae > Hordeum > Hordeum vulgare. The sequence continues at coordinate 273,713,700 of NC_058524.1, forward strand.
ACCTTGCACTGCTCATATGACTTGCTTTTCACATATGAAGAAATTCAAGCAAAATCCTTCCCATGGTTATTCAGAGCCTCGATGAACAGTGACTTCTCATTGTCGTTCCAATCAACTGAGTCAACTTCACATTCCTGATCTGAGAGAGAGTCTTCCTCATCAAAGTTCTTGTCCGCCTCTGGAGTTGTCATAAGATAGTCCATTCTTGTGGCACCTATTTTTTGGCCATGATCAGCAGAACTGGTAATGCATGAGCCCATTCCTTCAGGGGAGAGAGTTCCACATATACCTGCCAAGACATCAGCAGCTACAGATTCCCTCTCGTGCAGAGATACATTAGCAATGCCATCCCTATCCAAAGATCCTTTGGCCACAGCCGAAACATCAGACCTACAGGAAGTCCGAATAATAGACTTTGCAGTATCTTTCTCCACCCTGTTTGCATAATCAAGACCATGGGCAGCCACGACTGATGCAGCATTTCCAAGCATATCAAGAGATGCAGCATTCTCAGGATTCCACTTCTTTCCAGAATTTGATCCTAGGTAATTGCTGGGGGTTGTTGCTGGCGAAGATCCAGAAGTTTCTTAACTTCCCGGAAACTGTCAGATTTATGGTCCTTGTAGTAGAACTCAACACAATCAGCTGTTGTCTTGTGCTGTAGAAAATTGGAGATTTTGGAGAAATTCTTGCCAAATGAAGCAAGCATCTGCATAAAAACTTCCTTCTCTTCATGAGTCCATGGATTTATCACTGATCGTTCCTTCTCAACTGAAACAGGATCCTCAATCAAACCATTCTTGCTGACAAAGCTAGCATTTTCTTTCTCTTTTTTATCTATAATTAATGCTGGCATTTTCAAGTAATTTCTGCAGCGCTTGAACTGAAATTCTGTAAACATCTTGTTTGCAACATCTGATATTTCCGTGGTAGGAAACGTACTCAGATTACCAGCTGTAAACGAAAAGAACACCAAGTCAAATAGGGCTCAAATACAAATGGTATGAAATTGCATCCATACCATAGCCATGCTCTAAGTCAACTACGGTAGATGCCCCCAATGTATTCTAGTAGCACCCCTCTCGATGCATCTACTTAAGCATACATGGTGCAAGTACGAGAGTTCGCAAGCAGCCGGATCGGCCGGTCAAAACTCCAAATCCCTTCCATGGCCTCCGTTGATGACCATGAGCGCCTCCGTGCCGTCAAGGCGTTCGATGACACCAAGGCCGGCGTCAAAGGCCTCGTCGACGCCGGTGTCACCACTGTCCCGTCCATCTTCCACCACCCGCCGAAATCCCTTCCCAGCACCGACAGCGAGCTAACCCATCGCTTCACCATCCCGCTCATCGACCTGTCAGCCTCATCTGGCGTGCGAGCTGACATGGTCTCCGCCCTGAAGGTGGCCGCCGAGACGGTGGGCTTCTTCCAGGTGGTGAACCACGGCGTGCCGGACGACCTCCTTGCCGGCGGAGACGAAGCGACCGTACTACAGCCGGGACCACCGCCGACGCGTCCGGTACAACTCCAACTTCGACCTGTTCACGTCGTCGGCGGCCAACTGGCGTGACACCGTGTTTCTCGAGCTGCCGCCGGCGCCCGAGGAGATCCCGGTGGCGTGCAAAGCCGTGGCGCCGGAGTACGCTCGGCAGGTACAGCGGCTAGGCCGCACACTATTTGAGCTGCTGTCGGAGGGGTTTCTAGGAATGACTCTTTACCAGAAGGGGAGGGAGGGAGGAGGAGGAGGAGGAGGAGGAGGAGGAGGAGGAGGAGGGGGAGGGGCGGCCGGGAGGAGGAGGAGGGGGAGGGGAGGGAGGGAGGGAGGAGGAGGAGGAGGACGGGCGGCCGGGAGGAGGAGGAGGGGGAGGGGAGGGAGGGAGGGAGGAGGAGGAGGACGGGAGGGGCGGCCGGGAGGAGGAGGAGGGGGGAGGGGAGGGAGGGCTGCAAAGGACTGCATGTTTGAAAGGGTGTTTTCGTAAAGATGCACGACGGACGAAACGTTTTTTTCTACTTAAGAAAGGACTGCGGGTTGATTAACTGAAAACGGAGGGACGTTTTTGTAAAAATGTCACGACGGACAACCGAAACCCTATTTGCTTTATTATCAGGGAGAGATGACACGTAATAAAAGAAGAAAGAGAATGAAACTGTATGAACTTGAAGCAACGATTCAGGCACAAGGTCCGAGACAAGCATGGCAATTTCTTCAACGTTTAGTGGACTTATTTAGTTAGTTTACATACATTTAACATGCAATCCATTAAAGAGCTTGTATGATGTGTTGTTGGTTGCTAACGTGGACATTTATATCAACGATTAAACATACAGACTGTTGATATTTGGAGAAAAACATTCATTCAAATTTCCTCCCGCGTACAAAACTTTGCGCCACAAGTCCAATTCCCTCATCCCTCTTCCGAAGGAAGCCTCGCAGATCTCAGAAAGCCCAACACCCGTTCGCCACTAGTTCCTAGGGTTTCTCCTTCGATGTTGCCGCCACCGCCACCTCCAGCCACCGGAGTCCCTCCTCTCCTCTGGCTGGTGGCTTGAGATCTCCCTCGCCCCTGAAGCACTCCGTCCAGATCTCCCCCTCCCACCTCCCACTGTGTGGAAATCTTCCAACGATTTGCATCTCCCGTCATGAACTGGATTTCGTCCGAGCTACCTCTCCCGCATCTTGCCGTGACTTCTCCACGGAAGCCACTACATGCCCTCCTGCCACGGGACCTGCATGGTCAACAAAGACCAACTGCTGCTTCTCCCTCCACCGAGCACATCTTCGCCACCGTCGCCGCCGTCCTACTTTTACTCCCCTCCTGAACTGAGGTACCGTTGTCCTTCCCTCCTCCCACTTTTGCCTGCTGCATAGATCCAATTATCACTTGTTTTTATGTTCCCCCTACATTCCTTGCTGCAGAAATTAGATGTTCTATTTCGGATCTCAGAAGTAAGCAAACTGTAACCTGTAACCATCGATCCTCAATGACGCTTAGAAGTCATTAAAAAATGATGTTGGTTTCTTTCATGTTTCTACAAAAGTTTGAGTTCTCCCGTACTTATTAATGGATCTGCAGGTTGCTAGCATAGATCTGCTCGGTTCTTACAATGTCCATAATAAGTTGCATCATAGTCTATGAATAATGAATGCCAATAAAATTGTACAAGTGTTGCTTGTCCGTAATTGTGAGTTGTGTTGCCTCCTTGCATGTACAAGGTGTTGATAGCTTAAAGGCTTTCAGTTTCTAGGGAGGGAGAGAAATGAGGCCCTGACCCTGGAGGAGGTGTCCAAGCACAACACCAAGGATGACTGCTGGCTCATCATCGTTAGCAAGGTATATCTGCACCTCTTGTCCCTGCTGCCCCTCCTGATTGTTTTCTTGCATTATTGTAATGCCAAGATTCAGTTTTTCTTCTTCGTGATTGTTTTCTCGCATTATTGTCATGCCAGGATTTCGTTTTTCTTTCTTTCTCTTGGAGGGTCACGTTATTGGTAGCTTCCAGCACAACATGCCCTTGCCAATTTACCAAAGCATCTGGGAAAACAATTGATACATGTTGGTTACGTGTTGGCCTGGTAGGGATTAGAGTACATAAGCCGACATATATGCCTAGTAACATCGGCCTATTTCTTGAATTCTTGGTTATGTTGAAGAATCAACTGCTTAATACACATTGAGTGATTCCTAGGGTTAAAATCCAGATGTAATTCTCTGAATTTGTGAATTGGCCTGAGAGAATACACTCTGGTTTACTCTCAGATTTTCGCCTTGTCAGAACCTATAAATTATGAGTACCCTGCTTCTAGACTTTTACCCTACTTTATACAAGGTCGGAACACTTCTAGCGAGCATGTGTAATTTTTTGATGGTCGTCGGAAACTAGGCTTTTGTAACGCGGGTTCCAATTCTCCATCTGAATTCTGGGCATAACTCTCGATCTTTTGTCAGTTTTTTTTCATCTTCAATGCATCCAAAAATTTATGCTTTGCAGTAACAGCACTTTAGAAAAAAACTCATTTCATTTTCAGCAAAGTCTTGGACAGGAATTAATACAGTCATGCATACATTTTTTAGCAAATTACGCATGCTTTTTAGCAAAGTATGCATGCCGTTCCTTTTCTTTTGAAGAACAAAATGGTACAGATTTTGATGCTGAGTCCACGATTTATTTTGTATATACTTATTAGTAAGTCTTGACTTCTAAATAGATGTCATTTCAGTTTGGTGAAAAGCAAACTGAAAAACTTTTTTTCCTAGACAACAGAATAATCTCAATCACTTTAGATATAGATGGACACATGTTTATTTAGAACAAAATGGATACATGCGGACATAAAAAGGTCAGAAAAGCTCTGCCTATTATCGATAAACATTATTAATTACATATGGCCTAATTATACACGTGCAAATTGCCACCATGCATACACGCTTAATATGTTATCCTATGCAACATACCTGGCTACATTGTACTCATGTTATTAATTTATTGTACTATTTGAACGTACGGCATCATGCCATATTTATGTTAGCTTAATTTGGAAATCACATCGACGTCGGAGCGGGTCGTGCCCCAAGAGGCCGAGCTCGCCGCGCTGCTCCGTGTCAATAGGCAAGGTGTAACGACTAAGATGCGGCCATTTCCTTATTTGGGGGCGAGGCCTCAAAACGGGAAAGGGGCGCATCTATGCGTTTCGCAAACGTGATAATCATCACAATACATAATTAAAGATTAACAAGTAGGGCATACACTTGCCATCTGTTAAGATTATATCATATAGCTTACATACACACATTATTCAGAGTAGGAGCAAGTCCAGCTACGGACTTGAACAGAAAAAAACAGATGATCTAACACATCCCGTATGCTAGCCCACGATCATGACCACGGCCTCAGTCTTCCGGATAGTTCACATATAGACAGCCGGAGTCTTCATCAAACTCCCACTTTCAGCTGGTTGTCATCAGGATCTCCTGCGTCGGGCGTACCTGTACCTGTTGGGGTTGTAGTAATCTGTGAGCCACGAGGACTCAACAATCTAATGACCTTGGTACTGAATCTAGTCAAGTTATTAGGTGAGGAAGGTTTAGTGTATGGGTTTGCAACAACCTAAGCATATATGGTGGCTAACTTACGATGATCAGGGTAATCATATGGTGGTCTACACAAGAGATCAAAGACTAGATTGATCACTAAGTGATCCTGAACACCTACCTACGTCAAACATAACCCCACCGTGTTCTCGATCGAAGAGCGATCTCCGAAGGAGACAGTCACGGTTACGCACTCAGTTGACTGTTTTATTAGAGTTACTTCAAGTTGTCTAGAACCAGATGTTAACAAAATATCCACATTTGCCACATAACCGCGAGCACGGCTTCCGAAAGATTAAAGGCTACAGGGGTGCTCAAACTAGTCCATCACAAACTACCACGGGCCGCAAAGTAATCCTCACGAAACTCGTGATCTCGTCGGATTCCTTAGAGGAAAACCTCAACTTTGAGGAGACACAAAGTTTCACCAGGATTCCTATATGCAAGATATATCGCTAAGGTAAGACAAATCTAGCAGGACCTCCCGACGTGTCGACGAACCCGATAGGAGTCGCGTATCTCGTTCTCAGGACACGACGGATGAGAAAGCCTAGAGGAAACCAAACCTCAAGTTTCCTTGTGGTGGCCCCGCAGTCTGCCCAATTTGGACCAACACTCATGAGGAGCACTGGCCCGGGGTGTTGATTAAATCCTCGGGGTAGCTACTCCCTATGCAAATTATTAGTAGGTGATTAGAAGATTAAAACCAATGTTGGGTCCTGCCAGACAAGCCTTAAGACTACACGATTTATCAAGGGGGTCCCCATAACAACCCCGACAGTGTTAGGAGCGATCAGTTATGGAATCAAACACCGGTTACCGAAACTAAGGCGGCAACAACGGAACAAATCACCCGGCAAAAGGCTAGGCCTTCCGTCATTTACCAAGTATATAGGTGCATTAATTAAGCAGCAGTTTAAACATAATGATATCAATATACTCATGTTATCACATGAGACAGCTGGCACCTGCAACTAGCAAAGCTACTCATTAGAGGTTGAGCAAGCCTACTTAGCCAAACAACATTTGCTAGGAGAGGGAGGTGTTTGGGGTTCATGGCAAAGACAGGTGGCATTTATATCAAGTGGTAGGCAACGAGCATGTATCGAAGGAAACGTGATTCTCAGCATAACAAAGCTAGATACGGTATCAAGGTCACGGTCATCTTGCCTGTGATGTCTTCAGCTTGGAACTGCTCTTGATCTTCCCGCACGTACTCTCCAGAATCCACGTACTCGCTCTCCGATCCCGATGCTACCCAAGATAAGATAACAGCCAATGAACACCAACACAACATGATGCAACAAGCAATATGATGCATGTGTGAAGAAGGAATCATGCATCACTATTCCAGTCACTTTCATATGCATTAGTTGAGCTAATTGAATTCTAGACAGAACCTCATATTAAGTTATCTTGACATGCATGAATATGGCATGAACATGTGAATCACGAGAAAACGATGCAAAAACATATAAAGAACGTAGAGAACGGAGTTATGGATCAACCGGAAACTACAAAACAAGATATCAAGACCTACGGTTCAAATCAACCACAAACACACTCCAATGGCACTCCCCTGGTGTTGCCAGGTTGCCACATGATCAAGCAACAAAAGATAAGTGGGGTGGTGCATGGGAACACACCACACCATCAACAATGCCCACACAAGCTTCAAATCAACAAAAACATGCAATCTGTTATCAACAACATCATAGCAGTTTGTCTATAATATTTAAAGTAGCTACAACCATCTAAATGAAGCAAGCAAGATATGAGGCAAAAGCCATTCAAAATCTCTACAACCCTTAACAAGAAGTTAATACAAAGGAATCACCCATGAGCAGATCTATGGACACAAACTTGGACAAAATATCACAGATTCTGGGACTTAGTGAAAATCACAGATTTTCACCAGCTGCTTATGCTTTGAAGCATTTTGGCAGCCTCCAAAATGATATCTACAGGAAGTGAGAATGCATGAAATTTAACAGGGAGCTATACAAATACAAAAGCTAACAAACTTTAGTTTGTTGTATGGGTTGATTCCCAACACACGAGCTAATTCATCCAAGACAACAAGGGAAGAAAAATAACATCAGATTCCCAGACTTACTGAAAATCACAAGGTTTCACAAATCTGACATCTTCAGCCAAGTGTCAACTTTGACAAGGCACAATAGGTGCATGCAAATTCCTACGAACATAACAATGACCCCATGCTGTAGAGGGGTTCACCCACTACCACTACCTCAAGGATTCATCCTCAAAGGGTCAAGGCACCACCTAATACAAAGCACTAAACATGGCATCATGACAGAAAATAACAGTTTTATGAAGTTGCTCTAAAGTGAAATCTGATTACACTAGTGGATTCCTGGGATGATTCTACCCCAAAATCATATATAATACATGGATACTTGCATGTAACATCAAGGCACAAAGCTAGCTCAAAAAATACCACCTAGAATCCAATAAGCTATAGATGAATAACATCACATGTAAAACTAGCACATATTGCACATCTACACCTACACATGCAAACACAAGCCCTATCCACAACAACATCACTCCATAGTGGCAAGCATGAGGGGTTAGGCCCTCATGCACAAGTGCTTATGCACCCATGCACACACATACACCTACATGAGCACACACACATACATGTGCTCACACACCCTAAAGTGCATACACTCACAAGCACTACAAGAATAGGTGCAACATGAGAGGCTAGGCCCTCTTGCACATGTGCATGTGCAACCTCATGCATACACACACACACACTCACATGTACATACACACACTCATGTGCACATACACACTCTCATTCACATACAGATGCTCTCATATGCTCACACGTGCACTTTGGGCCTCAAAAGAACTAAAACATCCCCTGGTTTTGTTAAAAGAAACAAAACAGCACACTTGCAGCAAAAGAAAAGACAACAACAACAACAACCAAGCCTTTCAGTCCCAAACAAGTTGGAGTAGGCTAGAGTTGAAACCCATAAGATCTCGAAACCAAGTCATGGCTCTGGAACGTGGATAGCTAACTTCCACGCACCCCTGTCCATGGCTAAGTCTTTGTCGATATTCCAAACCTTCAGGTCTCTCTTAACGGACTCCTCCCATGTCAAGTTTGGTCTACCACGACCCCTCTTAACATTCTCAGCACGCTTTATCCGTCCGCTATGCACCGGCGCTTCCGATGGCCTTTGTTGAATATGTCCAAACCATCTGAGACGATGCTGGACCAGCTTCTCTTCAATTGGTGCTACCCCAAGTCTCTCTCGTATATCGTCATTCCATACCCGATCCTTCCTTGTGTGGCCACATATCCATCTCAACATGCGCATCTCTGCTACACCTAACTGTTGGATATGTCATCTCTTGGTTGGCCAACACTCCGCGCCATACAAAAAAGAAAAAAATAATACAAGGAAAGCAAAAAATGGGGAGGCCCTGGGTTCGAACCCACAACCTCCTGCACCACTACACACCTATGCACCACTTGGCTACCACTTCGGCTCTCGACAGAGGAGAGGAAGGAAGTAGGGTAACCTCTCTGCACTGCACTGCTACTTGCGAAACAACAGAAAATGAAAAAGGGGGCCAGCGGGGGATCGAACCCGCAACGCGCTGTGCGTGCCCTGGCTCGGTTGCCACTGCGCTATGGGAAGGAACTTAACAGAGAGGTGGGAGATGCTCTTTTGAGCAGCCCCCTCTGCTCCTCTTGCACACAGCCATGACGACCCGAACAGGGGAGGTTCTCCGGCGACGCTCCGGCGATCTAAGCTGAACGGCTGCTACTGCTCGTGACGCGGGAGGAGTGGGGAACCCATTCCCATGCCAACCGCAGCAGGAGGAGGCCCACAGCGGCGGCGCACCGGAGCACCTAGCTACGGCGACGTCGGCGACAACTACGCGCTAACAGAGAACTACGGCGAGGTGACGAGGAGGGAGGAGGAAGAGCTGCTCACCCTGGTCTGCTCGGAGGCGCACTTGCTGTTGAGGAGAGGAAGAAGGGAAGAAGACCTGCGGCGACCCGACGCACCGCTCCGGCGAGGTCGTCGTGGAGGAGGCGCTAGGGAGGGGGAACAGCCCCACTAGCGAGGGGAATGGAACGGGGGAAGAACCCCCATCCTCGTGGACGCCTCGGACGCCGCGGGGATGGCTGCCGGCGACGAGGAGGACGCGAGATCGACGGCAGCGCTCTCTGAACCTCACCTCTCTCTCTCTCTGTGAACTTACCTGGCGAGGAAGAAGATGGAGGGAGAAGAAGGGGGGCTGGCGGCGGAGGAGGAACCCTAGGCAGGGGCTCGCACATCGAGGGGTTATATAGGTGGTCTCGACGTCCGTGAGGGCACGGCGTCGGGAGCTCTCTCTCTCTGGCGACGACCCTCTCTGACGGAAAGGAGGGGGAAAAGGGACGACGTCAGGGGAAGAAGAGGAACGCCGAGCGGGTTTCTGCGCGAAGGAAGAAGAAAAGGGCAAGGTCCAGGTAAGAGGAGGGAGCCAGCCCACTTGGGCCTCTCTGAATAAGAAACAAAAGGGTTCTCTCTTTTTAAAATAAACAACACACAAACAAAAATGCCCATAGCCACACAGGGGTTTGAAAAATAAAATAAAAAATACTTAGGGCATAAGGGAATTATGCCCTATTTAAATAAAATACAAAACTGATTTTTGGAGCAACTAAATTATATTCAAAACAGGATTTAATATGCTGCTTTGTTAATAAAAACCCTATATGACTTAAGTTTAAAAACCCCAAGACAAAACCCCTTCAAGCACAAGATAAAACACTAAATGATCAACATTTTTAAAACAGGTTTATACAAAGTTAATGCATAAGTTCAAATATTAATGGAGAAGGGGTTTTTGAAACCTTGTTTGAAACACCACTATTTTGAAAACACCACAACATCAACACAAACACACTAGCATTCATAATCACATTGGCACTCATGATGATCAAGCAACATCAACACAATGGGATTTCCATGAATGCAATGAATGCCATGATGCAAGATGAAGACACAAAATAAAGCCACATGAAATGATAACTCTTATAACATCCACAACATGGTACTCCAAAATAGGAAAGGTTACATCTGGGGTGTTACACAAGGGCTGGTGATGTGTACGTGGTACCTGCACCAACACGTTGAGTTTTTTCCTGGCTGCTTGGGAGTTCTATCCGTAATTTTCTTTGGTCTTGCAGGAAACTGGCGTAGCCGCTGTACCTTGAGATGCTGTTGTAGCTTCAGATGCTGGACTGGAGCAAGTACCCTGAGGATAGCAACTACGGTGAGATGTGGAAGAGCTTGTTCATGGTAGCATGCCATTTAGCTCAACCCAGTCAACTTTTGAATAAATCTTGAGCTATCTGAGTTGATCCATGCTTTGTAAGAATTTTGTGAATATATTTGTGAAAGTATATATTGATTCTATCATGCACACCATGCATTCTATACAGTTCTATTCACCATATCTTGCCACTGCTCCATACTGTTTTGGAGTGCTTGTCGCCCATAGTATGTTCTATTACCTATATATGTTGCTATCCACACTCTGTAGGAGTCCTATGTATTCACCTTATATCATGGCTGAGTTGTGGTTTTGCATGTCAAATTCTTCACGTGATACAGTATATCCTTCTGTTTGCTATATATGTTGCTTATAAACATTCACTTTTAAACATGGCTTTGTGATTAGTGTATCTAGTTCTAGTATTGACACCTATCTGGTTTTTATATATCTCTATGAATTCAATTCTATGTAAGTGCTAGTGATTGCAATAACATTCAATTAATGATACAATAATATCAAGTGCTTATCCTTTTTTGGTTGTTGTTTTTAACTTTTCTAGACACATGGATGAAAGGGTTAATTGTGATCAAGCGAATGGTATGGCAGCGAGGAGTACATCTTCCAGTTCAAGTGTTTGGCAATGAGGGACAAGTATGAGAAAGGGTGAACATGTATGATCACACATTACTTCCTTTGCATTACTCCTCACACTATATCTTGTTTAGACGCACATTTCTGACTTTTGAGGCAAATGCGTGATGTAAATACTGTTATTTCTACTACTACAGTAACCAATTTTTGAACTTGGGATTTACCACTAGCTCTATAGTCTACAATGGCAAAAGGTATCAATGATGTGCCATGATGGTAGTAGTAATATGATCATGTATGCCAAGAAAAAAAATGCAGTGGGATTTAATCTCTGAATCAACTACTTGGTTACAAGAAAATATTATATTTTCAGACTTCAGGATACATATAGTTTCTCAATTTATTTTAATGAATACTGAAAAAATTGATGAGCTATAAACTGAACATAAGTAATAGTGTTGCTATTGGTGTACTACCTGGTTCAGAGATGGTAGTTTTCCCCTCCCATTTCATACCATTGCTCGGAGGAAACATGTAACCTACTCTGAGAAAAGTAGTGACATAGTGGTGCTAGGTTGACTATTTACTACTTGAAAAATATGTGTTCTTGATATGTGTGAAAAGTTGGATGCATCGCCAGTTTTCGCATGATCATTTTCTGTACAAATTTCAATGTTTCGTAAATGACACATGCATTTTACTAGTATATAATGGGGGCAACTTGTCTTTAACTAACGGTGGTGAAGTGCTAAATGCTTTATTGTTGACATATCTTGATAGGAGGCACTGTTGAAACATTCTTTTTTGCTATTGTGTGTTTTACTTTTATTGTTTAAATAAGATCAAGTGATCGTCAAAGTACAAATTTTTAATTAAGTGCTTGCTGCTCTTCGAGTTGGTCTTTTCTTAAGACTCATGCATCTGATGTATTTCATAGTTTTAGTGGAACTTTGAAGCTCACTACAAATGAACAAAACAGATTTTTTCCTTATGTTTTGACTTCATGCTCAATGGCCTAATTTATTCTTTGAATTTGCAGATGTTTTGCACGAGTCACTATTTGCCAAGAAGCAGAATATTTGAGGAAGAAACTACTTAAACTGATGACATATTTGGTGGCATGGCAAATTGCTATTAGTTAGTTCTAGGTGCACCGCTATTTTGTGTAGTTTGTATGATTGTTAGTTTTATTTTGTCAAATGTTGTGTTTTGGTTTGTAAAATCATTGTAACATGAGGCTGATTGACGGCAATGTGATTTGCTTTCTTCTTGAAAATGAGCAGACTTGTTAAATTTTACATGGCAAATGGGACGTGTGGGTTGTGCTTACCTGCCATGAGAATTTTGGCCTGGCCAGAATGTGAATAGAATTTTGAATTATGGCCTGGTAACAATTACGTTGGATTAAATAATTGGGCCGAAATATTTTTAGGTTAAAAATATGGCCAAATTTATTGGGCTTGGTCCATTCAAACGACTATGGGGACTCAGCCACGCCAGATCCTTTGTGTTTTCCATGTCATCAATAGTGCCACGTCAACCTTGATGCCATGTGGATTATGCCACATCAGCTCAAGTCGTCAGATCCCATGTGGTTGAGCGTAGGAGTAACGACCAAAGTTTTGGTCATTGGTTCTACGACAAAAACATATTGGTCATAGGTTCTATGACCAAAAATTTAGGAAGGTCAAGTTTGTTCATTCTTGATGGCCAACTGTTGACCTTTGAAATTTGGTCATAAGAGGGTCATAAATTAAAAATAATGACAATTCTTTGATCAAAATGATGGGTCATTAATGAACTAATTTCTTGTAGTGGAGTATAAGAATCTCCTAAGGATATGGACACATTAATGCTCATGTAAAAGTGGTAACCCCACTGGTGCTTAACGATGAGTATGACATATGATCAAGTATTCTTACTTGGCTCCTATGTCAATATACTCATATATAGATGACTGCTACTTCTTGAGCTTGCGTTGGTTTTTCCCTTGAAGAGGAAAGGGTGATGCAGCAAAGTAGAGATAAGTATTTCCCTCAGTTTGAGAACCAAGGTATCAATCCAGTAGGAGTATCAAGATGAGGCACCAATAAACCTGCGCAAAAACAAATAAACTTGCACCCAACGCGATAAAGGGGTTGTCAATCCCTTCATGATTACTTGCAAGGTAAGATCTGACAGAGATGAAAAGTAAATAGAAATAAAAGTGCAGCAAGGTATTTTTGGTGTTTTTTGTATTTAGAGCTGAATATATAATGCGTAAAATAGGCCCGGGGGCCATAGTGTTCACTAGAGGCTTCTCTCATGATAGCAAGTATTACAGTGGGTGAACGAATTACTGTCGAGCAATTGATAGAATCGCGCAAAGTCATGACGATATCTAAGGCAATGATCATACATATAGGCATCACGTCCGAGACAAGTAGACCGATACTTTCTCCATCTACTACTATTACTCCACACATCGACCGCTATCGAGCTTGCATCTAGTGTATTAAGTTCATATCAAACAGAGTAACGCCTTAAGCAAGATGACATGATGTAGAGGGATAAATTCATGCAATATGATATAAACCCCATCTTTTTACCCTTGATGGCAACAACATGATGCGTGCCTCGCTACCCCTTTTGTCACTAGGTGAGGACACCGCACGGTATGAACCCAAAACCAAGCACTTCTCCCATTGCAAGAATTATAGATCAAGTTGGCCAAACGAAACCCATAACTCGAAGAGAATTACAAGGATACAAAATCATGCATATAAGAAATCAGAGGAGACTCAAATAATATTCATAGATAATGTGATCATAAATCCACAATTCATCGGATCTCGACAAACACACCGCAAAAGAAAGTTACATCGGATAGATCTCCATGAAGATCATGGAGAACTTTGTATTGAAGATCCAAGAGAGAGAAGAAGCCATCTAGCTACTAGCTATGGACCCGAAGGTCTGTGGTGAACTACTCACGCATCATCGGAGAGGCAATGGTGTTGATGAAGAAGCCCTCCGTGTCCTAATCCCCCTCCGGCAGGTCACCAGAACGGTTCCCAGATGGGATCTCGCGGAGACAGAAGCTTGCGGCGGCAGAAAAGTATTTCCGTGGCTCTCTCTGTTTGTTTCGGGATTTTAGGGAATTTATAGGCGAAAGAGGTAGGGCAGAGGAGGCAAGGGGATGCCAAGAGCCTGCTAGGCGCCCCTCCCTAGGGCGCGCCTAGGGAGCTCGTGACCTCCCACGAGACCTCCTGCCTTGGTTCTCAAGTCTTCTGGGTATCTTCTGTTATGGAAAAAATCATCCCGCAGGTTTTATTCCGTTTGGACTCCGTTTAATATTTTTTTCTAAAAAAGGTCAAAAACACGGAAAAAACAAAAACTGACACTAGGCATTGAGTTAATAGGTTAGTCCCAAAAATGATATAAAAAGGCATATAAATGCATATAAGACATCCCAAGTTGATAATATAATAGCATGGAACAATAAAAAATTATAGATACGTTGGAGACGTATCAATGAATTTGTCATCGTCCAAGTGCTTGATAGCTGCTAGGATGTTTGTGCATGTTCACCATGTTTTTCTCTATCATTCTTACTATGTGAGCATATTGGTCTACATGTGTTTGATCATTCGAGGACATCCAATTGTTATTATTTGGCTCTTGATTTATCTTTTGCCAATTGGATGGACAAGAATGCCTAGGACCCTTCTCTAGCTATCTATGCTATCTCATATCAAGTTCTATTCATACTTCATCACAAAACTTAAAAAAGCACTTGTCGATCCCTCTGTGTGAAGGAGCACTCGGAGTTCCGTATCGTCAATGGCTGACCTCCAAAACCTCTGTGTGAACGAACTCGGTGAAACCAACTTTACAAACTCGGTTCAACCGAAGTCCAGAGTTGATCTGGGTTTTCCATCTCGGTACCACCGGAATCATCAACTCGGTTCCACCAAGTTTCCCTGTCAGCTGATAGTAGAGGAACTCAATGACACTAATTTCGTAATCTCGGTGACACCGATAGCGAATGGGTGTATATTCCACCGGACAGGTTCTTTCATTTCCAATCATCAAAGTCGTTTCGCCTCAAACCCTAAGCTGCTTCCTAGACACTTGGTCGTTGATGAGGACATGACTACCTTTGATATTATCACAATCATTGCATATGCGTAATTATTGGAGGTGATTTCTGATAAAACTCATGCAATAATTTATTTATGTTATCCGGAACAAAAATACTTCACATGTTTTTATTTTATGCCTAAATGCAGAATGGCCGAACACTTGTATGAATCACGTGTGATGACAAGGGAAGTGGAAATGGTTGGATGCTATTCAAGAGGTCCTCTCATGTCAAAGGAAATAATTAGTTGTTGTTCAAGAAGTTCTCTCACGTCACTTTTAGCCCAAGAGAAGATAGAGTCCAAGTCTTTCACGTTCTGGACTCAGATTCGGACTGCACAGACATACATGTACCAAAACGCCTTCAACGTTTTTATTCGGACTCCAAATTGCGAGATTCTTTTTGGGCTGCAAAGTATATTTTATTGGCTTTTAGGCCCAATTGGAATCACCTTCAAATTCATCCGGAGAGTGGAGATACAGACCAAACAAAATGACGTTGCACCAGAATCCGAGTCAAACAACAAATCCAAAGGTGTTGCACCACCTCCACTTGGGCCCATAGGCCTTGTACAACCTAGGGTTAGTTTTAGACTGCCTTGGGATGTCCTCCCACCTCCTTGGCCGCCATCCCTTGTTCCTATATAAGTAGATCAACCTAGTAGCTTTTTGGTTGGGATTTGTTTAGTTAAAAGTTAGCCATTGCAACTTCGTGTACTTCGTTTGTATCCAACGACCAGACTAAGACCACTTTCGGATCCCCAACCTTTTCAATACTTCATCTATATTCGCAATATTCAGATTGCTTTTATCATATTCTTTCTTGTTCTTCGATTGCTTGTAGGAAGAGACCTTCGTGGTCAGGTTGATCGTGCTCCGGCGTGGTCAATAACCTCTTGGAGTTAGTTTAGCGATTGCTAAAGCGCAACGTCGTGCACGTTTGTAGTTGGATCATCAAAGTCGTCTCCACCAAATCGATAGCCACCATCTCATCGATAGATCGGGACACCCGCGCTCCTATCAAGTCCTCTATCAAGTGGCAACTGCTATATCAAGTGGTATCAGTTTTCAGGTTGCTCGGTGAGAATTTCTAGTTATCCCTAGATTAGATTTATTTTTCTTACCTATTACCCCAGAAAAACCAGAAAAAGAGTTAGATCTAGTCATCCTTTGTCCAATCCAGTCCAAGGCTTTGCAATTTTCTTTTTAGTGCTTGCATAGTTGAATTATCGGTTGCATCGTCGTGTCAAGTTGCTGGTCTTAGCGTCTAGTCTTTTGGAGTTTCGAGTTATGTTCACAATTTTTCACGCCGCCGCCGCACTATCCTTATCGCTGCTGCCATATACCACCACCACGCCGCTGTCATCCCTTCCGTTGTCGCCCACCACCATGCATCAATATTCACCACGTGCTTCAATTGTTCATTGTTATTATCATACTTGAGGTCATTCGTATCTGTGCTTGATCCAATCTGCATCTTAATTGGTTGTTCGATAGAAGAGAAAAAAAAGTGAGAGCAAAAAAAAGAGAGAAAAAAAGTAAAAAAGTGAGAGAGAAAAAAGAGGGAAGAGAAAAAAATACAAATTTTGGATCTATCTAGAGTCAACCCCGTATGTGAATTCGCATTGAAAACTCTTTTGTGCACTGTTTAGTAAAGTAGGTGTCTCTTCCTCAGACGATGTCCGATTTGGCTCCGCGAGTACTCAAATTTGAGCTATCGACGAGACGCATCTGAATAGTTGATCAAGCTAGTTAATTATTATCACCTCCAAATCGGTTTCTAAATAGGATTTTTCCTCCGAACGTTAGGAACACGGTTTGTTAATATTTTTTAGGTCCGTTCCCGAATTTTTTGAGTCCTCATACGATCTCGGAATTGAGTGATTATTTTTGCATTCGAAGCTTGAGTCAGTAGCATTCTTGAGAAAAAATATTAGAAATTTCACATAATATTTTCAAGAGGGAAGTTTTAGAGATAGTTTTGGTTTATCCTGCTTGGGGTCATTTATCATCACTATCTTTAGTACCATTGTGATCTTCACTTATGTCTTCCTATCCAGAGATACTTCATATCATCCATTGCTGCCATTTGTGCTTTGACGTGACTCCATTAGTGTTCTAGGCTCGCGTCTCTAGTACGGTCTAGCCTAGGACCAACACAGTACCGTCGTTGAGCGTTTATTCAGCATTGCATATCTGAATTGATTATTGGTAATATTTTGCTACCATACATTAAGCCTTCCTAGCTCCACATATTTCTACACCGTGTATACATAAATTTATCTGGTAATCGCTTTACTCAATCTTCGGAGATATTAACACCGTCGGTTGCAAGTCCCCGCCTGCTGCATGGTAAGAATTTGTAAGACATTGATATTTGCTTTAATGTGAGCATTTTACCATTACATCGTCGTAGTTCATAGGAACAATATTCTTGGATTTTTGTTTCTTGTTTCTACTAGTCATGACAGGATCCAGAGTTGTCAGTTCATGGGCTTCTTTGATCGTGGGAGACGTTCCACCACAACAACTGTTACGCGAGGTGCAGAGAGATACAAATGCACATCATGAGGTTAATGTTTCTATACCACCATTTAATGACCGTTTTAGACCTGCTTTATATATTGAATGAGAATTTAAAATAAATAATATATTTGCTTCCCATAATTTTGCTGAACATAAGAAAGTTAAGGTCACGGTTGGTTCTTTCACCGATTATGCTTCAGTTTGGTGGAGCCAATATTGTCGATTACACCCTGATTATAGACCTACTACTTGGTATGATTTGAAACTTTCCATGACACACGCATTCGTTCCTACTTATTATACTCGTGGCATGATTAAAAAGCTACAACATTTAAAACAAGGTAGTGACACTGTAACAAAATATTATGATGATTTACAAACAACCTTGTTGCATTCCTCGTTAGAAGAAAGTGAAGAAGATTTTATGGATATATTTTGAGGAGGATTAAACCATGATATTCAGGAGATACTAATTCATCAAAAGTGTTATCCTATGGATCGTTTGTTTCGTCTTGCTTGCAAAGCTGAACAGGAAATAAAACGACGTATTGCCCACAAGGAGAACGAGCGCAAGGTGCTTATTCCAAGAGTTGATATGGTTGTTCCTTCAACTACTGGGCGTACGATGACAACCACATCAATTGTTGTGAGGGATACATCACCTTCACCATGTGACATGTTACCATCGAGAGTGCCTACATCATCTGAGTTGATCATAAGAGGTAATGAAAAAGGTACCTATCTTCCACCTCCACATGAGTATGATGAATGCCTTGTCAATTGCAATGTACCATGTGATGAGCCACCTATTACTTTGATCACACCACCTATTTTAGAAAACTATGTTGATGATTTGACGTTGCTGTGTGCTCAAACAACTACAATATCAACAATTTTGAGTGCACCTGGTGAATTAACTATTGTTGAGAAAGAACCATGTGAAAAAGGGAATAAATCAAATTTGGATCAAATATGTTTGAAAATAATCATGCCAATGTTTAATCATTTTGATATGACCTCCAATCTTGGTGATGATTCTATGTCAAATGACATGTTGCATGTTTGCTTTGTTCAGCCTGTTGTAGCATGTATATTTGAAACAATTCAATTTTATTCACCAATGTTGGGATGGTATAGTGATGAGCATTGTCAACCTTTGAAAGGATCGATATGGTTGGCTAGAGGGGGGGGGTGAATAGACAACGAACACTTTTTAATTAATCTTAGCAAGTTAAGGTAAACACTATACGGGTTCACAAATAATATGACAATGAGGTGAACCCTGTAGAGGCTAACAACGAGAGCTATTAAGACTACTAAGATATAGTCACAAGCATAAGCAAATACAAAGTAAAGGATAGAGATAACCACAAGTGGAACCGATGGAGACGAGGATGTGTTACCGAAGTTCCTTCCCTTTGACCGGAAGTACGTCTCCGTTGGAGCGGTGTGGAGGCACAATGCTCCCCAAAAAGCCACTAAGGCCACCGTATTCTCCTCACGCCCTCGCACGATGCAAGGTACCGTGACTCCACTATAGGTGCCCTTGAAGGCGGCGACCGAACCTTTACAAACAGGGTTGGGGCAACTCCACACAAAGCTTGGAGGCTCCCAACTAAACCACGAAGCTTCACCACAATGGAATATGGCTTCGAGGTGACCTCAACCGTCTAGGATGCTCAAACACCCAAGAGTAACAAGATCCGCAAGGGATTGGTGGGGGAATCAACTTTTCTCTTAGTGGAAGTGTGGATCTAGGCCTTCTCAACCAATCCCTAAAGAATCAACAAGTTTGATTGGCTAGGGAGAGAGATCGGGCACTTTTGAGCTTGTGGAGCAACAATGGAGCTTAGAGAGGTAAGAGATAGGGTTCCTCAGCTAGAAGAACCCTTTATATAGTGGGGGGGGGGGAAATCAGACCGTTTTCCCACTCTCTGCCCGAGCTCCAGCGATACTACCGCTGCCTGCAGCGATACTACCGCTGGTACTCCAGCGGTACTACCGCTGAACAGGAGCGGTACTACCGCTGCCTGGCGGTACTACCGCTGGATGCAGCGGTACTACCGCTGGCCCCTTGGTAGTGCACAAACACTACTACCGCCGAGAAAGTCTTCGCAAAAGGGTCCGTCCACGAACTACCGCTAGGTAGGTGGAACAAAGCACCTGGAGCAGTACTACTGCTGGCCAGGGGCGGTACTACCGCTGGCTGCAGCGGTACTACCGCTAGCAGTCCAGCGATACTACCGTTGGGGACCATTTTGCAGAGATGCTAAAAACAAAGAGGCGAGGGCCGCTCCAAAGATAAAGGAAAGGGAGAATGTGACGTGTGCGTGTGTAAAGATAGATTCCACCCAAACCTTTCCACTACGGATCCCCTCTTAATAGTACGGCTTTCCTATGACTCAAATAAAGAGAATCGTAGAGAGCGCCGTGCTTCCGATCCATGAGAGAGGAGACGAGTCGTCTTGCGCCGTTGACGTGTGTTATCTGAAACCTTAAGACACACAGTTAGTCCTGTACGGTACTGTCATCAATCACCAAAATCACTTAGGCATAAACTATGCCCCAACAATCTCCCCCTTTTTGGTGGATTGATGACAATACCGGATTTGCACAGAGAATAATATGAGAACTAAAAGATAGAGATATATGACAGTACGGGGCATATGACTCACAGCATATGATGGAAATAAATCTCACATAAGATCATGTCTCACAAAAGATAGCAAACTAGAAGCAAACCAAGTTCGAAGCAAACCATACGAAATAAAGCAAAGCAATGCAAAGTTCGAATATGAAAGCAAATCCTAGACTCTCTCCCCCTTTGGCACAAGACACCAAAAAGGGGCACACCTAATGCCACAGGTAACTACTCCTCGTCTTCAAGATCACCAGACTCGTCTGTCCCCTCCTGGTCGGTCTGCTCCTCCTCTTCCGCCTCATCGCCAGACCACTGGTACCCCTGAGCCTGCATCCAAGTAGCCTCAGGAGTGATGTCATCCTCTGAGCCGCTGGAGATATCCACATCCAAGGTCCTGAGAACACGCTTATGCCTCTGGCGGCTCTGCTTCTGAGCCACGTGTGTCTGGTACTGACCCTTGGCCTGCATACAGAAAAGTGTATTCATCTTGTCCTGCAGTTTGATAGCCCAAGATGGCATGGCAGACGAGCGGGACTGAGAGGCGGTTCCTCTGTCAGCAGCAGTCTCTGTATCAGTATCCATGTGCTGAGAGGATGTAGATGGGTTGGCCCACTTGTCCTTGACGCGAAGCCTGATCGGGTCATGCACAATGTAATCAGACTGAGCATAGAGCAGCTCCTCCGGAAAAGCCTCTTGCCACTTATGGCTAATGTATGCGAACAGGTAAGGCCCGTAGATAGGAACCTTACGCATGATGATGCAGTTCCAGAGCTCTGTGAACATCACATCAGAAATATCCAGCTGAGCAGACTCCTGAGACATAGCCTCCTCACAAAGTAACTGCATCTCAGCCAAGGAGCCATGGACCTCATCAAAGTTACCACTCCGAGGGAAGAGGGTGTTGCGAAAGATCTGATGCTTGATGTCCAGGTGCTTGGGAAGCACTCCCTTCCTCAGATACAGTTTCTGCAGTCTGTCCTTTGCGGGAGCCCTATCGGCGGTGGCTGCAGCATGAGGACGCAGCCCAAGAGGAGTGTCAGCACCCTGGAAGTCAATGTGAAGAAATTGCATGAACTCCTGCCAGGTACCGGTCAGCTTCTTGGACCCAGTCATCCACACCATGGAACGCTCTGCATCAGGAGAGAAATGGACTGTGACATAAAACTGAGCAACTGCGGTGGGATCAAAATCCGTCTTGAAGGTGATGATGTCCTTGATGCCCAATTTGTCAACCAGAGAGAGGGCATCACCAAAGTAGTCCATGTTCCGCTGAAGATGTGCCAGGTCAATCCACTGAACAGAGACATAGTTCTTCTTGAAATGAGCTACCACATCACGATAGATCCTGCACTGGTCCTTTACCCAGACATGGTCTACATCCTTGATCACTTCCCTCTCTTTGAGATAGGGGTTCTTGGTGCGAAATTGCAGAAAGTCATTGGGGGACATTGTTCGGATATTGACCTTCTTATCCTTGTGAGCGACCTTCTTGAAGGACTTCTTCTTTGGTGGCAGACCTGAGGTGGCAGACCCCTCGGGCGCCTCTTGGTTGCGGTATTGTTTAGACTGCGTGTCCCGTGGGGGGTTCGAACGGCGAGAAGAGTCACCTGTGACACAGAACACATGGCGAAAAAAGAGGCGACAAGAAGAGTCAAGGCAATGAATCTTGAAAACGCAAAACAAGTAAACACGCATTGCTAAGCAAAAAACATAGAAAAATGCATAGTGAGTGCTCATGGCGGTAGTACCGCCACCCCTGGCGGTAGTACCGCTGGGGCCTAGCGGTAGTACCGCTAGCCCTGGCGGTAGTACCGCTGGGGGTCATAGCGGTAGTACCGCTACCCCTGGCGGTAGTACCGCTATCCCTGGCGGTAGTACCGCTGGGGGTTTGACTTTCAGATCTGACATGTAAAAATCGTTTTTCGAGGGCATGGACTGAATATGAACACTAAGACTTACACCCCAGCCCTACTGTCATGAGGAACACTTAGTAACACGAAATAAGTGCATGCCTAGGCAAGAGAGAGCACGTTTTAGATCTAATCCAAAAGTTCAAGTGCTAGATCTAAAACGAGTAAATCCTAGGGCATGGCAACCAACTCAACAACAAACCATAGAACCTATACTCCCCTCAAATATCTCCTTCATGCCATCCGAGAACTAGCCATAAGATCAAAGATATGGATCCAATCCCCAATGCTCCTAACCCTAGAACACGAACATCAACCAAATAGAAGAAGGGAGGAGCTTTACCGGGATTCATGGCTCTTGGAGGAGGAAGAAGAGGTGAAGCAACCCTTCCAAACCAACGGGGAGAAGGAGCTCCATGAAGTGAGATCCAACCAGGGAGATTTCGGGCTAGGGAAGGGAGGAGCCGCGAGGAAGAAGAAACAGATGAGAAAATCGGGCTCCCGCTCCCTTTATATAGCCCAAGGGGTACGGGCCAGCGGTAGTACCGCTGACCTGGCGGTAGTACCGCTGGGGTCCTGGCGGTAGTACCGCTACCCCTGGCGGTAGTACCACTGGGGCCCTGGCGGTAGTACCGCTGTAAATGTTACAACACGGCTAAGGAAAAAGGATGAACTTGGGCACATGACAAGTGAGTAAAAAGAGATGGCAGAAAAGTATTTCCGTGGCTCTCTCTGTTTGTTTCGGGATTTTAGGGAATTTATAGGCGAAAGAGGTAGGGCAGAGGAGGCAAGGGGATGCCAAGAGCCTGCTAGGCGCCCCTCCCTAGGGCGCGCCTAGGGAGCTCGTGACCTCCCACGAGACCTCCTGCCTTGGTTCTCAAGTCTTCTGGGTATCTTCTGTTATGGAAAAAATCATCCCGCAGGTTTTATTCCGTTTGGACTCCGTTTAATATTTTTTTCTAAAAAAGGTCAAAAACACGGAAAAAACAAAAACTGACACTAGGCATTGAGTTAATAGGTTAGTCCCAAAAATGATATAAAAAGGCATATAAATGCATATAAGACATCCCAAGTTGATAATATAATAGCATGGAACAATAAAAAATTATAGATACGTTGGAGACGTATCAATGAATTTGTCATCGTCCAAGTGCTTGATAGCTGCTAGGATGTTTGTGCATGTTCACCATGTTTTTCTCTATCATTCTTACTATGTGAGCATATTGGTCTACATGTGTTTGATCATTCGAGGACATCCAATTGTTATTATTTGGCTCTTGATTTATCTTTTGCCAATTGGATGGACAAGAATGCCTAGGACCCTTCTCTAGCTATCTATGCTATCTCATATCAAGTTCTATTCATACTTCATCACAAAACTTAAAAAAGCACTTGTCGATCCCTCTGTGTGAAGGAGCACTCGGAGTTCCGTATCGTCAATGGCTGACCTCCAAAACCTCTGTGTGAACGAACTCGGTGAAACCAACTTTACAAACTCGGTTCAACCGAAGTCCAGAGTTGATCTGGGTTTTCCATCTCGGTACCACCGGAATCATCAACTCGGTTCCACCAAGTTTCCCTGTCAGCTGATAGTAGAGGAACTCAATGACACTAATTTCGTAATCTCGGTGACACCGATAGCGAATGGGTGTATATTCCACCGGACAGGTTCTTTCATTTCCAATCATCAAAGTCGTTTCGCCTCAAACCCTAAGCTGCTTCCTAGACACTTGGTCGTTGATGAGGACATGACTACCTTTGATATTATCACAATCATTGCATATGCGTAATTATTGGAGGTGATTTCTGATAAAACTCATGCAATAATTTATTTATGTTATCCGGAACAAAAATACTTCACATGTTTTTATTTTATGCCTAAATGCAGAATGGCCGAACACTTGTATGAATCACGTGTGATGACAAGGGAAGTGGAAATGGTTGGATGCTATTCAAGAGGTCCTCTCATGTCAAAGGAAATAATTAGTTGTTGTTCAAGAAGTTCTCTCACGTCACTTTTAGCCCAAGAGAAGATAGAGTCCAAGTCTTTCACGTTCTGGACTCAGATTCGGACTGCACAGACATACATGTACCAAAACGCCTTCAACGTTTTTATTCGGACTCCAAATTGCGAGATTCTTTTTGGGCTGCAAAGTATATTTTATTGGCTTTTAGGCCCAATTGGAATCACCTTCAAATTCATCCGGAGAGTGGAGATACAGACCAAACAAAATGACGTTGCACCAGAATCCGAGTCAAACAACAAATCCAAAGGTGTTGCACCACCTCCACTTGGGCCCATAGGCCTTGTACAACCTAGGGTTAGTTTTAGACTGCCTTGGGATGTCCTCCCACCTCCTTGGCCGCCATCCCTTGTTCCTATATAAGTAGATCAACCTAGTAGCTTTTTGGTTGGGATTTGTTTAGTTAAAAGTTAGCCATTGCAACTTCGTGTACTTCGTTTGTATCCAACGACCAGACTAAGACCACTTTCGGATCCCCAACCTTTTCAATACTTCATCTATATTCGCAATATTCAGATTGCTTTTATCATATTCTTTCTTGTTCTTCGATTGCTTGTAGGAAGAGACCTTCGTGGTCAGGTTGATCGTGCTCCGGCGTGGTCAATAACCTCTTGGAGTTAGTTTAGCGATTGCTAAAGCGCAACGTCGTGCACGTTTGTAGTTGGATCATCAAAGTCGTCTCCACCAAATCGATAGCCACCATCTCATCGATAGATCGGGACACCCGCGCTCCTATCAAGTCCTCTATCAAGTGGCAACTGCTATATCAAGTGGTATCAGTTTTCAGGTTGCTCGGTGAGAATTTCTAGTTATCCCTAGATTAGATTTATTTTTCTTACCTATTACCCCAGAAAAACCAGAAAAAGAGTTAGATCTAGTCATCCTTTGTCCAATCCAGTCCAAGGCTTTGCAATTTTCTTTTTAGTGCTTGCATAGTTGAATTATCGGTTGCATCGTCGTGTCAAGTTGCTGGTCTTAGCGTCTAGTCTTTTGGAGTTTCGAGTTATGTTCACAATTTTTCACGCCGCCGCCGCACTATCCTTATCGCTGCTGCCATATACCACCACCACGCCGCTGTCATCCCTTCCGTTGTCGCCCACCACCATGCATCAATATTCACCACGTGCTTCAATTGTTCATTGTTATTATCATACTTGAGGTCATTCGTATCTGTGCTTGATCCAATCTGCATCTTAATTGGTTGTTCGATAGAAGAGAAAAAAAAGTGAGAGCAAAAAAAAGAGAGAAAAAAAGTAAAAAAGTGAGAGAGAAAAAAGAGGGAAGAGAAAAAAATACAAATTTTGGATCTATCTAGAGTCAACCCCGTATGTGAATTCGCATTGAAAACTCTTTTGTGCACTGTTTAGTAAAGTAGGTGTCTCTTCCTCAGACGATGTCCGATTTGGCTCCGCGAGTACTCAAATTTGAGCTATCGACGAGACGCATCTGAATAGTTGATCAAGCTAGTTAATTATTATCACCTCCAAATCGGTTTCTAAATAGGATTTTTCCTCCGAACGTTAGGAACACGGTTTGTTAATATTTTTTAGGTCCGTTCCCGAATTTTTTGAGTCCTCATACGATCTCGGAATTGAGTGATTATTTTTGCATTCGAAGCTTGAGTCAGTAGCATTCTTGAGAAAAAATATTAGAAATTTCACATAATATTTTCAAGAGGGAAGTTTTAGAGATAGTTTTGGTTTATCCTGCTTGGGGTCATTTATCATCACTATCTTTAGTACCATTGTGATCTTCACTTATGTCTTCCTATCCAGAGATACTTCATATCATCCATTGCTGCCATTTGTGCTTTGACGTGACTCCATTAGTGTTCTAGGCTCGCGTCTCTAGTACGGTCTAGCCTAGGACCAACACAGTACCGTCGTTGAGCGTTTATTCAGCATTGCATATCTGAATTGATTATTGGTAATATTTTGCTACCATACATTAAGCCTTCCTAGCTCCACATATTTCTACACCGTGTATACATAAATTTATCTGGTAATCGCTTTACTCAATCTTCGGAGATATTAACACCGTCGGTTGCAAGTCCCCGCCTGCTGCATGGTAAGAATTTGTAAGACATTGATATTTGCTTTAATGTGAGCATTTTACCATTACATCGTCGTAGTTCATAGGAACAATATTCTTGGATTTTTGTTTCTTGTTTCTACTAGTCATGACAGGATCCAGAGTTGTCAGTTCATGGGCTTCTTTGATCGTGGGAGACGTTCCACCACAACAACTGTTACGCGAGGTGCAGAGAGATACAAATGCACATCATGAGGTTAATGTTTCTATACCACCATTTAATGACCGTTTTAGACCTGCTTTATATATTGAATGAGAATTTAAAATAAATAATATATTTGCTTCCCATAATTTTGCTGAACATAAGAAAGTTAAGGTCACGGTTGGTTCTTTCACCGATTATGCTTCAGTTTGGTGGAGCCAATATTGTCGATTACACCCTGATTATAGACCTACTACTTGGTATGATTTGAAACTTTCCATGACACACGCATTCGTTCCTACTTATTATACTCGTGGCATGATTAAAAAGCTACAACATTTAAAACAAGGTAGTGACACTGTAACAAAATATTATGATGATTTACAAACAACCTTGTTGCATTCCTCGTTAGAAGAAAGTGAAGAAGATTTTATGGATATATTTTGAGGAGGATTAAACCATGATATTCAGGAGATACTAATTCATCAAAAGTGTTATCCTATGGATCGTTTGTTTCGTCTTGCTTGCAAAGCTGAACAGGAAATAAAACGACGTATTGCCCACAAGGAGAACGAGCGCAAGGTGCTTATTCCAAGAGTTGATATGGTTGTTCCTTCAACTACTGGGCGTACGATGACAACCACATCAATTGTTGTGAGGGATACATCACCTTCACCATGTGACATGTTACCATCGAGAGTGCCTACATCATCTGAGTTGATCATAAGAGGTAATGAAAAAGGTACCTATCTTCCACCTCCACATGAGTATGATGAATGCCTTGTCAATTGCAATGTACCATGTGATGAGCCACCTATTACTTTGATCACACCACCTATTTTAGAAAACTATGTTGATGATTTGACGTTGCTGTGTGCTCAAACAACTACAATATCAACAATTTTGAGTGCACCTGGTGAATTAACTATTGTTGAGAAAGAACCATGTGAAAAAGGGAATAAATCAAATTTGGATCAAATATGTTTGAAAATAATCATGCCAATGTTTAATCATTTTGATATGACCTCCAATCTTGGTGATGATTCTATGTCAAATGACATGTTGCATGTTTGCTTTGTTCAGCCTGTTGTAGCATGTATATTTGAAACAATTCAATTTTATTCACCAATGTTGGGATGGTATAGTGATGAGCATTGTCAACCTTTGAAAGGATCGATATGGTTGGCTAGAGGGGGGGGGGTGAATAGACAACGAACACTTTTTAATTAATCTTAGCAAGTTAAGGTAAACACTATACGGGTTCACAAATAATATGACAATGAGGTGAACCCTGTAGAGGCTAACAACGAGAGCTATTAAGACTACTAAGATATAGTCACAAGCATAAGCAAATACAAAGTAAAGGATAGAGATAACCACAAGTGGAACCGATGGAGACGAGGATGTGTTACCGAAGTTCCTTCCCTTTGACCGGAAGTACGTCTCCGTTGGAGCGGTGTGGAGGCACAATGCTCCCCAAAAAGCCACTAAGGCCACCGTATTCTCCTCACGCCCTCGCACGATGCAAGGTACCGTGACTCCACTATAGGTGCCCTTGAAGGCGGCGACCGAACCTTTACAAACAGGGTTGGGGCAACTCCACACAAAGCTTGGAGGCTCCCAACTAAACCACGAAGCTTCACCACAATGGAATATGGCTTCGAGGTGACCTCAACCGTCTAGGATGCTCAAACACCCAAGAGTAACAAGATCCGCAAGGGATTGGTGGGGGAATCAACTTTTCTCTTAGTGGAAGTGTGGATCTAGGCCTTCTCAACCAATCCCTAAAGAATCAACAAGTTTGATTGGCTAGGGAGAGAGATCGGGCACTTTTGAGCTTGTGGAGCAACAATGGAGCTTAGAGAGGTAAGAGATAGGGTTCCTCAGCTAGAAGAACCCTTTATATAGTGGGGGGGGGAAATCAGACCGTTTTCCCACTCTCTGCCCGAGCTCCAGCGATACTACCGCTGCCTGCAGCGATACTACCGCTGGTACTCCAGCGGTACTACCGCTGAACAGGAGCGGTACTACCGCTGCCTGGCGGTACTACCGCTGGATGCAGCGGTACTACCGCTGGCCCCTTGGTAGTGCACAAACACTACTACCGCCGAGAAAGTCTTCGCAAAAGGGTCCGTCCACGAACTACCGCTAGGTAGGTGGAACAAAGCACCTGGAGCAGTACTACTGCTGGCCAGGGGCGGTACTACCGCTGGCTGCAGCGGTACTACCGCTAGCAATCCAGCGATACTACCGTTGGGGACCATTTTGCAGAGATGCTAAAAACAAAGAGGCGAGGGCCGCTCCAAAGATAAAGGAAAGGGAGAATGTGACGTGTGCGTGTGTAAAGATAGATTCCACCCAAACCTTTCCACTACGGATCCCCTCTTAATAGTACGGCTTTCCTATGACTCAAATAAAGAGAATCGTAGAGAGCGCCGTGCTTCCGATCCATGAGAGAGGAGACGAGTCGTCTTGCGCCGTTGACGTGTGTTATCTGAAACCTTAAGACACACAGTTAGTCCTGTACGGTACTGTCATCAATCACCAAAATCACTTAGGCATAAACTATGCCCCAACAATCTCCCCCTTTTTGGTGGATTGATGACAATACCGGATTTGCACAGAGAATAATATGAGAACTAAAAGATAGAGATATATGACAGTACGGGGCATATGACTCACAGCATATGATGGAAATAAATCTCACATAAGATCATGTCTCACAAAAGATAGCAAACTAGAAGCAAACCAAGTTCGAAGCAAACCATACGAAATAAAGCAAAGCAATGCAAAGTTCGAATATGAAAGCAAATCCTAGACTCTCTCCCCCTTTGGCACAAGACACCAAAAAGGGGCACACCTAATGCCACAGGTAACTACTCCTCGTCTTCAAGATCACCAGACTCGTCTGTCCCCTCCTGGTCGGTCTGCTCCTCCTCTTCCGCCTCATCGCCAGACCACTGGTACCCCTGAGCCTGCATCCAAGTA
Organism: Hordeum vulgare subsp. vulgare; assembly: GCF_904849725.1. NCBI lineage: Eukaryota > Viridiplantae > Streptophyta > Magnoliopsida > Poales > Poaceae > Hordeum > Hordeum vulgare. The sequence goes on from NC_058524.1 coordinate 273,743,138, forward strand.
GCCTCAGGAGTGATGTCATCCTCTGAGCCGCTGGAGATATCCACATCCAAGGTCCTGAGAACACGCTTATGCCTCTGGCGGCTCTGCTTCTGAGCCACGTGTGTCTGGTACTGACCCTTGGCCTGCATACAGAAAAGTGTATTCATCTTGTCCTGCAGTTTGATAGCCCAAGATGGCATGGCAGACGAGCGGGACTGAGAGGCGGTTCCTCTGTCAGCAGCAGTCTCTGTATCAGTATCCATGTGCTGAGAGGATGTAGATGGGTTGGCCCACTTGTCCTTGACGCGAAGCCTGATCGGGTCATGCACAATGTAATCAGACTGAGCATAGAGCAGCTCCTCCGGAAAAGCCTCTTGCCACTTATGGCTAATGTATGCGAACAGGTAAGGCCCGTAGATAGGAACCTTACGCATGATGATGCAGTTCCAGAGCTCTGTGAACATCACATCAGAAATATCCAGCTGAGCAGACTCCTGAGACATAGCCTCCTCACAAAGTAACTGCATCTCAGCCAAGGAGCCATGGACCTCATCAAAGTTACCACTCCGAGGGAAGAGGGTGTTGCGAAAGATCTGATGCTTGATGTCCAGGTGCTTGGGAAGCACTCCCTTCCTCAGATACAGTTTCTGCAGTCTGTCCTTTGCGGGAGCCCTATCGGCGGTGGCTGCAGCATGAGGACGCAGCCCAAGAGGAGTGTCAGCACCCTGGAAGTCAATGTGAAGAAATTGCATGAACTCCTGCCAGGTACCGGTCAGCTTCTTGGACCCAGTCATCCACACCATGGAACGCTCTGCATCAGGAGAGAAATGGACTGTGACATAAAACTGAGCAACTGCGGTGGGATCAAAATCCGTCTTGAAGGTGATGATGTCCTTGATGCCCAATTTGTCAACCAGAGAGAGGGCATCACCAAAGTAGTCCATGTTCCGCTGAAGATGTGCCAGGTCAATCCACTGAACAGAGACATAGTTCTTCTTGAAATGAGCTACCACATCACGATAGATCCTGCACTGGTCCTTTACCCAGACATGGTCTACATCCTTGATCACTTCCCTCTCTTTGAGATAGGGGTTCTTGGTGCGAAATTGCAGAAAGTCATTGGGGGACATTGTTCGGATATTGACCTTCTTATCCTTGTGAGCGACCTTCTTGAAGGACTTCTTCTTTGGTGGCAGACCTGAGGTGGCAGACCCCTCGGGCGCCTCTTGGTTGCGGTATTGTTTAGACTGCGTGTCCCGTGGGGGGTTCGAACGGCGAGAAGAGTCACCTGTGACACAGAACACATGGCGAAAAAAGAGGCGACAAGAAGAGTCAAGGCAATGAATCTTGAAAACGCAAAACAAGTAAACACGCATTGCTAAGCAAAAAACATAGAAAAATGCATAGTGAGTGCTCATGGCGGTAGTACCGCCACCCCTGGCGGTAGTACCGCTGGGGCCTAGCGGTAGTACCGCTAGCCCTGGCGGTAGTACCGCTGGGGGTCATAGCGGTAGTACCGCTACCCCTGGCGGTAGTACCGCTATCCCTGGCGGTAGTACCGCTGGGGGTTTGACTTTCAGATCTGACATGTAAAAATCGTTTTTCGAGGGCATGGACTGAATATGAACACTAAGACTTACACCCCAGCCCTACTGTCATGAGGAACACTTAGTAACACGAAATAAGTGCATGCCTAGGCAAGAGAGAGCACGTTTTAGATCTAATCCAAAAGTTCAAGTGCTAGATCTAAAACGAGTAAATCCTAGGGCATGGCAACCAACTCAACAACAAACCATAGAACCTATACTCCCCTCAAATATCTCCTTCATGCCATCCGAGAACTAGCCATAAGATCAAAGATATGGATCCAATCCCCAATGCTCCTAACCCTAGAACACGAACATCAACCAAATAGAAGAAGGGAGGAGCTTTACCGGGATTCATGGCTCTTGGAGGAGGAAGAAGAGGTGAAGCAACCCTTCCAAACCAACGGGGAGAAGGAGCTCCATGAAGTGAGATCCAACCAGGGAGATTTCGGGCTAGGGAAGGGAGGAGCCGCGAGGAAGAAGAAACAGATGAGAAAATCGGGCTCCCGCTCCCTTTATATAGCCCAAGGGGTACGGGCCAGCGGTAGTACCGCTGACCTGGCGGTAGTACCGCTGGGGTCCTGGCGGTAGTACCGCTACCCCTGGCGGTAGTACCACTGGGGCCCTGGCGGTAGTACCGCTGTAAATGTTACAACACGGCTAAGGAAAAAGGATGAACTTGGGCACATGACAAGTGAGTAAAAAGAGATGGCATCCAAGAAAATGTACTGACTTGTCATTGTATATCCTTTCTTCTATACGCAAGGAAGGATGGAGGGGCGGTGGCCGAGGCCACCTATGTTTGAGACAGTGGTATGACACCGCGAAGAATTATCCTTGGGTTCATGACCAATGCTCGTCTTTGAAGCACAAGTGCCATTTGACAATGGCTAAAGTGAAAGACTAGATTGATTTACGCATAATGGGGGGAGGGAAAGTTCATTGAGAGAACAACACTCCCCCTATGTCCATGCCTACATCTAGACCAAGATGGAATGCAAAGAGAGGTGCAATATGCCTAGTTTCAATCCACATTACTTGAATCAATGACATTTAGCTCATGCCTTAACTCCCGGAACCTTGCTTCATCTAGAGGCTTAGTGAAAATATCTACAACTTTCTCTTCAGTGTGGATGAAGTGAACCTCAATATCACCTAGCTTGATATGTTCACGAATGAAGTGATGACGAATATCAATATGTTTGGTTTTGCTATGTTGCACTGGGTTGAGGGAAATCTTGATGGCGCTTTGATTGTCACATAGAAGAGGCACTTTGTCACAAGTGACACCATAATCCTTTAAAGTTTGCCTCATCCATAGCAATTGTGCACAACAACTTGCAGCTGCCACATACTCAGCTTCGGTGGATGATAAGGAGACGCAGTTCTGCTTCTTTGAAGACCAACTTACCAAAGAGCGACCAAGGAATTGGCATCCTCCATACGTTGACTTCCTCTCCACACAATCTCCAGCCCAATCTAAGTCCGAATAGCCAACTAGATTGAAGTTTGCTCCTTTGGGATACCAGAGGCCAAAGTTTGGGGTATGAGCCAAATATCGAAAGATTCGTTTGACAGCCATGTAGTGACTTTCTTTTGGTGCGGATTGAAACCGTGCACATATCCCTACACTCAACATAATGTCCGGTCTAGATGCACAGAGGTAAAGGAGGGATCCAATCATGGAGCGGTATACCTTTTGATCCACTGCTTTACCATTGGGATCACTGTCAAGCTTGCATCTGGTTGGCATGGGGAACTTGACCGGTTTGACATCTTCGAGCTCGAACCGTTTGAGCATGTCTTGAGTGTACTTGGCTTGTTTGATGAATGTCCCTTCTAGACCTTGTTTAATCTCGAACCCAAGGAAGAACTTCAACTCTCCCATCATGGACATCTCAAACTTCTCAGTCATTAGTGCAGCAAATTCTTCATTGAATGAAATGTTAGGAGAGCCAAAGATAATATCATCAACATATAGTTGGCATATGAACAAATCCCCTTTAACCCTCTTAGTAAAAAGAGTGGGATCAATCTTCCCAATTTCAAACCCACGATCTTGTAACAACTCAGTAAGATACTCATACCACGCGTGTGGGGCTTGTTTAAGGCCATAGAGTGCCTTACTGAGTTTGTACACATGATTGGGGAGCTTGGGATGTTCGAATCCCGGGGGTTGTTTGACATAGACCAACTCATTCAAAGGACCATTAAGAAATCACTTTTCACATCCATTTGCTGTAATTTGAAGTTATGATGAGAAGCAAATGCAAGTAACATGCGAATAGATTCTAGACGAGCAACAGGGGCAAAGGTTTCACCGTAGTCGATACCCTCGACTTGGAAGTAGCCTTGAGCCACCAATCTTGCCTTGTTTCGAATCACAATTCCATTGGCATCTTGCTTGTTCTTGAATATCCATTTGGTCCCGATGACATTATGTTCCTTCGTTGGCCGAGGCACTAAATCCCAGACTTGGTTGCGCTCGAAGTTGTTAAGTTCTTCGTGCATGGCCATAAGCCAATCCTCATCATCGAGCGCTTCCTGTACCTGTTGAGCTTCACAATACGCGACAAACGCTTGATGCTCACAATAATTCCAAAGCTGTTGACGGGTAGATACTCCCCTTTTTAAACTTCCAAGAACATTCTTCATAAGATGTGACTTGGCTCTCAGCTTGTCCGCATTCTTGGCTGCTCGACGCTCCAAGAGTTCTTCATTAGATAACGGGGGAGCATCGACTTGTTTCTTTTGTTTGCCCTTGCGTCTTGAGCCGGTTGTTGGAGCTCCAGACGGGAATTGTGAGACAGTCTCCTGATCATCTTGTCCTTCGACTTGAGCAGGTTCACTAGTTTGATCTTGTATTAGTGGTTGCTCTTGATCTTGATCTTGTGCTGGTTCGGGGTTTCGGGGTAGTGCTTGAATATCATGGGGCACATCACCATTGTTAGGCAATTGATCTTGACCGTGAGCCTGATCAACTTGTTGAGAGTCTTCTCTTTGTTCATCGGAAGCGTGTGGGGCTTGTGAGGGTGATGGCTCCACTTGAATAGAGCATTGTCCTTCTCCTTCGGCCACAAGGGGTTCCTCAATGGGGAGTATTTGACCAATCCCCATTCTTCTTATGTCTTCGGGAGGAATTTCATCACCTATATCACAAAGACCACTTTGCTCCACTTGGGAGCCATTATTTTCGTCAAACTCTACGTTACACGTCTCCTCAATTAGTCCGGTGGACTTGTTGAGGACACGGTAAGCATGAGAGTTTGTAGCATAACCAACAAAGATACCCTCATGTGCTCTAGAATAAAATTTAGCTAATCGAGCTCCCTTTTTGAGTATGAAACACTTACAACCGAATACCCGGAAGTACTTGAGATTGGGTTTGTTTCCAGTTAGAATCTCATACAGAGTCTTGTTCAAGCCTTTGCGGATGTAGAGCCGATTGGACGCATGACATGCTGTGTTGATGGCCTCTGCCCAGAAATTGTATGGAGATTTGAATTCTGCCATCATTGTTCTTGCAGCGTCTATCAAGGTCCGGTTCTTCCTTTCTGCCATGCCGTTTTGCTGAGGGGTATATGGTGCAGAATATTGGTGCTTTATTCCCTCATCACCTAGAAACTCATCTAGGGTGTAGTTCTTGAACTCGGTGCCATTGTCACTCCTAATCATCAAGATCTTTGCTTCATGTTGACGTCGCGCTTCATTAGCAAAGTTGATGACCGTTTGTTGAGTTTCACTCTTCCTTTTAAAGAAATACACCCAGGTATATCTTGAGTAGTCGTCAACAATCACTAAGCAATATTTTCTGCCTCCAAGACTATCAAATGTTGGAGGACCAAACAGATCCATATGGAGAAGTTCCAATGGCCTCTTAGTGTAGATAAGAGTCGTTGGACGATGAGCAGTTTCATGAATCTTTCCTTCAATGCAAGCACTGCAAACACGATCTTTAGCAAAGCTCACATTTGTTAGTCCACGAACATGGTCCCCTGTCAGAAGATTTTGCAAAGATCTCATATTGACATGAGCTAAACGGCGATGCCAAAGCCAGCCCACGTCAACTTTAGCCATTAAACATGTCGCAGTCTTAGTGGGTCGCTTTGAGAAGTTCACCACATAGAGACCATTTTCGACATGTCCAACATAGGCTACTTTAAGAGTCTTGCTCCTTAGGAGGACCACAATGTCAATATTAAAGAATGTGGAAAAACCCATGATTGCAAGTTGACGAACCAAAAGTAAATTGTAGGCAAGTGACTCAACAAGCATGACCTTCTCAATAGATAAATCTTGAGAGACGACCACCTTACCAAATCCCAATACCTTTGACGAGGATGCATCGGAGAATTGGACATGGGTGGGCATAGATGGATAAGGATGCACATCCACCACTAAGTCCTTGCTTCCGGTCATATGATTTGTTGCTCCACTATCGAGCAACCATGACACCCCACAGGAAGCAAACTCCTGCAAAAGATCAAGGCTTGGTTTTAGGTACCCATTTTTTAATGGGTCCTTTCATGTTAGAGACAAGGGTCTTAGGAACCCAGATAGCCCATTCAATATCTTCATCGTAGGAACCAACAAATCTGGCATAAACATGCCCATCACTAGCACAACATAAAACATATGAAGAATTGAGTTTGCCGGCTGTGTTAGTAGGAGCGGTTTTGCCCTTCTTGGGGTTCCCATAGTCCACCTTGTTCCTGTTCACCTTCTGAGTCCCCTCACCCTCTTTGACAAAGATGTCCATGAGGGTAAGAGATCGTTTGTTCTTGTTCTTCCTTTTACCTTTTGACTTGGAGGTAAGTCCAAGTCCTTCCTTTCCTACAACACCCTTTTGAGTGCTCAAGAGATCGTTCAGACTCTTCTCACCTTGTCTGCATGCCACAAGGCCCTTCTCAAGTTTCTCTTTTAACTTGGCATTTTCCTCCACAAGATGAACATGCTCACAACAGGGGTTAGTTGCACAAGTATTATCAATTAACACAAAGGGAGGACAAGTAGAGATCTCCTTGGTAAGCTTTGCTTGGAGTTGATCATGAGACTCTTTCAGAGAGAAATGAACACCTTTCAAGGCCTTGTGGGCCTTGTCAAGTATGTCAAACTCTTCTTTGAGTCTGTCACGGCCAACCTCAAGAGCATACTTTTCAGATTTAAGCATGCGGGTAAGAACAACATCATGATCTAGTTTCTTTTGCATTTTAGCGCAGTCATCGTTATATGACTCCTCAAGAGCCAAACGAAGAGTGCGCTCTTCTTCTAGAGCACTAGATAATTCGGCAATTTCATCGGCATAGTCACGACTATGTCCCTGAAGCTCGGAGATGGTCTCCTCATGAGACTCAATGAGGTCAGTGGCCTCACCCAGTTGTTCCAAGAGAGCCACAAAGTGCTTCTTGGGTTCTCCCTTAATAGTGCATAGAAACTTATCAAGATCATGCTCATTAAGTTCTCCAACATCACTATCTTCTACACAATTTAACAATGAAGGAGCAGAAGCAATGTTGGTCTTAATGATGGGAGTTACCTGATTGGTACCTTTTGCCATGAGGCACTTGGTGATGTGGTTCTCGTTGGGGGCGTTGAAGAGAGACACCTTCTGGGAAGAGGTAGTGGCAATAGCAACAGTTGCCGTTGCCACTGTATCATCATCATCACCATCATCATCAGAAGGATACTCCTCCAGGGCCACCATCCCTTTTGGGTGAGGTTTCTTCACAAAGTTGTTCTTGATTGGAAATGATTTGGTTTTGTCTTTGCGAATGAGCTTGCCTCCGTTGTCTTCCCTTTTCTCATAGGGACATTCTGCCACGAAGTGACTCACGTTGCCACAGTTATAACATGTCCTTACTCGTTGTTTGGGTTTGAATCCACTCGAGTTGTTCTTGGTGAAGGTGGGTCTTGAGTTCCTTTTATTTCCCCATAATTGCCTTGATGCAAGAGCCATGTGCTCATGATAAGCATACTTTGTGTCTTCAGGGCAGCTCTCTTCTTCCTCATCTTCTTCTTCTTCTTCAAGCATTGCTCTTGCTTTCAACGCAAGGTTAGGTGAAGTGGTTTTTGATCGAACACGAGCAAGTGCATTGTTGGCGGTTTCGTTCATGATTGACATTGCAATGAACTCATCCAACACTTCACTGGAAGACAAGGAGTGGAAGTCTGGCCGCTGACGAATGACAGATGACATGGCTTTATTGAAAGGCATGATGGCTTTGAGAAACTTGCGCTTGACCCATGTATCGTCCACATCCTTACTACCATGATCCTTTAGTGCCACAGCAATAGCAGTCACCCTCCGATAGAGATCACGAGGGTCCTCGTCTTCCTTCATCACAAACTCATCGGCCTTGTCAAGTATCACTTCATAGTTGGATCGTTGAATACTTGAGCTTCCCTTGTATAACACCATAATATGCTCCCAACAATCCTTGGCCAATGTGAAGGGACGTAAGTGGGGAAGATCTTCAGGTGGCACAGTAGACTGGAGAATAAACAACGCAGAGTGATTATATTGATTGTCTGCATCTTCTCTTGGAGTGAGGTTGCTTGGGTCATGGGGATAATATCCTTGCTCGATAACTCTCCACAAGTTTGTTGAGCTGTGATTCAAATGAGACTTAATAGAAAAGACCCAGTTAGCAAAGTCACCTTTCACAAGTTTAGGAGGAGGACCAACATGATTAAGACGAGGTGCGAGAACGGGTCCTCCATAGGCCATGGGGGGTGGAACTGAGGCATATGTTCCAGTCCCATCCTTTTCTTGAGGTGAAGCCGGTCGCATACCTTTAGCCGCTTCCTTAGAGGAGTTGGCCTCTGAATCGGAAATGGTGGGTTTAACCACTAAAGCCGGTTCGGGTGAACTTTTAAGACCCTCAATTAATTCTTTAAGCATGGTTTTGACTTCGCTCGTCAAGGACATCTTGAGGGCTGCCATAGCCGTATTCAAGTCGTCCCTTGTGACTGAAGTCAAGTCCATGTCCTCGGGTTGCCCATGGGTAACTTCCTCTCCGCCTTCCATACTCTTCGGGTGGTTAAACCCTTAATAAAGAGACGTGGCTCTGATACCAATTGAAAGGATCGACATGGTTGGCTAGAGGGGGGGGGTGAATAGACAACGACCACTTTTTAATTAATCTTAGCAAGTTAAGGTAAACACTATACCGGTTCACAAATAATATGACAATGAGGTGAACCCTGTAGAGGCTAACAACGAGAGCTATTAAGACTACTAAGATATAGTCACAAGCATAAGCAAATACAAAGTAAAGGATAGAGATAACCACAAGTGGAACCGAGACGAGGATGTGTTACCGAAGTTCCTTCCCTTTGACAGGAAGTACGTCTTCGTTGGAGCGGTGTGGAGGCACAATGCTCCCCAAAAAGCCACTAAGGCCACCGTATTCTCCTCACGCCCTCGCACGATGCAAGGTACCGTGATTCCACTATAGGTGCCCTTGAAGGCGGCAACCGAACCTTTACAAACAAGGTTGGGGCAACTCCACACAAAGCTTGGAGGCTCCCAACTAAACCACGAAGCTTCACCACAATGGAATATGGCTTCGAGGTGACCTCAACCGTCTAGGATGCTCAAACACCCAAGAGTAACAAGATCCGCAAGGGATTGGTGGGGGAATCAACTTTTCTCTTGGTGAAAGTGTGGATCTAGGCCTTCTCAACCAATCCCTAAAGAATCAACAAGTTTGATTGGCTAGGGAGAGAGATCGGGCACTTTTGAGCTTGTGGAGCAACAATGGAGCTTAGAGAGGTAAGAGATAGGGTTCCTCAGCTAGAAGAACCCTTTATATAGTGGGGGGGGGGAAATCAGACCGTTTTCCCACTCTCTGCCCGAGCTCCAGCGGTACTACCGCTGCCTGCAGCGGTACTACCGTTGGTACTCCAGCGGTACTACCGCTGGATGCAGCGGTACTACCGCTGGGCCTCTAGCGGTACTACCGCTGGCCCCTTGGTAGTGCACAAACACTACTACCGCCGAGAAAGTCTTCGCAAAAGGGTCCGTCCACGAACTACCGCTAGGTAGGTGGAACAAAGCACCTGGAGCGGTACTACTGCTGGCCAGGGGCGGTACTACCGCCAGCTAGCGGTACTACCGCTGGCTGCAGCGGTACTACCGCTAGTAGTCCAGCGGTACTACCGTTGGGGACCATTTTGCAGAGATGCTAAAAACAAAGAGGCGAGGGCCGCTCCAAAGATAAAGGAAAGGGAGAATGTGACGTGTGCGTGTGTAAAGATAGATTCCACCCAAACCTTTCCACTACGGATCCCCTCTTAATAGTACGGCTTTCCTATGACTCAAATAAAGAGAATCGTAGAGAGCGCCGTGCTTCCGATCCATGAGAGAGGAGGCGAGTCGTCTTGTGCCGTTGACGTGTGTTATCTGAAACCTTAACACACAGTTAGTCCTGTACGGTACTGTCATCAATCACCAAAATCACTTAGGCATAAACTATGCTCCAACAACCTTTTTATATAAATAAGAGCTTTACTTATATGTGCAAACTGAATTGCAATATTTTCATGCTTTCTACTTCTTGTGATAATATTTTGGATTTATATTTCATAACATATGAAAGTTATTCATTTATACATGTGTCATATGTGCAAAAATGAAGGGAAGTAAAAAATGGATGATATAGACATATACAACATGTACACCTTTTCTCTTTTGTTAGCCAAATTTCAGATTAAGCAGCGCCGAGGACGACTTTATTTTTAAAAAGGGAAGGATGATGAGGACATGACTACCTTTGATATTATCACAATCATTGCATATGCATATTTATTTGAGGTGATTTCTGATAAAACTCATGCAATAATTTATTTATGTTATCCGGAGCAAAAAAACTTCACATGTTTTTATTTTATGCCTAAATGCAGAATGGCCGAACACTTGTATGAATCACGTGAGATGACAAGGGAAGAGGAAATGATTGGATGCTATTCAAGAGGTCCTCTCATGTCAAAGGAAATAATTAGTTGTTGTTCAAGAAGTTCTCTCACGTCATTTTTAGCCCAAGAGAAGATAGAGTCCAAGCCTTTCATGTTCTGGACTCATATTCGGACTGCACAAACATACATGTACCAAAAAGCCTTCAACGTAGATTTTATTGGCTTTCAGGCCCAATTGGAATCACCTTCAAATTCGTCCGGAGAGTGGAGAAATCGACCAAACAAAATGACGTTGCACCAGAATCCGAGTCAAACAACAAGTCCAAAGGTGTTGCACCACCTCCATTTGGGCCCATAGGCCTTGTACAACCTAGTGTTAGTTTTAGGCTGCCTTGGGATGTCCTCCCACCTCCTTGGCCGCCACCCCTTGTTCCTATATAAGTAGATCAACCTAGTAGCTTTTTGGTAGGGATTTGTTTAGTTAAAAGTTAGCCGTTGCAACTTCATGTACTTCGTTTGTGTCCAACGACCAGACTAAGACCAGTTTCGGATACCCACCCTTATCAATAGTTCATCTATATTCGCAATATTCAGATTGCTTTTATCATATTCTTGCTTGTTCTTTGATTGCTTGCAGGAAGAGACCTTCGTGGTCAGGTTGATCGTGCTCCGGCGTGGTCAATAACCTCTTGGAGTTGGTTTAGCGATTGCTAAGGCACAACGTCGTGCATGTTTGTAGTCGGATCGTCAAAGTCGTCTCCACCAAATCAATAGCCACCATCTCATCGAAGGATCGGGACACCCGCGCCCCTATCAAGCCCTCTATCAATCGTCTCCCTTGAGTTCTTGTGTTTCTCCGCCGCTGGGAATTGTCGCCGCCAATGGAATCTTCACCGCCGTCGCCACCGTAGCCGGACCACCGCTAAGCTAGGGTATGGTTCGGACCCCGTGTGCATTCCTCCATCTGATTCATACACGATGGGGAAATTTATCCACAAGCCACTGTGTGCAACCTCTCTATCCACCAGATGAATCTCATAGACTAGAGAACTAGGAAGTTTGTAGGCATAATTGTCTGCAGACTCCATCTCGGTGACTCCGAGTTGCAAGACTCGGTGCTACCGATTTTGAACCTAGGGTTCGTGAGAATGGACTCCGTGAGACCGAGTTGTCATTTTCGATTCCACCGAAATGATGACCAAGTTTCTGTTAAGGAGTTCATGTGTCTCAGAGATTCCGAAAGTTCAAACTCGGTTCCACCGATATGTGTTCTGCAGAAAGTTAAAACTCGGGGAACAACAAGATTTTTATGAGACTGTCTTGTTTGACAAGAGTCATGTTGTTAGTGATATGAGGTATGTTGACTGGGCATATATCAAAGAAAACAATAATTTATTTCCCCATGTCCAAGAGAACTTCAGACTAATGGACATTGAAAAGTTTGTTGGCAAAGAGATGACCCCATGGAATGACGAGATGATCATGCAATTCTATGCAACTGTTCATTTCTATGATGATTCTTTAGTCTGGATGACTGATGGTCACAAGTATGAAGCCACAATTGTTGAATGGGCTGCTATCATTGGTGCCCCCAAGCAGGAAGATCAAGATGTAGATGTGTATGCAGAAGCAAAGCAGAGTCACAACTCAATGGCCAATGTGTACAAGACAATTCCATACAAGTACTTGGCTAGTCACAAGATGGGTTCAGTGTACTTTGTGCAAGCAGGCATTCCTACAACAAACACTATTCTGAGATACTTCCTAATACCTTGAGTTCTTGTGTTTCTCCGTCGCTGGGAATTGCCGCCGCCAACGGAATCTTCACCGCCGTCGCCGCCGTAGCCGGACCACCGCCAAGCTAGGGTATGGTTCGGACCCCTATGCATTCCTCCATCTGATTCATACACAATGGGAAAATTTTATCCACAAGCAACTGTGTGCAACCTCTCTATCCACCAGATGAATCTCATAGACTAGAGAACTAGGAAGTTTGTAGGGATAATTGTTTGCACACTCCATCTCGGTGACTTCGAGTTGCAAAACTCGGTGATACCGATTTTGAACCCAGGGTTCCTGAGAATGGACTCCGTGAGACCGAGTTGTCATTTTTGTTTCCACCGAAATGATGACCAAGTTTCTATTAAGGAGTTCATGTGTCTCGGAGACTCTGAAAGTTCAAACTCGGTTCCACCGATATGTGTTCTGCAGAAAGTTAAAAATAAGGATTCCTTTGTTCAAAATTTTCAAAAACATCTGAATTTTGTGATGCTCATCCATTTTGTCTTTCCTATATCCACTTCACATGATTTGATGTTTGCTGCTGAGATTGTGCTTGCCTGTCAGATATGCTTGGTTCAGTAGATAGTCAAAATGACTTCAGAGAGCGGAGTGTTGAGATGGACTCAGGCACTAGTCCAGAGAAGTCTACTTCAGACCCAAGTTCTCCCAGCTCTCATGGTTTGCCCAAGGCAGCCACCAGGCAAAGGAAGAAGCTAGTTTTTGATGAAGAGGACTCAGACTTTATGCCAGAGGAAACTTCAGCTCCTTCAAAGGCTCCAAGGAAAACTGTCAGGAAAGTAACTGCTACCCTTGTAGATCTGAGAGCAACTGAATATGCCAGGAAGAGCACAACACTTTCCAAGGATGTACCCGCCAAGAAGGTTGGTGTGGAGAGGCCTAGGAAGAGAACTGTTCATCTTGTTGGGAGAAAGACTTCAATGTATGAAGACCCAGAAGATGCCGAGGAAGAAGCTCCTGAGGAGATCCTAGTTCCTCCCAAGAAGAAGAAGCTGATGGCTGGTGCTATGAAATCTGCTCCTAAGCCTCCTGCCAAAGCAAAGAAGGTTGTAGCTCCCAAAAGAACTACCAAGGACATACCTGCAGCTGCCCAAGAGCAAAGGCCCTGCATCGAGTGCCCATGCTACGGAGGAGGAAGAAGATTATAATGCGCCAATTCTCAGGAAGCTTAGACCAACCCTTCCAATTCACAATGCTGCTCATCCAATATCAGAAGACATGAAGAAGAGGAAGGATGCCATACTAATGAAGTGGAGAGCTAATGATCCATATGTTGTCATAAGAAGAACTACTCTTGATCCAAGGCTTCACACCAAGGAACAACACGATTTTTATGAGACTGTCTTGTTTGACAAGAGTCATGCTGTTAGTGATATGAGGTATGTTGACTGGGCATATATCAAAGAAAACAATAATTTCTTTCCCCATGTCCAAGAGAACTTTAGACTAATGGACATTGAAAAGTTTGTTGGCAAAGAGATGACCCCATGGAATGACGAGATGATCATGCAATTCTATGCAACTGTTCATTTCTATGATGATTCTTTAGTCTAGATGACTGATGGTCACAAGTATGAAGCCACAATTGTTGAATGGCTGCTATCATTGGTGCCCCCAAGCAGGAAGATCGAGATGTAGATGTGTATGCAGAAGCAAAGCAGAGTCACAACTCAATGGCCAATGTGTACAAGACAATTCCACACAAGTACTTGGCTAGTCACAAGATGGGTTCAATGTACTTTGTGCAAGCAGGCATTCCTACAACAAACACTATTCTGAGATACACCCTAATGCCTAAATCAGGAGATGAAAAGATGATTAGAGGACATCCCATGTGTTTGATCTTCCTAACCTCTTCTCCTTACATCTTACGAAGATGTAGGGCTAAGAGGTTCTCCCAAAATTTTGTGGCATTTTTATAAAATTTATTTGAAATGGTTTTAGTTCAAAAGTAGTATTTTAAAGTATAAAGATGCCATTAAAAGAATTATTTCGGGGCAAATATATTAAGAAATTATTCCCTATTGATATTTAAAAGGTAAATGAAAGGATTAGGAAAAGATTTCAAAACCACAATATTTTTCAAAAGTACTCTATATGGAGGGATTTTTTTTGGAACATAGAGAGCATAAAAGCTTTTGAATTTAATAAAAGACCTAATATGATTAAATAAATTATTTCTATCAAAATTTTATTTAGTAAAAACCTGGGTTAAAAATTTGGGGTGTTACAGAGGGCATTTGGAGTTGTACAGACACATTTTGTAGTTGTTCATGGGCCTCTAAATAATGGGATTCAGAAACCTTGTGGGAGGTGATGACCTTTTGTGTGATCAGACACAACATGATCGTAGGGAATGAGGATGAAGATGTTGTCGCAACTTTTGAATTTGAGAACACGAATGATTTTATCGAGCTATCCAACAACATTTGGAGCGTTTGTTAAAATACCTTAACAAATTTGAAATCAAACAACTCACGAGTAATTGAAAAAATATATCGGATTGAGCATCTTGGGTGGTTAAGAGGAAAGTTGAAGTGTAATATTTGAATTTTAATAAACTAAAACTACAATTGAATTTAAATGTTTGAACTATTCTAGACTGTATATACAGACTAAAAAATTAGAATCAGATATATACACATTGCCTTGGATGGTCGGTTCTCGCACTCTTTTCCACGCACCAATGCGAAACGAATTTGTGAATTATAACATTGAAGATGTCTACCTTTGTAAAATTGTACTCCATCCGTTCCTAAATACTCCCTCCATTCCTAAATATAAGGTGTATTAGTTTTTTAAAAAGTCAATCATTGTTTATGTTTGACCAACGTTATAGCAAAATATATGAATATTTACAATACCTAATATATATAATATAAAAATATATTTCAGGGTGAATCTAGTGATAATGATTTCGTACTCTAGATATTGAAATTTTTGTCAATAAACTTGGTCAAAGTTTGAGAAGTTTAACTTTAAAAAAAATAATACACCTAATATTTAGGAACGGAAGGAGTACTTCCTTTGTTTGTAAATATAAGTCTTTTAAAAGATTTTACTAGGGGTTTACGTACGGAGTAAAATAAATGAATCTACACTCTAAAGTATGTCTACATACATCCGTATGTAGTCCATTAGTAAAACCTCTAGAAAGCCTTATATTTATGAACGAAGAGATTATAAGTCTATTTAGATGTTTTATTAGGAGACTACGTACGGATATATATAGACAAACTTCAGAGTGTAGATTTGCTTATTTTACTCTGTATATAGTTTTTAATAAAATCTCTAAAAAACACTTATATTATTATATTTAGGAACGGGGGAAGTGATTGAATTGTTGATCAAAAGAGGGGGAAAAGGTCGAATTGAATCCTCCGGCGAAGGCCCTGATAATTTTCGAGGAAGCAGCGCGAGGCCGCCGCAGCTACCTGAAACTGCTAAACCCACCGAAACATCGAAACTAGGAATGGGGTCGTCGTCGAAAGACGGAGAAGAAAATGCCTCGCTTACTCCTGCGCCGTTTCCTCTGCTCCTCTTCCTCCACCACCCCCGCCGCTGGCGCAGGTTTCGTCCGCGAGCTCGCCACCCTCCTCGCCGCTGGCCGCTTCCACGCCTCAGTCGGCCTGGCGAAATCACTCCTCCTCTCTTCCCAGCCACCAGCCACCTCCGTCCCCGACCTCTATCACGCCCTTGTCTCCACCGCTGCCGCCTCACAAGTCGACCCGCATCCCCCATCCTTCCTCTCCGATGCCTCCTCCGCGCTCGTCGTTGCCTCCGCACGGCTCGGCCTCCCCGACGGTGCACTCCGGCTGCTATCCCTCCTCGCCGACGCCCGCGCAACTCTGCCGTCCCTATCCTCCTGCAACCTCCTCCTTGAGTCGCTCCTCTCCCTCGGCCGCCACGCCGACGTACGCCGGGCGTTCGACCTTCTAAATGCCGCTGGGGCACACCCCGACACCTTCACATGGAACAAGGCCATCCAGGCGTGCGTCGTGGCAGGTGATGTGGACGAGGCTGTCCGGATGCTTCGTCGGATGGACTGTGAAGGCCACTGCACCCCGGCGCCCAACGCGTTCTCATACAATGTGGTCATCGCTGGACTGTGGAGAGCAGGAAGGGGTAATGACGCTGTCGAGGTGTTTGATGAAATGGCAGAGAGGGCTGTGCTGCCAAATCATATCACATACAATGCAATGATTGATGGACACCTCAAGATAGGGGAACTGGAGGCTGGTTTTAGGCTGCGGGATCAGATGTTGCATCATGGCCTGAAGCCGAATATGATCACTTACAATGTTCTCCTGTCAGGGCTGTGCCGTGCTGGCAGGATAGGGGAGACGACCGCTGTGTTGCGCGAAATGATGTCACGAAAGATGGTGCCGGATAGTTTCACATATAGCATTCTGTTTGATGGTCATTCCAGAGTTGGAGACTCGCGGGCAATGTTTTCCTTGTTTAAGGAGTCTGTGAAGAAGGGTGTTAAGATCGGGGCTTACACTTGTAGTATTTTGCTGAATGGTCTTTGCAACGATGGCAAAATGTCAAAGGCAGAAGAGGTACTTCAGACGTTCGTAAATGCAGGGCAACTCCCAACAAGGGTTATCTACAACACTCTAATCAATGGGTATTGTCAGAATGGAGATCTTGAACAGGCCTTCTCAACCCTCCAGAAGATGAAATTACGCCTTGTTAGTCCAGATCACATCACCTATAATGCTCTAATAAACGGTTTGGGTAAAGCTGAAAGGATCACAGAAGCATATGCTTTGGTCACAGAAATGGAGAAGAATGGAGTGAGTCCTAGTGTGGAAACTTTCAATACGCTTATTAATGCTTATGGAAGGGATGGGCAGCTTGAAAAATGTTTCATTCTACTTTCTGATATGCGAGAGAAGGGGCTAAAGCCAAATGTTGTCTCCTATGGTTCAATCGTCAATGCCTTTTGCAAGAATGGGAAAATCCCAGAGGCAGTAGCAATTTTGGATGATATGTTCCACAAAGGTGTTTTACCAGGTGCAAAGGTGTACAATGCGATTATAGATGCATATATAGATTGTGATGCCACTGAACAGGCTTTTACTCTAGTTGAGAAGATGAAGACTAGTGGGGTACCTCCAAGTATAGTTACATGCAATTTGCTGATAAAAGGCCTTTGCAAGCAGTCTCGGATATCTGAAGCGGAGGAACTAATTCACGGCTTAAGAAATTATGGATTAACTCCTGATGTTGTCGGCTATAATACTCTAATATCAGCATGCTGCTACAGGAGTAACACTGATAGAGCTTTGGAGCTTCAGAAAGAAATGTGCAAGTGTGGCATCAAACCCTCATCGAGAACATATCGTATTCTTCTGAGTGCATTGGGTGGTGCAAGAAGAATACATGAGATGGAAAATCTGTATAAAGAAATGCTGGACAAGGATGTTGTTCCTTGCAGTCGCATTTATGATATCATGAATGAGGCCTATGTGAAATATGGGGACGAATCTAAGGTAGAAGCTCTGAGGAAGGATTTGTCAGAGAAAGGGATATCAATTGATTATGACACATCCGTGACTTACTGTGAGTTGAATACAAATATAGTGAGTCCAATTTCAAAATGTTGAATTTGTTGCTCAGTAACCCAATTGTCAGAAGTATTTCTTTTGCTTACCTAGTGAATCTTCAGAATGAATAGCCATTGATTACTATACAACACTAACTGTGAGCTGCTGTCACTAGTGTTCATGATAAACCAGTTGTGAACACGGTTGATTCTCCTCACATTGTGAGGCATTGCTGAACAGAGGTACCAACGACCATATGGACAAACTGCTGTTGGTTAAATCCTACGAAAATGATATGCATAACGTGGAATCCAGCGGCCTGCTGCACTTTGCTTCAGGGTGTGAATGGTTCGATCTTCAGTGTCGTACAGAAATCATATGTGTAATGGTGTCTCTACTCGTAAAGTCTGACTTGATAGCTTCTGTTTTAGGTTTTTTCTTTCTCCCCTTTCACCTTTTGATTTTTTTGTTTGATTTTTTCCGTTCTTCCTCCGTCTTCATATATTTAGTAATGTATTTATGTGAAAGAATTAATTAACATCATTTTTAATGAATCATTAAAGACCAAACTAAATTAATTAATCTTATCATAAGTCGTTCAATCACATTAATTAATATTTTCATATATCATCAAATTACATTATTTTACATTACCATATGTCCAATCACATGTCCAATCACATCGCATGAAACATCTCTATTCCTAAAGTCTCACTTGGTAGCCTTGCCTCCATGATTTATTTTTGTTGGTTTATTTTCATCTCACGTCCCACCACACTTCTTATTAAAAACCAAATCAATTCCCACAACCCTTTCTTTGGTTTTTCCATGTTGGCACGGTTATTTCTTGTTTATGTACAATTCTTTCTTCTTGGATAAAGATGTCAGTCATGGATGTTCTAACAATCAAGCGTGGATGCAGGCCACATTTCCTAAATCATAAAACTGTCTACTCCTAAAGCCTCACTTGATAGCCTCGCCTCCACAATTTATTTCTGTTCGACTTATTTTTGTCTGGCTTATTTTCGCCTCACTTCCATCACATTTCTTGTTAAAAACTAAATCAGTTCCCAACCTTTTTTTGGGTATTCCATCTTGGCACGGCCATTTCTCGTTCACGTACGATTCTTTCTTCTTGGATAAAGACCTTTCTAACAATCAAGCGTGGATGTGGCCCACACTTCCCAATTACAAACCAATTCTGGCAATAATGTTAGCTTTCCTTGTTTAGGTCCATACTTTCCAAGTAACAAAACAGTATAAAATATTTCTGATTTTCTAACAACCAAGCGTGAATGTGGTCCACACTTCTCAAATCATAAAACAATTCTGGCAAAATCTTAACTTTCCTTACATAGAACCACATTTTCCAAATGACAAAACAGTCTAGAATCTTGCTGGGATAGCACTCATAGATCGATCGAAGGACTCCACCGATTTTTTTCTCTTGCCTAGCACCTTGGACCATTTTCTCTGCGCGTGGGTTCTTTAAAATTTTTTTTCGATTTATTCATCTGCAAACATGGTAGTACAACGAACATAAAAAATAATAAAAATTACATCCATGTTCATAGACCACCTAACAACGACTACAAGCACTAAAGCGAGCCGAAGGGACGCTATGGCCCCATCGGCCCTCACTCACCGGACCTGGGCAAAATTTGTTGTAATAGACAATCGGGAAGTCGTCGTGCTAAGGCCCCATATGCATTGTTTTAAATAGCGGGTACCGGGCTGGTAGCGGACTGGGTTTCGTGTAACGGAATGCGGATAGAGGGTGATATTGCGGGCGCTATGTCCATGTAGCGGGTTTATAAAAACACTAGATTCTTATTTTTATTACTAGAACATGAAGAAAAAGTCATAATATTTAATTTGAGCGATAGCGGTAGCTATTGCGGACGCAATAGCGGCTGCTATCTTCGCTATTTAAAACTATGCCCATAGGACTAGCGCATCAGAACAACAACCGTCCCTGATGAAGAGTAACGTAGATCGAAAGGATCCAACCTGAAAACACACGAACGTAGACGAACGAAGAACAGATCTGAGCAAATCCACCAAAGACGGAATCGAAGGAGACATACCTCCACACACCCACCGACGATAATAGATGCACCAACGGAACGGGGGCTTGGTGGGGAGAACCTTATTCCATCTTCAAGGAGCCACCGCCGTCTCGCCTTCTTAAGCAACACACAAACCCTACCAAAACTCGAAAGCACATCTAAAAAGGAAGCCCTCTCACCGGCAAGGGTCGGGATCCACCGCGCCGATATATCCATTTTGCATCATGATTTTTTATTGATATTTGTGTTACTCTTGTCCATTACTCTTTATTGTCATACAATTCTTATGCCCTTTCTCTCTCAATATGCAAGATACATCATAAAGAGGGAAATATCTCGAAACTGGAATTCTGGACCGGGAAACCAAGAAAAAGACAGAAAAATCACCATACTCCAAAGGACCTGAAACTTCATGAAGAAGTTTATGGAATATTGAAGAATTATTGGGCCAAAAATATACCAAAGGGGGGCCACCTGCTCGCCACAAGCCAACAGGGCGCATCCACCCCCTGGGCGTGCCGTGATGGTTGTGGGGCCCTTGTAGGTCTACCGACCCCATCTTCTCCTATATGGTGTGTTTTATCCTAGAAAAAATGAAAAGAAACCTTTTGGGACGAAGCGCCGCTGTATCGAGTCGGAAACCTGGGCAGAGGCCCTTTTGCTTTCCGGCAGAGAGATTCTATATGGGAAACTTCCCTCCGGGAGATGGTTGTGGGGCCCTTGTAGGTCTACCGACCCCATCTTCTCCTATATGGTGTGTTTTATCCTAGAAAAAATGAAAAGAAACCTTTTGGGACGAAGCGCCGCTGTATCGAGTCGGAAACCTGGGCAGAGGCCCTTTTGCTTTCCGGCAGAGAGATTCTATATGGGAAACTTCCCTCCGGGAGGGGGAAATAAAAGCCATCGTTATCACCCACGCTTCCTCCTTCGTGGGAGGACCTATCTCCATCAACATCTTCACCAACACCATCTCATCTCCAATACTAGTTCTTATCTTGTATTCAATGTTATCTTAAAACCTCAGATTGGTACTTGTGGGTTACTAGTTGTGTTGATTACATCTTGTAGTTGATGCTTGTTGGATTACTTGGTGGAAGATATTATGTTCAGATCCTTAATCATTTTTACCATACCTCTGATCTTGAACATGTTGATGAGGTGTTAGCAGTTACTATTGTTCTTGAGGACGTGAAAGATGTCTTGTTATAAGTAATCATGTAAAGTTAGTATTCGTTCGATATTTTGATGATATTTATGTTGTTGCTTCTCTTACTGGTGTAATGTGAACGTCGACTGCATGACACTTCACCATGTTATGTTCCTAAGGGAAGTCATTGTGAAGTTACAAGTAGATGATGGGTTGCGAGAGTGGCATAAGCTTAAACCCCAGTTTATGCGTTGCTTCATAAGGGGCTGATTTGGATCCACGCGTTTAATGATATGATTAGATTTATCTTAATTCTTCTTTCATAGTTGCGGATGCTTGCGAGAGAGGGTAATCATAATAAGTTGGTTGTTTATTCAAGTAAGACCAACACCTTAGCACGAGTCCACCCATGTATCAAATTATCAAAATAGCGAACACAAATCAACTCAACATGATGAACATCTCTAGAGAGAAATTCACATGTGTCCTCCAGACCGCTTGCTTAATATAAGAGTACTTTCAGGCCTGTCCTTTCTACAAAAAGGATTGGGATACTGTAAGGTCATATTTCTACCCTAGTGGTTTTGGTGATTGATGACAATACGTTTGCGGACTAATTGTGTGCACTAATCCTTTCACGTATTTCTTCATTTGGCACAAGACAGTTCATTCCTCTCGGTGTATTTATATAAAGACGACTTTCTCTCTTATGTTCCGTTGTTTGTGGACTTGAGTCATTGGAAAAGCCGTACTATTAAGAGGGGGTCCGCTTCGGAAAGGTTTTGGTGGAATCATCACATAAACATTCCTTTGCACCCTCTTTCCCGCCTCAATGGAGCATCCTTCCTTGCCCTAATCCTGCCTAGAAAGATCCAAGCGGTAGTACCTACCTCTTATCATCGGTAGTACCGCCGTGGCAGGTGGTAGTACCGCTCCGGGGAGGAAGAGCTAGTTCTGCTCGCTAGCGCCACTGCCCATGGGTCTCAACACTTTTCGTGTCAAACTGAGCGGTTTTCTGGAGAGGTAGTGCAGGGCGATAGTACCGCCGATCGGGCGGTAGTACCGCTTGTTACTACCAAGCCAGAAATCCTCGGTACTTCTGGGCTAGGTCCACAACATATCCTGAGCGGATATAGGAGGTGGTACTACCTCTTATGAGCGGTAGCACCACTCCGGTCATACTACGAGCCCCTGCCTTCCTCTTTGGTTGCTGCCCTCTACCCCAGCGGTAGTACCTCCCCTTTGTGGAGCGGTACTACCTCTTATCATCGGCAGTACCGCTCCCTGGAGTGGTAGTACCGCTCTGATGCAGGCCGAGCAAGTGTGTAATGGTTGGATTCGTTTCCCCACTATATAAAGGGGTTCTTCTTCCTTGATAACTTCACCTTTCCTAACCTTAAGCTCCATTTTCTCCCGATATCTCTCCCTAGCCAACAAAACTTGTTGATACTCTAGGGTTTACTTGAGAGGGCCTTGATCTACACTTTCTCCATGAGAAATTTGATTCCCCCACTAATCCCTCGCGGATCTTGTTACTCTTGGGTGTTTGAGCACCCTAGACGGTTAAGGTCACCTCGAAGCCATATTCCATTGTGGGGAAGCTTCCCAGTCTTGTTGGAAGCCTCCAATTTAGTTGTGGAGATTTCCCAAACCTTCTTTGTAAAGGTTTGGTCGCCGCCTTCAAGGGCACCACTAGTGGAATCACGAGACCTTGCATTGTGTGAGGGCGTGAGGAGAATATGGTGGCCTTAATGGCATCTTGGGGAGCATTGTGCCTCCACACCGCTCCAGCGGGGACGTACTTCCCCTCAAAGGGAAGGAACTTCGGAAACACACCATCGTCTTCATTGATTCCACTTGCGGTTACTTCTTGCCTTTACTTGTATTTGTTACTTACTTGTTTTTATTGTTGCTAGCATCAGATAGGTTGCTCACTTAGTTTCATATCTAGACAACCTATTTGTTGCTAAACTTAATTTGTTTAAGAAAAGCTTAAAAATTGTTAGTTGCCTATTCACCCCCCTCTAGTCAACCATATAAATCCTTTTAATTGGTATGAGAGACTCATCTCTTTATTAAGGTTTCACCACCCAAAGAGCATGGCTGGCGACGAGGATCAAGTTGTGGAGTTGCCCGAGGCAGCAGTTGCGAACTCGATCATCCGAGAGGATCTAAATGAGGCCATGTCCACCTTTAGATCCCACAACTTAGGATACGTGGACCAACTCCGAAAAGGAAAATGCTAGTAGTGATAGAAATAAATTGCCTCAAGGAACGAGTGGGGAGAATACATTTGCCTTAGTTCCTCCTCCTGTGGTCTATGGAGGACCGGTTCACCCACCGCATATTATTAACCTCGGTCCTCCTACTAAGATTGTTAAGAATAATTTTGCTAACTCGGTTTTTTATATCAAGGCTCATTTGAATCACATCTCAACACAACTTTGTAGAATCACTGAGCAAGGCTACTACCCACATGATCCAAGAAACATCACTCCAAGAGAAGAGGTCGATAATCAGCTTAATCACTCCGCCTTGTTCGTCCTTCAAGCATCAGTTCCCATTGAAGATATTTCTCATTTAAGTCCCTTCACTCGCGCCAAAGATTGTTGGGAGCACATCATTTCCATGTACAAGGGAAGCTCAAGTATTCAACGGTCTAACTATGAAGTGATACTTGATGAGACTGATGAATTTTTTATGATTGAGGATGATGACCCTCGTGAGCTCTACTGAAGAGTGACAATGCTTTCCGTTTCTCTTCAAGACCATGGAAGCAAGGATGTGGATGAAAATTGGATTAAGCGTAAGTTTCTCAAGGCCATCATGCCCTTCAACAAGTCCATGTCCTCTGTCTTCCGTCAAAGGCCATACTTTCACTCCATGTCCTCAAGCGATGTGTTGGACGAGTTCATTTCCATGAAGATACTAAACAAGACCGCTGAAAATGTTCTAGCTCGTGTCCAATGGTCAAGAAAAGACTCTCCCAACCTTGCTTTGAAGGACAAGGCTTCTATGGAGGAAGATGATGATGATGAAGAAGAAATGTGCCTCGAAGGCACCAAGTATTCTTATCACGAGCACATGGCACTTGCGTGAAGGTAATTTTGGGCAACAAGAGAAACTCAAAGCCCAATTTCTCGAAGAACAACTAAAATGGGTCCAAAGGCAAGCAACACGTTAGGACTTGCTACAAGGCAATGTGAGTCACTTTGTGGCAGACTACCCTTATCAGAAGAGGGAAGACAATGGTGGCAAGCTTATTCGCAAAGACAAGGCCAAGCCCTTCCCCAACAAGAACAACTTCTCCAACAAAATGCCCCAAAAGGTGTTGGTGGCTCAAGAAGAGTATCTCTCCCATGCGGATAATGATGATGATGCAAGTGGTGAAGTAATGTGAATGACCTCGGTGGCCATTGCATCCTCTTCCCCAAGCAAGGTGTCCCTCTTCAACGCCCCCAACTAGAGCCGCATTGCGAAGTGCCTTATGGCTAAGGAATCCAACAAGGTCACCTCCAACATTAAAACTATCATTTACACTACCCCTTCTCCTATGGTTAGTGGAGATGAACGAGAGGCGGCAAATGATGAAAAAAAATTCCTTTGATATATTCATGAGAAAAGTCAAGGGTAAAACCAAGAAGCATTTTGTTGCTCTCTTGGAACAACTAGGACATGCTAATGACCTCATTGAAAGTCATTAAGAAACTATCTCTACTTTACAAGGACATAGTCGTGACTATCACTACTGGGAATCAGTTTTTTGCCATCTGCCAAATCTTTGCCGTCTGCTAGCTGATGGCAAAGAGTGTCTTTGCCGTCAGCTGCCACAAAGCAGACGGCAAAGAATTGGCTGATGCCATAGAAGGTCTGTGCCATCAGCCACTTCTTTGCCGTCAGCCACAGACGGCAAAGGGCCGCACAACAGACGGCAAAGCTGTAGGGGGGCCCACCTGACCACGGGGACGTTAGGTCAAACTGGAGTCCCTTCTTTGCCATCTGCTAGCGGACGACAAAGAGGCCAGAGGCAGACGACAAAGCCCTAACGTCTACTAATGGCCGTCCCGCCCCCACCCTGGCCTCTCTCTCTCTCTCTCTCACCCCGACGCCCACCGCCGCCACCACTGCCCCGTGCCGCTGCACTGCCCCCCACCGTTGCCACCACTGCCCCCCACCGCCGCCACCACTGCCCCCGCCGCCGCACTGCCCCCACTGCCGCCACCACTGCCCCCACCGCCGCCACCACTGCCCCCCGCCGCCGCACAGCACCCCACCGCCGCCACCACTGCCCCCCGCCGCCACCACTGCCCCCACCGCCGCACTGCCCCCGGCGACGCCCCACTGCCCCATTGCACCTGTCCTCCTCGCCGCCCCGATGCCCCCGCCGCCCCCGCCGCCCCCGCCGGTGAGTCCCCCCATTTTTATTTTGTTTTTCCTTATTTTTATTTATGTTAAATTAGTTAGGTTAGTTTTTTAGTTTATTAGGTTAGTTAGGCTAGTTAGTTAGGTTGTTAAATTAGTTATGTTAGTTAGTTAGCTTGGTTAGTTAGGTGGAGGAGGAGAAGAGGAGAAGAGGAGGGGGAGGAGGACGAGAAGAAGAAGAGGAGGAGAAGATGAGAAGAAAGAGGAAAAATAAAAAGAAGGAAGAAGAAGAAGATGATGAAGAAGAAGAAGAAGAAGAAGAAGAAGAAGAGGAGAAGAAAAAAATAAGAAGGAGAAGAAGAAGAAGAAGAAGAAGAGAAGAAGAAAAAAATAATAAGAAGAAGAAGTAAAGAAGAAGAGAAGAAGAGGAGAAGAATAGAATAAGAAAAAAATAAGGAGAATAAAAGAAAAAATAAGAAGAAGTAGAAGAACAGGATAAAGAAAAATAGAAATAGAAATAAGAGGAAGAGGAAGAAGAAGAGGAGAAGAGGAGGAGGAGGAGGAGAAGAAGAAGAAGAAGAAGAGGAGAAGAGAGAAGAAAGAGGACAAATGAAAAGAAGAAGAAGAGAAGAAGAAGGAGAAGGAGGAGGAGGAGAAGGAGCCCTCCTTCTTATCCTTCTTCTCCTTCTTCTCTCCTCCTTCTTATTTTTTAGCTTGTTTAGCTAATTATCCTCCAAAATGACATAATAAGCTAAAAACCTTGGTTAGCTCATGAATATTATATTCTTAGCTTGTTTTCCTAAAAAATGACATAATTAGAATATTTGTGTTGATCGGGTGGATTTACATGTGATAGTTGTCTCGTCGCTGTGAGGTCTGGTGTGCGAAGACCTGCCCGTGCGTTGTACGAGCTCCGCCCCTGCATTCGCGGGTCAGTACAAATTTCATCTCCTCCTCGCCCCTTCATTTACTGTGGCTCGGTTTCCAGATGAAACTTTCTAGATTTAGGTAATTCAATTAATTTATCAGTATGCATGACCAGTATGCGTCTCCCGCTCGAAAGGGCAACATCTATAAATATGCACGTCTTTGCATATTTATAACCGCCATCCTTTCGAATTGTCCAACATTATCCATGGACAGCCCGAGTATGTGTAGATTGGGTTCGTTTTCCTGTATGCTGTGCTCTGGATCCGATGCGGAATTTCGTCAGTGCCTTCCTGTTGTTCTCCGGATGCACATCCTCTCTGTTTATTGCGGAGACGTGTATCAGGAGAACAACGGGGAGGTGCTGCCGAAATTTTGCGTTGGATCCGGAGGAGAGCATGGGAAAACAAACCTAATCTACACATACTCGGGTGGGATTAGGACCTATCTTTACCTATTAGCATGTAGGTTGCCTGGACGTAATAAAAATGGCGAACCTGATTAACCGATGAATATAAATGCTAAATTATATATAAATATATTTATTCTGTCTTTAGTAGCTACGCAAGATGAGTGATCGTGTGTGGATGTATACCGGTCACCCTAGTCAGAAAGAGACGACGAAAGAATGGTTTGTAAAAACAAAGGAATTTGTGAAAGCCGCATTCGCAAATGGCCAGGAAAGAAACTATTGCCCCTGTCCTGGATGCGACAACTATAAAAAGACGACAGAGGCTGTAATGATTAAACACATGCAGAGGAGGGGTTTTAAGCCTAATTATACGGTGTGGACATTTCATGGTGAGTCTATACAATGCACAAGAGCTGAGGTGGTCCGTCGTCGCACGGACGAGCATGGTACCGGGATCGAAGACATGGTGCAAGACTTTGATGATGCTCGGGATTCGGAAGATGAGATGGAGGAATCTGCAAAGGCCTTTTATGAAATGTTGGATTCTTCAAAACGTCCTCACCATGAGCACACTGAGCTCTGTCAGCTGGATGCAATTGCACAAGTAATGGCTCTGAAGGCTCAGTTCAACTTGGGAAGAGAATGCTACGACGCGATGATGACACTATTTGGATGCTTCCTACCCAAAGGCCATGTCATGCCTGCAAACCTGTACCAGTCGGACAAAATACTTCGTTTACTTAAGATGCCCTATGAGAAGATAGATGCATGTGAGAAAGGATGTGTCTTATTTAGGAAGGAGTATGCACACTTGGACTATTGTCCCAATTGCGAGTCTTGCAGGTATCTTGTGGTAGACAACGGTATGGGTGAGAAGAGGCAGACCAAAATCGCAGTTAGTGTTCTTCGGTATATGCCAATCGTACCAAGACTTCAACGTCTTTTCATGGTCGAAGAGACAGCCAGACAGATGACATGGCACAAATTGGGCAAAAGAACCGAACTAGATGCGGATGGGAATAAGATGATGGTACACACATCGGATGGGGAAGCGTGGAAACATTTCGATGGATTGCGTCAGGATAAAGCGGCAGATCCAAGGAATCCTCGAGTCTGCGCCGCCACGGATGGTTTTAATCCCTTCGGCATGACGGCAACCTAATACAGTTGTTGGCCTGTATTTGTCATTCCACTCAATCTCCCCCCCGGGCAGATTATGCAAAGAAAGAACATATTTCTGACGTTGGTAATTCCAGGGCCCAATTATCCGGGGAAGAATATGAATGTGTACCTGCAACCACTTAAGGATGAATTGGAAGAAGCTTGGGATAATGGGGTCAATACATACGATGCCGCTAGAAAAGAAAACTTCAAAATGCATGTGTGGTACATGTACTCTATGCATGACTTGCCAGCGTATGCGCTATTCTCTGGATGGTGTGTGCATGGAAGGTTCCCATGCCCCCAATGCAAGGGAGCTCTTCAGTTTCATTGGTTGCAGGAGGGTCGGAAGTATTCTTGCTTTGACTTGCATAGACAATTCCTGGATCCTGACCATCAGTTTAGAAAAGACAAGAAGAACTTTACCAAAGGTAAAGTTCTCAAAAACTTGGCACCACCTGCGTTCACAGGCCAACAGATCCTAGATCAGTTAAACGCCCTCAAGCCTGATCCAGAGCGTCCTGGGTATTTCAAGGGGTATAATTCAAAACACGCCTGGACTCACAAGCCATGCTTCTGGGATCTGCCTTACTTCAAAGACCTCCTTCTTCCACACAATATTGACATGATGCACACTGAAAAGAATATCAGAGAGGCTATGTTCGACATAGATGGGAAGATAAAGGATAATATTAAGGCTAGAGTCGATCAAGAGACACTATGTCATAGACCGTTACAAAACATGCGAGAAGGCAAAGTAAAGCAGAAGTGGTCGAAGCCAAAGGCCTGGTTCAATCTTGGAAGGCCAGCTATGAGGGAAATTATCTTGTGGGTCAAAATGCACTTGATGTTCCCCGATGGGTATGCAAAAAATCTAAAGAGGGGAGCGAGTCTTGAAAAATTAAAAATCTTTGGTCTCAAGAGTCATGATTGGCACATATGGCTAGAGCGGGTAATGCCGGTTATGTTACGTGGCTTTATTCCTGAGGATGAATGGCTAGTACTGGCGGAGCTGAGCTATTTCTTCCGTGTTCTTTGTGCGAAAGAATTGTCGCCTGGCGTGGTAGAAGACATGGAGGAGTTTGCACCGGAGTTGTTGTGCAAGTTAGAGAAGATCTTTCCACCGGGCTTCTTTAATCCAATGCAACATTTGATTTTACATCTACCGATCGAGGCAAGATTGGGTGGGCCCGTGCAAGATCGTTGGTGCTATGCAACTGAGAGGATGCAGAAGACCCTTCGAGCTAAATGTAAAAATAAGAGTAGAATTGAAGCATCGATGGCTGAGGCATTCATTACTGAGGAGGTGGCAAACTTTGTGAGAGCACACTACGAAGCCAAAAATCATCATTTGCATAATCCGAAGCCTCGGCACAATGATGCAGACCCTAAAAAAGGTGGGTCCAACCTCAACCTTTTCAAAGGGAAGCTCGCACCAGCCGGTGCTTCGAAACCAATAACGTTGGATGTCGAAGAATGGCAGAACATTTCGTTGTATATCTTCAACAACCTAACAGAAGTGCGACCATACATCGAGTGAGTTCTCGGCACATTTTCCCGTAACTTCTAATTCATTTGAACTGCTCTTATTCCCGGATATTTCAAACAGCTGTTATGTCATCAAATTCTCGGATGGAGCGGTGATCGAAAATGATTCCGTCGAAGAGTATGAGCTTCTGTCAAAGACAGGAGGCGGCTATCCCGGTTTCATCTCTTGGTTAAAACAAACGGTAATTATCAATAATGGACCATTTCATTCTTGGTCGAACTTGCGGCTAATGCAACAACTGTTTCGTATTAAACTTGTAGGCTAATTCAGAGTCTATGGACGCCGAATTGAGACAAGTCGCTAATGGTTTTGACTATAAGGTCCGTTCATTTGAGAAATACAACATCAACGGGTATCTCTTTTGTACCTTTGGCAAAGAGCTATCTATGCCCGACCGGAAATCTACAAATTGTGGTGTCTCTGCTATCGGCGAAGGTGTTATCGAGTATTATGGAAGAGTTGAAGCAATTTATGAACTTCAATTTTATGGTGAAAACCCACCGAACGTCGTAGCTTCAAGTGTTATTGGTTCCAGCCGAAAAAGACTAGAAGGACTCATGAACATATAGAACTAGTCGGAATCAATGCAAACACCCATTTAGATGTTCCCGATGTCTATATTACGGCTGAACAGGCGACCCAAGTTTTCTATCTACCGTGGGCATGCCAAACGGATAAGAATCTGGAAGGTTGGTATGTTGTTTATGAAGCGCCGCCACATGTCAGACCACCTCTCCCAAATGAACAGGATTATGAACCTCACATTAACCCAGACACATATGATGGAGAATTCTTCCAAGAAACACATCTTTCCAAGAAACGTTTCAAGAACTGCCGTGCTTCACCCAAGAACATGGAAGTAGACAGCGACAATGAATCCGACTCCAGCCCTGAGCCGGAACCAGAAGACCTGGCACTCCTAGAGGTTACTGATGCGGATGACCTGTCAATGCTTCAACGATTAAAGGAAGGACTTTCACAACTTCACGCCGTTGAACCCGACGAGCACGTCATTCATGAAGACATGCATGATAGTGATGATGATGATGCATTTATTGATGATGATTATTAGTTTGTAAGATTCACAACTTAAATTATATATATTTTAATCTTTATTATTCATGTACATATTATTATTCATGTCAGTTATTCAATTTTTTTATGTTGTACTAATTTCTTTTAATCTTTATCATGGCAGGTCACCAGGTGTGGAAAGATGGTGGGCGCTGGTCCAGATCGCTCGACGGGTTCTTCCCAGGCGCCCCGCACGAGGGGTGGTACTTCCCTTCCACCCTATCTCTCCGTAGAGCCTTGGCAGACAGTCTGTCGACACCACCCGTGGGTTCTTCTTCATCGGTGGCATTGCCCACTGGGAGAGGTGCTGGTCGGGTAGGGAAGAAGGGGAAGGGTACAGGGAGAGGTGGTGGCCGCGGAAGATCTAGGAGGACTGTTGAGCCGTCCTCGCCACCACCACCAGCTCATTCACCCGAGCATAGGACTACTATGATCGACCCTTTGTCGGAGGAGGCTACGGGGACTCCGTTCCAGGAGCCTGTTGTTGACGGTCGTCCCATGAGACTCCGGTCCAGGAGCAGCCTCGGGTCGAGGTGCATTCGGCCCAGGAGCAGCCGGAGGAGACTACGGTTCCGGAGGCTTCACCCAACGTGGAGAGGCCCGTATGGGAGACCTGGCCGGATCGTACCGAGTTGCCGGATTGGACTGAGGGTCCGGGTGGCTCAGGGGGCGGGGATGGCGGGGATGAGCTTACGATAGTGAGGGCGATGTGCAGGTGGACGGGGCCACCGTGTACAAGCGTGGTAGTACACGTCTCCCGGTCGCGTCGGCTACCCGCGAGCAGAGGCCGGTGATTAAACCTGAAGGAGATAGGTAAGTACATTTACTCTTTTTTTAGCTTTTGCCTTCAAGTTTGTTCAAATATCTAATGCGTTGACCTTATCATACTGCAGGGGATGGGTACATCCTCTTGGAGTCCGCAGGCCAAACTCCGTCCTTGGTGTGCTTTGCCGGACAAATTTCCCGGGGTTTGTCACGTTGCCTGGTGAGGGTCAGGTTCCTACACTAGGATTTTCCTAGGAGCACTACCAGGCTATGCAGGCCCCGCCGGAGGATATTATAGATGGTGTCTTGTGACACACGAGGGCCGAGATGGTGATCAAGAGCTTTTGGGTAAATTACCCTTTTACAGAATCTAAAATTAACAATATAGCTAATTATTGTACTAATCGGTGTTTTCACGTTTGATTGCAGACCTTCTATAGGTGTGAGGATGGATATGAGGAGGAGGCGGACAGGGTTCTCGAGGCCGAGTGTAGGCGGTTACTACAGAACTTGCGCCACGAGGCTCGGTCGCAGGCTATTCGAGATTACTACACCACACGTGGTATTAAGAAGCAGAAGAAGGATTGCCGCGGAATGTTTCTGAAGAAGGAGCAATACATGAAGGTAATTACCTATTGTTAAGTCCTTCTACGTAGTTTTCTTGATTTCATTCATAGGCGTAGCGCTAGAAATTCTTTCTAATAACTTACATGTGCCCCCGAGATGGTGTGCGGATAAGATGGATTGTTGGGAGGCGTTGGTTGATGAATGGTGCACAGGTAGCTGGCGAGCCGTCCACGAGAATGCGAAGGATCGGCGTAGCCAAATGGTTGGTGTGCCACACCATCAAGGCAGCGCCAACTTACTTCAGTTTGGACGAAACTGGGTATGTGATTTGCTTCATGATTCATGCAATTCATTCTTGATGCTAATATTTTGTTCCTCTCTTTTAGGCGCATCACAATAAGACGGAGATGCCACACTTGTACGACCTTTATGGCATGGCCCATAGTGCCTCGTACAAGAAGGCGAAGGCATTCTCTGAGTGTGACCTGGATGATCCCAATAACTTCACCAACATATCATCCCACCAGAAGCTCGTGGCATACAGGGACGCGGGGAAGGCTACGAAAGGGGATGACTTTAACCCTAGCCAGGAACCTTTGGATCCAGAGCTGGTGATGATATCTGGTGGCGGGAGGCCCCATGGCTCGATAGCCATTGGAGATGGGATAATACGTTGTCCACTCACTCTTCCGGAGATCAAGGCGCGCCAGTCGAGCAGCTGTCATGAGATAATGCGTCGTCCACGGCCAGTCGAACTTGCCATCGAGGTTAGTTGTACGGACTAAGAACACTTTCATCCATTTCATTATGTGTGTCACCATAAATCATTACTGTGGTAACGAGGAATGGTGTTTCAGGCTGCTCTTCGGAAAGAGAGATTGGCAAACCAGGCTGCTCTTGAGAAAGAGAGATTGGCAAGCCAGGCTGCTCTTGAGGCTGCTCTTGAGAAAGAGAGATTGGCAAGTCAGGCTGCTCTTGATGAGAGGGACCAGACCACGGCACGATTGATGGAGGAGGAGAGGTCCCGGAATGAGGCAGGTCAACAGGCCCTGTACGAGCTTTTTGTGGTAAGTTTTTTTTCACGTTAGCCAAATCATGTGTGTAATGTCTGTTTCATTACTAACTAATACGACCCACTCTTCAGGGTCTGTGCGAGAAGAGCGGTCAAGTCCCTCCGCCGATGCCCGTCTTCTCTTCGATTGGCACGGTGAGTTTCATTATAAACTAGAATTAATAATTGAGTGTCATCATGCTAACCGAGACATTGCAAAATATCTATTCTGCAGAATAACTCCTCAGCGGCATCGCACGACCCTTCTCCAGGTGTTTCTCCTCCTTGATGACCACTACGGTAAGTTTCTCTTCTCCTCTTTCATATTCTCCTTGCCTTAATTTCCCCAACAATGACATAGTTATCCCATTTAGCTCCAAAAAGACATAATTAGCCCATTTATCTCCAAAATGCCATAATAACCTCAAAATGGCATAAGAACCTTGGTTAGCTCATTAATATTATATACTTAGCTTGTTTTCCTCTAAAATGAGATAATTAGCCCATTTAGCTCCAAAAAGACATAGTTAGCTAATTTAGCTCCAAGAAGAGGAGAAGAGGAGAAGAGGAGAAGAGGAGAAGAAATAGGAAAAATGAAAAGAAAGAAGAAGAAGAAGAAGAGAAGGAGGAGAAGGAGGAGGAGGAGGAGGAGGAGAAGGAGGAGAAAGCCAAGGACCTTCTAGTCCTTCTCCTCCTTCTTCTTGATTTCTTCTTCTTCTCCTCCTCCTCCTCTTTCTTCTCCTCTTTCATATTATCCTTGCTTTAATTTCCCCAAAAAGACATAATTAGCCCATTTAGCTCCAAAATGCCATAATAACCTCAAAATGGCATAAGAACCTTGGTTAGCTCATGAATATTATATACTTAGCTTGTTTTCCTCTAAAATGAGATAATTAGCCCATTTAGCTCCAAAAAGACATAGTTAGCTAATTTAGATCCAAGAAGAGGAGAAGAGGAGAAGAAATAGGAAAAATGAAAAGAAATAAGAAGAAGAAGAAGAGAAGAAGGAGAAGGAGGAGGAGGAGGAGGAGGAGGAGGAGAAGGAGGAGAAGGCCAAGGACCTTATAGTCCTTCTCCTCCTCCTCCTTCTCCTCCTTCTCCTTGATTTCATATTCTTCTCCTCCTCCTCTTTCTTCTACTCTTTCATATTATCCTTGCTTTAATTTCCCCAAAAAGACATAATTAGCCCATTTAGCTCCAAAATGCCATAATAACCTCAAAATGGCATAAGAACCTTGGTTAGCTCATGAATATTATATACTTAGCTTGTTTTCCTCTAAAATGAGATAATTAGCCCATTTAGCTCCAAAAAGACATAGTTAGCTAATTTAGCTCCAAGAAGAGGAGAAGAGGAGAAGAGGAGAAGAAATAGGAAAAACGAAAAGAAAGAAGAAGAAGAAGAAGAGAAGAAGGAGAAGGAGGAGGAGGAGGAGGAGGAGGAGAAGGAGGAGAAGGCCAAGGACCTTCTAGTCCTTCTCCTCCTCCTCCTTCTCCTCCTTCTCCTCCTTATTATTGATTTCTTATTCTTCTCCTCCTCCTCATCTTTCTTCTCCTCTTTCATATTATCCTTGCTTCAATTTCCCCAACAATGACATAATTAGCCCATTTAGCTCCAAAATGCCAGAATAACCTAAAAATGGCATAAGAACCTTGGTTAGCTCATGAATATTATATACTTAGCTTGTTTTCCTCTAAATGAGATAATTAGCTCATTTAGCTCCAAAAAGACAAAATTAGGTAATTTAGATCCAAGAAGAGGAGAAGAAATAGGAAAAATGAAAAGAAAGAAGAAGAAGAAGAAGAGAAGAAGGAGAAGGAGGAGGAGGAGGAGGAGGAGAAGGAGAAGAAGGCCAAGGACCTTCTAGTCCTTCTCCTCCTTCTTCTTGATTTCTTATTATTCTCCTCCTCCTCCTCTTTCTTCTCCTATTTCATATTATCCTTGCTTTAATTTCCCCAACAATGACATAATTAGCCCATTTAGCTCCAAAATGCCATAATAAGATCAAAATGGCATAAGAACCTTGGTTAGCTCATGAATATTATATACTTAGCTTGTTTTCCTCTAAAATGGGATAATTAGCCCATTTAGCTCCAAAAAGACATAATTAGGTAATTTAGCTCCAACAAGAGGAGAAGAAATAGGAAAAATGAAAAGAAAGAAAATGAAGAAGAAGAGAAGAAGGAGGAGGAGGAGGAGGAGGAGGAGAAGGAGAAGGAGGAGAAGGCCAAGGACCTTCTAGTCCTTCTCCTCCTCCTCCTTCTTCTTCATTTCTTCTTCTTATCCTCTTCCTCCTCCTCTTTCTTCTCCTCTTTCATATTATCCTTGCTTTAATTTCCCCAACAATGACATAATTAGCCCATTTAGCTCCAAAATGCCATAATAAGCTCAAAATGGCATAAGAACCTTGGTTAGCTCATGAATAGTATATATTTAGCTTGTTTTCCTCTAAAATGGGATAATTAGCCCATTTAGCTCCAAAAAGACAAAATTAGGTAATTTAGCTCCAACAAGAGGAGAAGAGGAGAAGAAATAGGAAAAATGAAAAGAAAGAAGAAGAAGAAGAAGAGAAGAAGGAGAAGGAGGAGGAGGAGGAGGAGAAGGCCAAGGACCTTCTAGTCCTTCTCCTCCTCCTCCTCCTCCTTCTTCTTCTTGATTTCTTCTTCTTCTCCCCCCCCTCCTATTTCTTCTCCTCTTTCATATTATCCTGGCTTTAATTTCCCCAACAATGACATAATTAGACCATTTAGCTCCAAAATACCATAATAAGCTCAAAATGGCATAAGAACCTTGGTTAGCTCATGAATATTATATACTTAGCTTGTTTTCCTCTAAAATGGGATAATTAGCCCATTTAGCTCCAAAAAGACATAATTTGGTAATTGAGCTCCAACAAGAGGAGAAGAGGAGAACAAATAGGAAAAATGAAAAGAAAGAAGAAGAAGAAGAAGAAGAGAAGAAGGAGAAGGAGGAGGAGGAGGAGGAGGAGGAGAAGGCCAAGGACCTTCTAGTCCTTCTCCTCCTCCTCCTTCTCCTCCTTCTTCTTGATTTCTTCTTCTTCTCCTCCTCCTCCTCTTTCTTCTCCTCTTTCATATTATCCTTGCTTTAATTTCCCCAACAATGACATAATTATCCCATTTAGCTCCAAAATACCATAATAAGCTCAAAATGGCATAAGAACCTTGGTTAGCTCATGAATATTATATACTTAGTTTATTTTCCTCTAAAATGGGATAATTAACCCATTTAGCTCCAAAAAGACATAATTAGGTAATATAGATCCAACAAGAGGAGAAGAGGAGAAGAAATAGGCAAAATGAAAAGAAAGAAGAAGAAGAAGAAGAAGAGAAGAAGGAGAAGGAGGAGGAGGAGGAGGAGGAGAAGGCCAAGGACCTTCTAGTCCTTCTCCTCCTCCTCCTTCTCCTCCTTCTCCTCCTTCTTCTTGATTTCTTATTCTCCTCCTCCTCCTCCTCTTTCTTCTCCTCTTTCATATTATCCTTGCTTTAATTTCCCCAACAATGGCATAATTAGCCCATTTAGCTCCAAAATACCGTAATAAGCTCAAAATGGCATAAGAACCTTGGTTAGCTCATGAATATTATATTCTTAGCTTGTTTTCCTCTAAAATGGGATAATTAGCCCATATATCTCCAAAAAGATATAATTAGGTAATTTAGCTCCAACAAGAGGAGAAGAGGAGAATAAATAGGAAAAATGAAAAGAAAGAAAGAAAGAAGAAGAAGAAGAGAAGAAGGAGAAGGAGGAGGAGGAGGAGAAGGCCAAGGACCTTCTAGTCCTTCTCCTCCTCCTCCTCCTCCTTCTCCTCCTTCTTCTTGATTTATTCTTCTTCTTCTTCTCCTCCTCCTCTTTCTTCTCCTCTTTCATATTATCCTTGCTTTAATTTCCCCAACAATGACATAATTAACCCATTTAGCTCAAAAATGCCATAATAAGCTAAAAATGTCATAAGAACCTTGGTTAGCTCATGAATATTATATTCTTAGCTTGTTTTATGCTAAAAATGACATGATTAGCTCAAAAACATCATATTTTGTTCTTCTTCTGACTTTCTTATTCACATTTTTGCAGATTGGATATACTACATGCATGGAAGCTCGCATTCATGGAGTTGAACAATGTCGATCGATGAACTTTATATGTATATCATCTAGTTTTCATTTGAGTTGATGAACAATGTCGAACTATATGTATATGTATATATGGATAAACAGTGCAATACTTTGTATGTTGGTTCTTTCGATATATGGGGATGTACATTTGTTTATATGTATATCATATATGTGTGGTGAATTATATATATGTGTTGGAAAGTATATGTGTGGTGAACTATATATCATATATGTGTGGTGAATTATATGAATGTGCTGTCAAATATACACACACACACACACACACACACACATATATATATATATATATATGTGTGTGTGTGTGTGTGTGTGTGTTGTGAAATAATATAAAACAAAAAAAAGTACTATATGGGCTCTTTGCCGTCTGCCAGCTGATGGCAAAGACCTGTGCCATCAGCTGGCAGATGGCAAAGGTGCCACACGGCACCCAGCTGTGCATCCTGGGGTGTCTATATAGGCTCTTTGCCGTCTGCCTCCAGGGTGGGCAGATGACAAAGAAGAG
Organism: Hordeum vulgare subsp. vulgare; assembly: GCF_904849725.1. Lineage (NCBI taxonomy): Eukaryota > Viridiplantae > Streptophyta > Magnoliopsida > Poales > Poaceae > Hordeum > Hordeum vulgare. The sequence continues at coordinate 273,780,706 of NC_058524.1, forward strand.
GGCACAGAGGAGGGGGGAGGAGGAGGCAGATGGCAAAGAGTGGAGGGGGGGGGGGGAGGAGGAGGCAGACGACAAAGAATAAGGGGGAGGTAGACGGCAAAGAATAAGGGGGAGGCAGACGGCAAAGCCTCCGTTAACCCCTAACGGAGGCAACGCCTGTCGGCTGCCGTCTCGACCACTTTGCCGACTGCTCCTATGGAAAGCTGACGGCAAAGAGCTTTGCCGTCCGCTTTGGGGGGACAGACGGCAAAGAAGGTCCTATGCCGTCGTGGGCTGACGCAGAAATTTTGCCGGCTGTGAGATTCTTTGCCGTCTGTGGTATTCTCTTTTCCGTTCGGGATTTAGTCTTTGCAGTCTGTGATGGCAGACGGCAAAGAAGCTGATTCCTGTAGTGTATGTTGATAAGATAGTAGATCTTTCCATTGCTCTTGAGGAAGAGAAAGGGCTTCGTTTGGCTCTTGAGGAGTCAAACAACGATGAAAATGCTAAATTACAGAAAGATCATGATCATGCTCTTGTTCTTACTCGTGTGCATAAATCCAAAAAGGCTGCACTTGGGATTGACCATGTTAGACTCAAGGAAGATCTTGCCATACTTGACAAGGCTCACAAGGCTTTGAAGAGTGATCATGCTTGTTTGAAAGAGTCTCATGCTCAACTCCAAGTAAAACTCACTAAGGAAATAGCCACATGTTCTCCGTTTGTTTTAATTGATAATGCACATGCTACTAAGACATGTTGTGAGCATGTACATCTTGTGGAAGAGAATGCCAAATTAATGGAGCAACTTGTGAAAGACCTTGTGACATGCATTGTAGGCGAAAAGAATCTCAATGACCTTCTCAGCAATCAAAAGGAAGTGGTTGCAAAGGAAGGAGTTGGGTTTGCACCTAGGGCCAAGAAGAACAACAATATCAAGACCAAGCAACCCCCCTGCTTAAGGAAACCTTTTTCAAGGCTGGGGAGGGTACTCACGAAAAGAAGAAGGGCAAAGATAAGGGTGGCAATGCCAAGAAGGGCAAAACCCTCCTTCCCAACAATGCTGGCGACTTTAACCCATCTTATGTTTTATGTCGTCCTAGTGATGGAAATGTCTTTGCTAAATTTGTTGTTTCCCCTTATGAGTACATTGAATGGTCTATTTGGGTTCCTAAGGCCCTTGTTACTTACCTGAGAGGACCCATTAAAGAATGGGTACCTAAATCCAAGCATAGATCTTATGAAGGAGTTTGTTTCCAGTGCAGTGTCATGGTTGCTTGATACCGGAGCAACAAATCATATGACTGGAAGCAAGGAATTGGTGGTGGACGTTCATCCCTACCCATCCGTGGCCACCCAAGTCTCCTTCGATGATGATGCATTTTCAAAGGTATTGGGTCTCGGCAAAGTGGTAATTTCTCCAGAACGTACCATTGAAAAGGTCATGCTTGTTGAGACCCTCACATACAATTTACTTTCCGTTATCAACTTTCACTCATGGGTTTTAGTGCATTCTTTGGTATTGACTCAGTGGCCCTTTTGTGGAGCAAGACTCTTAAAGTAGCTTTTGGTGGGCATGTCGAAAACGGTCTCTATGTGGTTAACGTTTTGGAGCGAACCACTAAGACCGTGACTGGCCTAATGACTAAAGTTGATGTGGGATGGCTTTGCCATCGCCGGCTAGCCCATGTTAATGTGAGATCTTTGCAAAGTCTCCTCAAAAGGGATCACGTACTTGGACTAACAAATGTGAGTTTTGCCAAAGATCGTGCTTGTAGTGCGTGCATTGAAGGAAAGCTACATGAGACACCTCACCGCCCCAAGACTAACATATACTCGAAGAGGCCCTTGGATCTCCTCCACATGGATCTCTTTGGCCCTCCATCTTTCGATAGTATTGGGGGAATAAAGTATTGCTTGGTGAGAGTGTATGATTACTCAAGATATACTTGGGTGTATTTCTTCAAGAGGAAGAGTGAGACCCAATAAACTGTCATCGACTTTGCCAATGAACTTCAACGTCAACATGAGGTAAAGATATTAATGATTAGAAGTGAAAATGGCGCCGAGTTCAAGAATTACACCTTAATTGAATTTCTGAGTGACGAGGGAATCAAGCATCAATACTCGGCACCATATACCCCTCAAAAAAAGGTGTAGCAGAAAGGAAGAACCGGACGTTGATGGACACGGGAAGAACCATGATGACGGAGTTTAAATATCCATATAAGTTTTGGGCCGAAGCCATCAACACCGCATGTGATGCATCTAATCGGCTCTACCTTCGCAAAGGCTTGAACAAGATTCGTTATGAAATCCTTACCGGTAACAAGCCCAACCTCAAGAACTTCCAGGTGTTCGGTTGTAAGGGTTTCATTCTTAAGAAAACTGCTCATTGTCTAAATTTGAACCTAGAGATCAAGAGGACATATGTGTTGGCTATGCTACAAACTCTCGTGCTTACCGTGTCCTCAACAAGTCCAATGGACTCATTGAGGAGACGTGTAATGTGGAGTTTGATGAGAATAATGGCTCCCAAGTGGAGCAAAGTGGTCTTTTTGATGCAGGCGATGATATTACTCCCCAAGCCATAAGAATAATGGGTGTGGGACACTTCCTACATGCCGAGGAGCTCCTATGATAGAAGGAGAAGGACAATGTTCCACTCAAGTGGAACCGTCACCAATGCAAGACCCACACGCTTCCAATGAACAAACTGAAGACCCTCAACCTTGTGATCAAGATCAAGGAGAAGATCCTTTCAAAGAAGATCAACCTCATGATGGTGCTTCACCGAGTGATGTACTTGATCAAGCTCACACCTTCGAGCAAGCTCAAGATCAATAGAATGCTCAATATCAAGACCAAGCTCATGATCAAGACCAAGTTCGATATCAAGAACAAGCTCGCAAAGGCGGTAAATGTCACAAAAAGGTTCCTCCTAAGCTTACCCCTGAGTAGATTCGAGAAAGATGTGCCATGAGGGATGTTGCCAAGCTCATAAAGAATTCTCATGTGTTAGAGAATGTCTACGACATCATGATGAGAGGGGTAACCACTCATCATCAATTAACAAATTTTGGTTCCCATCATGCGTTTGTTTCTTGCATTTAACCCCTAAAGGTACAAGAAGCGCTAAAAGACACGGACTGGGTTGAAGCCATGCATGATGAGCTCAACAACTTCGAGCGCAACAAAGTGTGGCGATAGGTGCCAAGACCGAAGGAAAACTATAATGTCATTGGAACAAAGTGGATCTTTAAGAACAAGCAAGATGCAAACGGTGTCGTCATTCATAACAAGGCAAGATTGGTAGCACAAGGCTACTCCCAAGTCGAGGGCATCGACTATGGTGAAGCCTTTGCTTGTGTTACTCGCCTTGAATCTATTTGCATGTTGCTTGCATTTGTTTCACATCATAACTTCAAATTTTATCAAATGGATATGAAGACTGCATTTCTTAATGGTCCCCTTAAGGAGTTGGTATATGTCAAGCAACCCCCAGGGTTCGAGGATTGCAAGTTCCCCAATCATGTTTACATTCTCGATAAGGCACTCTATGGCCTTAAACAAGCCCCGTGAGCATGGTATGAGCACCTTACTGAGATGTTACATGATCGTGGGTTTGAAACTGGGAAAATTGACCCCACTCTTTTCACTAAGGAGGTCAAAGGGATTATTTTCATATGCCAACTATATGTTGATGATATTATCTTTGGTTCTTCTAACAAAGCTTTTAATGAAGAGTTTGCTGCACTAATGACCAAAGAATTTGAGATGTGTATGATGGAAGAGTTAAAGTTTTTCCTTGGATTCGAAGTGAAGCAAGGAAGTCAAGGAACCTTCATCAATCAAGCAAAATATACCCAAGACATGCTCAAGAGGTTCAATATGGATGATCCCAAACCAGCCAAGGCAAACACACCCATGCCTCTCAACTGGCATCTTGACCTCGATCCCAATGGTAAAGATGTGGATCAAAAGGTATATCGCTCTATGATTGGCTCTTTGCTTTACCTTTGTGCATCTAGACCGGATATTATGTTGAGTGTGGGAACTTTTGCAAGATTTCAATCCGCACCTAAGGAAAGTCACTATGTGGTGGTCAAGCGAATCTTTTGATATTTGGCTCATACGCCAAACTTTGGCTTATGGTATCCCAAAGGTGCTTCATTTGATCTCATAGGATACTCGGTTTCGGATTGGGAAGGAGACACCATGGATAGGAAGTCAACTTCCGGAGGTTTCGAATTTCTTGGTCGCTCTCTGGTAAGTTGGTCTTCAAAGAAAAAAACTGTATTTCTCTATCGTCCACCGAGGTCGAGTATGTCGCTGTTACAAGTTGGTGTGCTCATTTGCTTTGGATGCGGCAAAATTTAAAGGATTATGGTTTCACTTGTGACAAAGTGTCTATTTATTGTGATAATGTAAGTGCAATCTCGATCTTCAACAACTAGGTTCAACACTACAAGATGAAGCACAATAGTATTCGTCACCATTTCATTCGGGATCATATCAAGCATGGGGAAATTGATCTCATTTACCTAAGCACTAATGATCGACTTGGAGACATCTTCACGAAGCCCTTGAATGAAGTAAGGTTTCGCGAGTTAAGGCATGAGCTAAATATCATTGTTTTGAGCAATGTGAATTGAAATTAGACACATCCCACCACTCTCGTCATGTTATCTTGCTTAGATTTAGGCATGGATTTAGGGAGAGTGTTGTTCTCTCAATGAACTCTCCCTCCCCCTATTATGCATAAATCGATCAAGTATTTCACATTAGTCATTTTAGATGACACTTGTGCTTCAAAGTCGAGTTTTGGTCTTGGGCCCAAGGTTAAAATCTTCGCGGTGCCATACCAATTGATTGAAACATAGGTGGCTTCGGTCAGTGCCCCCTCCTACATGAAGCATTTGCATGTGGAGAGCATGTTATTTTTACGTTTGTGTCACTCTGAGTTGATATATCTTTATGTTATTTCTTCACAACTTGGAGTGTCACCATCACCATGACGTGTTTTAAAGTCTCATGCCACTTTATGGTACCAAAAATATGTTTCTCTACATGTTTTTGGCCATCTCGGGCGGCACTACCGCTTCCCTGAGTGGTACTACCGACAACAATAGGTAGTACTACTGGCCGCATCGGTACTACCACTCGAGCATGGTACTACCGGTTATGTGACTCCGCGAGGAGGTTATGGGGCACGGGAAAGGGCAGTTTCGGGTCCCCATACCCATTCATCCCCACTCCTCCTCATGGGTGTCTCCCTCCACATGACCCAAGGGCTCCGAAGGCCACCGCCGATCTCCTTTTTGGCCGTTCATTTGCGATTCCAACCTATGGAATCAACCCCCACCCCTTCCTCTTGCCATGGATATTGGTATTGCCCCCATTCTTCTCTTTCTTTGGTCTATTTTTCAGATCTAGGTTATGGGCAATATGGGCTATATCCCTCATTTTTTAGTCCCGATTTGCGGCATGTGAAGGGTGTGGAAGCTGGGTAGGGAGTAGACTTGATGTTCTTGTAGGAATTTGGTACTCGTGGCATCCCCGGTAGTATCGGATCTGACCAGTGGTGGTTTTCACCCCATGGTGTTTTCCCTGAGCTGTACCACCGCTCTTCCGGGCGATACTACCGCTTATAAGAGGTAGTACTGCTCCTGGGAGCGGTACTACCGCTCTGGGCGGGCATGTGCATTTCGTTACTACTGTTTCATCACTTCCTTCTCCCATTTCTTTGTTTCTTGTTATATTTTGCACATCATTTACTCTCGTGTTTTCCCCTGGTTAAGTTTTGGATCCCACAGGTGGCAGCTCTGCTCATCAGGAGCGTAGGACGAACCCCAATCGTGGAAGCACGAAGCATTATTGTTCATGTGAGGCAGATAGCTCAAGTCAACAACAAGGGTTTGTTCCTGAGGAAAGTGCTAGCCAAGCTGCTTCAAAGTTAAAGGGGAAGCGCCCTGCTGTCAGGCCCTTGAAGTCTCAACTCATGGCCACTCTGAATTCTAAGTACTTCTGGATGTCTCGCAAGGCCTATCCCTACGGAGAACCCTAGGGGCCATCTATGCACAATTGTCCCTTCTCGAACAGGAAGCAACTGTCAGTCTATAATGACATTCTGAAGACAAGGGGGAACCTGTATGTTCCACATGTCAAATCCATCGATGTTGACTATTTGTAGCCGAATGCCAGGAACTTCGGGACTGCTCTTTCTCTCTGTGAAAAGCTGTGCATTCTCAACATTATGCAGTTCAACAAAGACTTTGATGCCAAGATTATTGCTTTCTTCTTTTCCACGGTGAATCTGGGAACCGATGAGGACATGACTTTGACTTGGATGACAAAGGACACGTTACTTTCTGCTTCGTGGAAGACCTTTATGAATATGCTTGGCATTGAGGACAAGGGACTCGAGAACCCTCTTGGTTTCCCTCCCCACAAAGAGACTGCAGCAACCCACAAGCAAGAACTTTACAAGAACAGTACTGAGAAGATCTCCTCTACAGCAGGCAAGTCCACTTGGGTGCTAGGAACATGTTAAGATATCATGCACCGCATCTTCTGACACACTCTGTTTCCTCGAGTTGGGAATCTGGATCAGGTTCACTCATACTTGGTGGATATGCTCATTTACTGTGAGTTCCATAAGTTCAACGTTAATTTGAAGCCACTGGATGTTTATCATGTTATGTGGTGTGAGATATGTTCTGTTGTTTCCGAGCATAAGTGCCTCATCTATGGGTCCTTTCTGATGCTTCTGATTGAGAATACCTAGGTAGAAACCTTCCCTGGTGAGTTGTTTGAGTATGAGGAGCTGTTAACACACAAAGTCGTGCAACTTCTGCAAAAGGATAAGTGGGCTACTCACGCTACTCCTCAGCAGGATGTGCTGGAAGGTATGGATGAGGATTCTGATGAGGATTTTGTGGCTGAAGATGGCACTGCTTCCCGTGTTGTTGCCCTACTAAATAACCATCTTGGGCTAAGAAGCTCAAGCAGAATATGAAGAAGCTCTTCTATCTGCAGGCCAAGGGTTAGTACATGGCCCATGCAGCTGAAAAGGCGGCTATCAATCGTCACAAGGCTCTTGGTAGGCATGTTGGTTTAGCGGTTGAGAGCGGTTCTGAGGACAGACTCAATGATGAGGACACCTGGATTGCTCGTCACTACCCATGGGATTCTGATGCTAAGTTTCCTGGCTCTCCTGCTCCTCCTGGCACCGTTCAACACAACTCTGAGTCTGGCAAATATTTATGTTCCGTGTTTCCACCCTTCCTGGTTCCTCTTTGATCCCTCTTTCCTTTTTCCCATCTTGCTGCCAAAGGGGGAGAGAGTATGGATTTGCGAGAGTCACGGGTGTTCTTTTTGCTGCCCATGTTTATTCACTCGTGAACTCTTGTATCATTTGCTTTGTATTTTATGTGTGTGAGACTCTTGTGAGTCTCTTGTGAGATTACGTCATATGGTGTGAGACATATGCTACCTTAATCTTATCGTATGTTTCAAGTTTGTGAGATGTTTATCTCGTGCCCTATTATTAATGATCACTTTACTTCTTACATCTATATTACTTTCAGTTTCTCCTTAGTGCAAGTAATGTCTGTCTATAAAATATAGGGGGAGTGTTGATCGTAGTGTGTGCACTTTGCATCCCAAAAGCATACTTAAATAGTGCACACCTCTAGGGGGGAGCCCCTCTATATTTTGTAGAGAGTGGGGTTTGCATTCTATCTTATATATCTTCTGTGCAAATCCCCAGTGGTCATCAATCCATCAAAAAAGGGGAGATTGTAAGGGAATATTTCTACCCTAGTGGTTTTTGTGATTTATGATAATGCATTTGCGGACTAATCGTGTGCACTAAGCCTTTGGGTATTTCTTCATTTGGCACAAGACGGTTCATTCCCCTTGGTGTATTTAAATAAATACGACTTTCTCTCTTACTTTTAGTTATCGGTGGACTTGAGTCGTAGGAAAAACCATACTATTAAGAGGGGGTACGCTTCAGAAAGGTTTGTGTGGAATAATCACGTACACATTCCTTCGCACCCTCTTTCCCGCCTCAATGGAGCATCATTCCTTGCCCTAATCCTGCGTAGAAAGATCCAAGCGGTAGTACCGCTCTGGTGAGCGGTACTACCTCTTATCATCGGTAGTACCGCCCTAGCCAGCGGTAGTACAACACCAGGGAGGAAGGGGCCTAGATAGTTCCGTTGGCTGGTATCGCTGCCTGTGGGTCTTGACACTTTTCATGTCAGACTGAGCGGTTTGTGGAGCGGTAGTACCGCCCAGCGGGCAGTAGTATCGCTTGTTACTACAGCGCCAGAAACCCTCGGTACTTCTGGACTAGGTCCACATCATATCCTGAGCGGATATAGGAGGCGGTACTACCTCTTATGAGCACTAGTACCACTCCTGGTAGCGGTAGTACCGCTCCGGCCGTACTACCGACCCCTACCTTCCTCTCTGGTTGCTTCCCTCTACCCCAGCGGTAGTACCACTCCTCTCTAGAGCGGTACTAACTCTTATCATCGATAGTACCGCTCCCTAGAGCGGTAGTACCACTATGATGCGGGATGAGCAAGTGGGTAACGGTTGGATTCGTTCTCCCACTATATAAGGGGGTTGTTCTTCCTTGAGAACTTCACCTTTCCCAACCCTAAGCTCCATTGTTTATCCAAGCTCCATTTTTGCCCGATCTCTCTCCATAGCCAACAAAACTTGTTGATACTCTAGGGTTTGCCTGAGAGGGCCTTGATCTACACTTCCACCTAGAGAAATTTTATTCCCCCCACTAATCCCTCACGGATCTTGTTACTCTTGGGTGTTTGAGCACCCTAGACGGTTGAGGTCACCTCGAAGCCATATTCCATTATGGTGAAGCTTCGTGGTCTTGTTGGGAGCCTCCAATTCAGTTGTGGAGATTGCCCCAACGTTGTTTGTAAAGGTTCGGTCGCCACCTTCAAGGGATCCACTAGTGGAATCATGACACCTCACATTGTGTGAGGGCGCGAGGAGAATACGGTGGTCTTAGTGGCATCTTGGGGAGCATTGTGCCTCCACACCGCTCCAACGGAGACGTACTTCCCCTCAAAGGGAAGGAACTTCAGAAACACACCCTCGTCTTCATCGGTTCCACTAGTGGTTACTTCTTATCTTTACTTGTATTTGTTGCTTACTTTTTTATTATTGCTAGCATCAGATAGGTTGCTCACTTAGTTGCATATCGAGACAACCTATTTGTTGCTAAACTTATTTTTTAAGAAAAGATTAAAAATTATTAGTTGCCTATTGACCCCCTCTAGTCAACCATATTGATCCTTTCACGTACCTTGCTGCACCTTTGCTACTATTGTTACTTGTCACTTGTTGCAAATTATCTTGCTAGAAAACTATCTACCACTGTTACATACAACACTTGTAGAGAATACCTTGCTGAAAACTGCTTGTCATTTCCTTCTGCTCCTCGTTGGGTTCGACACTCTTACTTATTGAAAGGACTACGATTGATCCCCTATACTTGTGGGTCATCAAGACTCTTTTATGGCACCGTTGCCGGGAAGTGAAGTGCCTTTGGTAAGTGGAAATTGGTAAGGAAACATTTTCGGTACGTGCTGAAATTTAGTGTTGCTTGTCACTATGAATGGTCACCATTTGAGTGGCTTGTTCGGGGCATCTTCCCCTGGAACAAAAGTTGAGAAAGTTCTTCCTCAACCTACGGAACCTACTGAAAATATTTATTATGAGATTCCTTCGGGCATGGAAGAGAAACAATTGGCTAATCCTTATAACGGTTCAACTCATCCGGTTACCATTTGATATATGTCGATGAGATTTGTGGATTGTTTAATCTTTGAGGTCTACCTAAAGACAAAGTGAATAAGAAATTTTTCCCTTTATCTTTGGAGGGAAAAGCATTAATGTGGTATATGCTATTGGATGATATTGGATCATGGGACTGGAATCGCTTGAAACTGGAATTTCATCAGAAGTTTTATCCTATGCATCTAGTTCATCGTGATTGAAACTTTATTTATAATTGCTCGCCTCGTGAAGGAGAAGGTATTGCTCAAGCTTTGGGGACGCTTAAATCTATAATGCACACATGCCCCAACCATGAGCTCTCGAGAGAAATGATTATACAAAAATTGTATGCTCGACTTTCCCATGATGATCAAGCATTACTCGGTTCTTGTGGTACTCGTTCCTATATGAAGGATTCACGCTGGAGGGTTTGCAATATTTTCATGATTCTCTTATAGTGGGTGGCTAGAGTGATAGAATTTTACACCCAAGTAAGGGAGTTGTTTGCATATGTGAGTAAAAAGGACTTGATGTTTAATCCTATGGTTGGGTTTACCTTAATGATATCTAGTAGTTGTGGATGCTTGCTAGAGGTCCAATCATAAGTGCATATGATCCAAGTATGGAAAGTGTGTTACCGTATGCCTCTCCCTCATTTGCATATGATAAGTATCTATTGTGTTATATTCAATAGCCTATGGACAATCTTCCTCTTGCGTTACAAAAAACTTTTTACTAAATAACTAACTTAATTAATCTTTATATAAAACAATACCTAACTTCCATTTTCGTGTTCTCTATTACCTTGCAAACCTATTGTAAGGGCATATTTCTACCCTAGTGGTTCTGGTGATTGATGGCAATGCGTTTCAGACTAATTGTGTGCACTAAGCCTTTCAGGCATTTCATCATTTGGCACAAGACAACTCATGGACCTCGGTGTATTTATAAGAAGACGGTTTTCTCTCTTACGTTTTGTTGTGGGTGGACTTGAGTGGTAGGAAAAGCTGTACTATTAAGAGGGGGTCCGCTTCAGAAAGGTTTGGGTGGAATCATCATGTACACATTCCTTTGCACCCTCTTTCCCGCCTCAATGGAGCATCCTACCTTGCCCTATCATTCCAAGAACGATCCAAGCGGTAGTACCGCTCTATTGAGTGGTACTACCTCTTATCAACGGTAGTACTGCCCTGGCTGGCGATAGTACCACTCCATGGTGGAAGTGATATAGCTAGTTCCGCTCGCTAGTACCGCTGACCGCGGGTCTTGATACTTTTTGTGTTAGACTGAGCAGTTTCTAGAGCGGTAGTGCATGGTGGTAGTACCGCCGAGCGAGCGGTAGTACCGCTTGTTACTACCACACCAGAACCCCTTGGTACTTCTAGGCTAGGTCCGCAACATATCCTGAGCGGATATAAGAGGCGGTACTACCTCTTATGAGCAGTAGTACCATTCCTGGCACTGGAAGTTCTGCTCCGGCTGTACTTCTGGCCCATCTGCCCCCAACGGTAGTATCGCTGCTCATTGGAGCGGTACTACCTCTTATCATTTGTAGTACCACTATCTGGAGCGGTAGTACCACTATGATGCGGGAAGAGTGAGTGGGTAACGGTTGGATTCATTCCTCCACTATATAAGGGGGTTCTTCTTCCCCAATAAGACCACCTTTCCCAACCCTAAGCTCCATTGTTGCTCGAAGCTCCATTTTCGCCCAATCTCTCTCCCTAGCCAACAAAACTTGTTGATACTCTAGGGTTTGCTTGAGAGGGCCTTGATATACACTTCCACCAAGAGAAATTTGATTCCCCCATCTAATCCCTCGCGTATCTTGTTACTCTTGGGTGTTTTTGCACCATCGACGGTTGAGGTCACCTCGAAGCCATATTCCATTGTGGTGAAGCTTCGTGGTTTCGTTGGGAGCCTCTTCAGTTGTGGAGACTGCCCAACATTGTTTGTAAAGGTTCGGTCGCCACATTCCAGGGAACCACTAGTGGAATCACGACATCTCGCATTGTGTGAGGGTGTGGGGAGAATATGGTGTCCTTATTGGCATATTGGGGAGCATTGTGCCTCCACAACGCTCCAATGGAGATGTACTTCCCCTCAAAGGGAAGGAACTTCAGAAACACATCCTCGTCTTCATCAGTTCTACTTGTGGTTACTTCTTACCTTTAATTGCATTAGTTACTTACTTGTTTTATTGTTGCTAGCATCATATAGGTTGCTCACTTGGTTGCATATCTAGACAACCTATTTGTTGCTAAACTTAATTTGTTAAAGAAAAGCGTAAAATGTTAGTTGCCTATTCACCCACATCTAGTCAACCATATCGAACCTTTCAATTAGTATCACCGCCTTGTCTCTTTATTAAGGGTTTCACCACCCTAAGAGTATGGCTGGTGATGAGGATCGGGTTGTGAATTTTCCCGAGGAAACATTTGCGAACTCGGTCATCCGAGAGAATATAAATGAGGCTATCAAGGTCTAACAAATGATCAAAGATTTCCTTGATGGCTTCAAACTGTCTATTGATCCGTCGCATGTGGTTAATCCCACAACTTCGAATTCGGGGACCAACTCCGGAAAGGAAAATGCTAGTAGTTATAGAAATAAATTGCCATAAGGAACGAGTGGAGAAAATACCTTTGCCTTGGTTCCTCCTGCTGTTGTCTATGGAGGACCAGTTCACCCACCGCATATTATTAACCTCGGTCCTCCTCCTAAGCTTGTTAAGAATGATTTTGCTAACTGGGTTTTTCATATAAAGGCTCATTTGAATCACAGCTCAACACAACCGTGGATAATCATGGATCAAGGCTACTACCCACATGATCAATGCAACCTCACTCCAAGAGAAGACGACAGTAATCAACTCAATCACTCCGCCTTGTTAATCCTTCAAGCAGAAGTTCCCATTGTAGATCTTGCACATTTGCGTCCCTTCACTCGTGCCAAATATTGTTGGGATCACATCATTTTCTTGTACAAGGGAAGCTCAAGTATTCAACGGTCTATCTATGAAGTGATACTTGATGAGGGTGATGAATTTGTTATGATTTAGGATGAGGACCATCGTGAGCTCTACTGAAGAGTGACAATGCTTGTAGTTGCCCTTCAAGATCATGGAGGCAAGGATGTGGATGACAATTGGATCCAGCGTAAGTTTCTCAAGGATATCATTCCTTTCAACAAGTTCATGTCTCTCGTCATCTGTCAAAGGCCGGATTCTCAATCCATGTTCTCAAGAGACGTGTTGGATGAGTTCATTGCCATGAACATATTGAACAAGACCGCTAAAAATGCTCTAGATCGGGTCCAACGGTCAAGAAAAGACTTCTCGAGCCTTGCTTTGAAGGCCAAGGCTGCTGTGGAGGAATATCAACAAGAAGAAGAGGAAATGTGCCCCGAAGACACCAAGTATGCTTATCACAAGCACATGGATCTTGCGTCAAGGCAGTTTTGGGGCAACAAGAGAAACTCAATGCCTAATTTCTCCAAGAACAACTCAAGTGGGTCGAAAGGCAAACAACACATGAGGACTTGCTACAACTGTGGCAATGTGAGTCACTTTGTGGCACAGTGTCCTTATGATAAGAGGGAAGACAATGGTGGCAAGCTTATTCGCAAAGACAAGGCCAAGCCTTTCCCCCAACAAAAACAACTTCTCCAAGAAGGTGCCCCAAAAGGTGTTGGTGGCTTAAGAAGAATATCTCTCCGATGAGGATTATGACGATGATGCAAGTGGTGAAGTAATGGGAATGACCACGACAAACATTGCATCCTCTTCCCCAAGCAAGGTGTCTCTCTTCAACGCCCCCAACCAGAACCGCATTGCAAAGTTCCTTATGGCCAAGGCATCCAACAAGGTAACCATCAACATCAAATCTATCACTTACACTACCCCTTCTCCTATGGTTAGTGGAGATGACCAAGATGAGATGAATGATGAAGGAAATTCCTTTGATAAATTCATGAGAAAAGTCAAGGGAAGAATCATTTTGTTACTCTCTTGGAACAACTAGGAGAGGCTAATGACCTCATTGAAACTCATGAAGAAACTATCTCTATATTTTAAGGACATAGTCGTGACTATGCCGATGAGATAGCGGATCTTTCCATTGCTCTTGGGGAAGAGCAAGGGCTTCGTTTCTCTCTTGAGGAATCAGACAACGATGACCTTGCTAAATTACAGAAAGATCATGATCGTGCTCTTGTTGTTACCCGTGTGCTTCAACCCGAAAAGGTTGCACTTGGGGTTGACAATGTCAAACTCAAGGAAGAGCTTGCCATACTTAACAAGGCTCACAAGGCTTTGAAGAGTGCTCATGATTCTTTAAAAAAGAGTCTCATGCTCAACTCCAACTAAAACACACTAAGAAAATAACCACTTGTTCTCCTTTTATTTTAATGATAATGCCCATCCTACTAATCCATGTTGTGAGCATTCACATATTGTGGAAGATAATGCCAAATTAAAAGAGCAGCTAGAGAAAAGGCCTTGTGACATGCATTGAAGGCAAAAATAATCTCAATGACCGTGTGAGCAATCAAAAGAAGTGGTTGCAAAAGAAGGAATTGGCTTTGCACCCAAGGCCAAGAAGAACAAGAAGAACAAGACCAAGCAACCTCCCTTGCTTAAGGAAACATTTGTCAAGGCTGGGGAGGGTACTCACGAAAAGAAGAAGGGCAAAGCTAAGGGTGGTAATGCCAAGAAGGGAAAAACCCTCCTTCCCAACAATGCCGGCGACTTTAACCCATCTTATGCTTTATGCCGTGCTAGTGATGGAAATGTCTTTGCTAAATTTTTTGGTTCCCCTTATGACTACATTGAATAGTCTATTTGGGTTACTAAGACCCTTGTTACTAAACTCAGAGGACCCACTAAAGAATGGGTACCTAAATCCAAGTTTTGATATTATGTAGTAGTTTATTATTGTGGAGTGTCACAGTTTGTTGATAGCGGAGCGACAAATCATATGACTGGAAGCAAGTACTTGGCGGTGGTCGTTCATCCCGACCCATCTGTGGCCATCCAAGTCTCCTTCGGTGATGATGGGATTTCAAAGGTATTAGGTCTTGGCAAGGTGGTAATTTCTCTGGAACTTACCATTGAAAAGGTCATGCTTGTTCAGACCCTTGCGTACAATTTACTTTCTGTTCATCAACTTGCACTCATGGGTGTTTTGTATGTTCTTTGGTATTGACTCTGTGGCCCTTTTTTGGACCAAGACTCTTAAAGTAGCTTTTGTTGGGCATGTTGAGCAGGGTCTCTATGTGGTTAACTTTTTGGAGCAACCCACTAAGACCGCGACTTGCCTAATGGCTAAAGTTTATGTGGGATGGCTGTGGCATCGCCGACTAGCCCATTTCCATATGAGATCTTTGCAAAGTATCCTCAAAGGGGATCACATTCTTAGACTAACAAATGTGAGTTTTGCCTAAGATCGTGCTTGAAATGCTTGTATTGAAGGAAAGCTACATGAGACAGCTCACCCCCCACGACTGCTATCTACTCAAAGAGGCCTTTGGATCTCCTCCACATGGATCTCTCTGGCCCTCCATCTTTCGATAGTCCGGGGGAAGAAAGTATTGCTTGGTGATAGTGGATGATTACTCAAGATATACTTGGGCGTACTTCTTCAAGAAAAAAGTGAGACTCAAGAACCTTTCATCGACTTTGCCAATGAAGTTCAATGTCAACATGAGGAAAATACATTTCTGATTAGAAGTGACAATGCCACCAAGTTCAATAATTACACCTTAAATGAATTTCTGAGTGACGAGGGAATCAAGCATCAGTACTCTGCACCATATACCCCTCAACAAAATGGTGTAGCGGAAAGGAAGAACCGAGCGTTGATGGACGCGACAAGAACCATGATGGAAGAGTTTAAATCTCCGTATAAATTTTGGGCCGAAGCCATCAACACTTGATTTCATGTATCTAATTGACTCGTCCTCCGCAAAGGCTTGAACAAGACTCCTTATGAAATTCTTACCACTAACAAGCCCAACCTCAGGTACTTCTGGGTGTTTGGTTGTTAGTGTTTAATTCTTAAGAAAGGTGCTCTTTTGTATATATTTAAAGCTTGAGCTCAAGAAGGCATATTTGTTGGTTATGCTACAAACTCTTGTGCTTACCGTTTCCTCAACAAGTTCAATGGACTCATTGAGGAGACGTGTAACGTGGAGTTTGATGAGAATAATGGCTCCCAAGTGGAGCAAAGTGGTCTTTGTCATGTAGGTTATGAAATTACTCCCCAAGCTATAAGAAGAATGGGTGTGGGACACTTACTACCAATTGAGGAACCCCTTGTGGCAGAAGGAGAAGGACAATATTCCACTCAAGTGGAACCATCACCGACACATGAACCACACGCTTCAGAAGAATGATGTGAAGGCCCTCAACCTTGTGATCAAGATCAAGGAGAAGATCAACCACATGATGGTGCTTCACAAAGTGATGTCCTTGATAAAGATCACGCCTCCGAGCAAGCTCAAGATCAAGAGCATGCTCAAGATCAAGACCAAGACCAAGCTCAAGATCAAGAGAAAGATCAATGGCGATAAAAGTCATAAAAAGTTTCCTCCTTAGCTTACCCTGAGGAGATTCGATGAAGACGTGCCGCCAGGAATGCTTCCGAGCTCATAAACAATTCTCATGTGTTAGAGAATTTCTACGACGGCTTGATGAAATGGGTAACCACTCGCCAACAATTAATAAATTTCATTGCCCATCATGCGTTTGTTTCTTGCATTTCACCCGTAAAGGTACAAGAAGCTCTCGAAGATATGGACTGGGTTGAATCCATGCATGATGAACTCAACAACTTCGAGCACAACAAAGTGTGGCGGTTGGTGCCAAGACCGAAGGAGAACCACAATGTCATTGGAACCAAGTGGGTCTTTAAGAACAGGCAAGATGCAAATAGTATTGTCATGCGCAACAAGGCAAGATTGGTATCACAAGGCTACTCCCAAGTCGAGGGCATCGACTACAATGAAACCTTTTCTCCCATTGCGCACCTTGAATCCATCCGCATGCTGCTTGCATGTGCTTCACATCAAAAGTTCAAATTATATAAAATGTATGTGAAGAGTGCATTTCTTAATGGTCCCCTTAAGGAGCTGGTATATGTCAAGGAACCCTCGGGGTTCGAGGATCCCAAGTTCCCCAATCATGTTTACGTTCCCGATAAGGCACTCTATGGCCTTAAACAAGCCCCACGTGCATGGTATGAGCACCTTACTGAGATGTTACATGATCGTGGGTTTCAAATTCGGAAAATTGACCCGACTCTTTTTTTCTAAGAATGTCAAAAGGAGTTTGTTCATATGCCAACTATATATATGTTGATGATATTATCTTTGCTGCACTAATGACCAAATAATTTGAGATGTTTATGATGGAAGAGTTGAAGTTTTTCATTGGATTCGAAGACAAGCAACAAAGTCAAGGAACCTTCATCAATCAAGCAAAATATACCCAAGGCATGCTCAAGAGGTTCAATATGAATGATCTCAAACCGGCCAAGGCAAACACTCCCATGCCTCTGAGCTACCATCTTGATCTGGATCCCAATGGTAAAGTTGTGGATCAAATTATATATTGCTCTATGAGGAAATCTGTGCATGATTTCAATCCGCACCTAAGGAAAGCCACTATGTGGAAGTCAAGCGAATCTTTTGACATTTGGCTCATACCCAAAACTTTGGCTTATGGTATCCCAAAGGTGCTTCATTTGATGTCATAGGATACTCAGATTCGGATTGGCTGGGAGACCATGTGGAGTTGAAGTCAACTTTCGGAGGTTCCCAATTACTTGGCCGCTCTGTGGTAAGTTGGTATTCAAAGAAACAAAACTCTGTTTTTTCCCTCGTCCACCGAGGCCGAGTATGTCGCTGCTGCAAGTTGCTGTGCTCACTTGCTTTGGATGAGGCAAACTTTAAAGAATTACGGTGTCACTTGTGACAAAGTGCCTCTTTATTGTGACAATGTAAGTGCAATCTCGATGTCCAACAACCCGGTTGAAGACTTCAAGATGAAGCACATTTGTATTCGTCACCATTTCATCCGGGATCATATCAAGCATGGGGAAATTGATCTCATTTACCTTAACACTAATGATCAACTTGTAGAGATCTTCACGAAACCATTGAATGAAGAAAGATTTCACGAGTTAAGCATGAGATAAATATCATTGATTTGAGCAATGTGGATTGAAATTAGGCACACCCCACCACTCTCATCATACTATCTTGTTTAGATGTAGGCATGGATTTAGGGGGCATGTTGTTCTCTCAATGAACTCTCCCTCCCCTATTATGCATAAATCGATCAAGTCTTTCACATTAGTCATTTTAGATGACACTTGTGCTTCAAAGCCGAGTTTTGGTCTTGGGACCAAGGTTAATATCTTCGCGGTGCCATACAAATTGACTCAAACATAGGTGGCTTCGGCCCCCGCCCCCGCCTACTTGAGGCATTTGAATCTTAAGAGCGTGTTGTATTTCTTTTATGTCACTCCAAGTTGATTTCTCTCTGTTCTATTTCTTCACAACTTGGAGTGTCACCATCACCATGACGTGTGTTAAAGTCTCATGAAAATTTCTATTACCAAAAATGCTTCTCTGCGTGTTTTTAGCCGTCTGGGGCGGTACTACCACTGCCCTGAGCGGTACTACTGATGATAAGAGGTAGTACCACTGGTTGTAGCGGAACTACCTCTTGCGAGCATTACTACCGCCTATGTGACTTCACACGGGGTTATGGGGCACGGGAAGGGGCAATTTCCACTCCCCATACCCATTCATCCCCACTCCTCCTCGTGGGTTTCTCTCTCCATGCAACCCAGGGGCTCCGGTGGCCGCCGCCGATCTTCGTTTTTGGCCGTTCTTTCGCGATTCCAATTGGTGGAATCGATCCCACCCCTTCCTCTTGCCATGGATACCGGTATTGCCCCTGTTCTTCTCTTTGTTTGGTCTCTTTCTCAGATCTAGGTCATGGGAAATATGAGTTGTATCCCTCGTTTTTAGTCTTGATTTGCGGCACCACTAGGGTGTGGAACATGGCTAGGGAGTAGACCTTATGTTGTTGTAGGAATTTGGTGCTCGTGGCATCCCCGGTAGTACCAGATGTGAATAGTGGTGATTTTCACCCCACTGTATCTGCCCTGAGTGGTACTACCTCTCTTCCACGCGGTACTACCACCAATAAGAGGTAGTACCGCTCCTGGCAGCAGTACTACCGCTTTGGGCTGGCATACGCACTTTATTCCCACTATTTGATCATGTTTTTCTCCCATTTCTTGGTTCTTGCTGACTTTTGCACACCGTTTACTCTCATGCTTTCTTGTGGTTATGTTTTGAACCTCAGGAGGTGACAACTCTGCTCATCATGAGCGTAGGCCAAACTGAAAGTGCGTTATATCGACTAGAGGGGGGGTGAATAGGCGATTTTTACAAATTCGTCACCGAGGAAATTACTAGTGAGGAAAGTCCTCTGTCAAGAACTAAGTTCAGTGGAATAAGTACTCAAGGAGATATACGGAAACATCTATAGCTTAGTCGTTAGAGTGAAATAAAACATTCAGGTTGCACTGGTCGCGTGATGAGGATAAGCAGGTGACGAATAACATAAGTGAAGAATTTGAGGTGAGGACTTAGAGAAAGTCTTCAGTCAAATTCTTCAAGTAGTAAATATCAAAGTTGTCAACATGCAATTGAGGAAATTAAAGAGTTGAGGAATTAGAACCCGTTGCTCAATCAAGACCGTGATTTGATGATCCAGTTCCAACTGTTGTGAGAGTCTTACATCTGGTTTGGAGCGGCCTGGTATATAAACCAAAAGACACACAGTCCCAGGACACACAGTCCTTACCGTATTCTCATTGAGCTAAGGACGCACAGTCCTCGCCCAACACTCGTGGTAATTCTTCAGGGCAGACTTCCAAACCCTCACAAACTTGGTCACCCGACGATCCACAATTCACTGCTAGATGCTCTAGACGATGACGCCTAGCCGTGTGGAGAATGCATAGTCCTGAAAGGTAACAAGCGTCGGTTCCACACAGGAACAATCTCTTCAGTGATGCTTGATCACTTTGGGGTTTTCGGTTCTGGTTTGGGTGTTTGGGGTTTTGCTTCACTGTTGATTTTCTCTCAAAGTCTTCGACGATTGGGTTCCTCTCAAATGACAAATGTCAATTTCTCTCAAGCAACAAACAACCAACTAGTGGTTATGGGGGTGGCTATTTATAGCCGGGGAGCAATCCCGACATGAATTGACATTATTGCCCAAATGATATGACTGTTAGGTGGGGACGGCTGGTGCGTAGCACAACAACGGTCGAAACCTTTCAACTGTGGAAGTCCTCATGTCACTCATGTTCCTCACATGTCAGTGTTTTGCACTGGCGAAGACCTAACTCCTCAGTTAGAGCAAATTCCTCAGATATCAGAAGATCTTTGTCTTTGTCACTGAAGAATTTGACTAAGCTGTTGAAAACTTCCAAAGGCTTCGCCCGAAGGGTTTAAATGTGTAGGCTTTGAGATGAGCATCACTTGGAAACTTTTCCTTAGTTTTACCTCGACCCCCTTTAACAGTATAGTGGTCCTATGACATAGAATACAAAAAATGAAACTATGAAAATGAAAGTCTTCACACTCGAGAGTCTTCACATTGATTTCTTCACGGACACATCAATTTCCTCACTTTCAAAGTCTTGAGAGGAAATACCAAAGTCTTCACCCGAAGATATACAATTTGAGGGGTCGATATTCTTTGAATAACTCAAACTCCTCACCAACTTATAGAGCCTGTATAGACTCACAAACATATTAGTCTCTTAACCTACAAGTGTTCAATGCACCAAAATAACTAAGGGGCACTTGCACTTACAATCTCCCGCTTTTTAATGATTGATGAAAAACAGGTCAAGTTTTTAATGGGATTAATAATATGAAGTGTAAGTACAAAGTTTGAGGAATTTGAATGCAAGATATAGAGAGACTCCCCCTGAAGATGTGCATATTTGAGGAATTTGCATTGCACTATAAATGCATATTGGGGATTTATACCATGGAGTTCTCCCCCCATATCTTGTAAACCATGCAGACATTTGACATATAACTTGAGGAAAATGAAATGCATGATGAAAAGTTGTTGACGAACTTGAAGCCCTAGGAAGAATTAGCTCCCCCATCAGGGACATTTGATATTCTTCACCCATCATGTAGGCGAATTCATCACTGTAACGTTTGTCAGTACAACCAAAGATGATATCGTTCACATATATTTGGCATACAAACAATTCATTATCATAGGATTTTGTGAAAAGAGTGGAATCGAGTGAACCGGGTTTGAAGCCTTTTTTCACTAGAAGTTCCGTCAGTGTATCATACCACGCCCGACGGGCTTGCTTGAGGCCAGAGAGTGCTTTGTTGAGTGTGAAGACTTAGTGAGGATGCTTCGGCTCTTCAAAACCTGGGGGCTGAGCAACATATTCTTCTTCCTCAAGCTTACCATTGAGGAATGCACTTTTCACATCCATTTGATATAGTGTAATATTGTGATGATTAGCATAAGAAAGCAATATGCGAATAGCTTCAAGTCTAGCAATAGGTGCAAAAGTTTCATCAAGGTCAATTCCTTCAACCCGTGTGTAGCTTTGGGCTACAAGTCGTGCCTTGTTCCTCACAACCTAACCATCATTATCTTGCTTGTTTTGGTAGATCCACTTGGTACCGATGACAATGTGCTTGCGAGGGTCAGGCCGCTTGAAGAGTACCCATATGTTGTTGAGCTTCAATTGATGAAGTTCATCTTGCATAGCTGGAGTCCACTCAGGTTCCATGAAGGCTTCATCAACTTTTGAGGGTTTTGTGATAGACACAAACACTAGTAGGAAAAACCTTATATGTAGGACCCTATTAGTACCGCTGGAATATAGCACGCGCTGCTGCTATTTATTAGTAGCGCTGGACGTGCCAAGCTCTACTGATAAGGCCTTAGCAGTAGGACTGGAAATGTAAAAAACGCTACTGCTAAATGGGACCCAACGAGCCCACCGACGCTAGCCGTAGTAGCAGCGCGCTCTTGTAAAAAGCACTAATGCTAAGTAGAATAGAAGTAGCGCTCGACGGGAATCAACAGTACTGCTACTGGACCTACTTAGCAGTAGCGCTGCTCGAGAAAAGCGCTACTACTAAGACCAATAGGAGTAGCGCCCCTTTGGAAGCAGCGCTACTACTACATGTGGCTGGTGGCAGCTTTTCACCCACACACCCCCTCTCTCCCCCTTCCCCCCTTTGCCCCCTCCCCTCCCCTCCTTTCTCCTCTCCTCTCTCTAAGTTACTTCTTCACCATTGTTGCCCTTCTTCTCTCTTCCTTCTAGCTCCCTTCTCTCCCCATTAATGCCCCCTCCACCCTAATTCTCCTCCATAAATGACCTCTTCTAACTCTATATTCCACATTTATTTGGCTTTCCCTCCTTCTATACATATAGATCTACCTAGATCATCTCTCTCCCTCTCTAATAGTTAGCTTGATCTAGCTATTTATTTAGCCATGCACAATCTCTCTCGAGATATAAGTGAGTAAAAAGTTGTGCATTTCAATAATGGGAATGTGTGTGCTTGCGATATGAAGGGATTTGTGCGAGTGACATGCCCCGTGAGTGGCTTATGTTTTGCCGAAATGTCGACTTATTTCCATTTCGACGAATTTCGAGCAAACTCGATATGTCCTATTTTTTCGCAAGGTCATGCCAAATTTTTATATGACTTTCATGCATGCATGCATTTGTTTATAACCCTTTTGCTTTTTATACCTTGGAGTCATGAAGGTGAGTGGAAGGAAGGTGGAGCGATACTTGCAATCCGCGATGACAGACATCTATGCAAATAAACATACTGCGATTAGATGTCCGTGTACAAGATGCAAATAAGGAGTAATTTTGGACCCTTCTGATCGTCGAAGTTTGAAGGCCCACTTGCTGATCAATGGTTTCATGGATGGCTATACTCAGTGGATAAGTGAAGATGATGAGGACGTCCACATGGTAGGGAATAATGACATAGGACTAGACAAAGAGATGATCGATCAACACGGAGACAATGGCACCGGACACAGCGGCGGGGAAGAGCCCAAACACGGCGGTGGGGAAGAGTCCAAACACGGCGGCGGGGAAGAGTCCGGACACGACGACGGGGAAGAGTCCAGACACGGCAGCGGGGCAGAGTCCGTACATGGCGAAGAAGAGGAGACGGACACGCCGCAGTCTTCGATGCTATTAAATTCAGTCGTGCAAGACCCTCATGTTTGGGACCTTCTTCGCAAGAGTATGACTAGCAACATAATTGCTAGGAGGCCAAGCTGGCGCAACTTGAAGTAGACTCGAAGAATCCATTATATGACGGTTGCAATCCCGAGGTGACCCGCTTGAGTTTCACGCTCGAACTTCTAAAGTCGAAGGCCAAAAACAAATGGACAAACAAAAGCCTCAATGAGCATTTGAAGTATCTACATAATAAAGTTCTTCCCATGGGGAACCTGTGTCCTACTAGTGTCGAGGAGACCAAGAAAATCGTTTGCCCTCTTGATCTGCCACACATTATATACCACACATGCATCAACGATTGCATCATTTATCGGGGGGAGCACGCGGAAAAAACCAAGTGTCCAGTGTGCAATGCTTCTCGATACAAGAAGGCAGAAAAGAAAGATCCTCAGAAAGTTGTATGGTACTTTCCAATCACTCCCCATATGCAGCGGTATTTTCTAGGTCCTAAGGAAGCAAAGCTCATGCGCTGGCATGCGGAGAAGAAGAAGCCCGATGATGGAGATGATCCAAAGCTGAGACACCTCACAAATGATAGCCAGTGGAGAGCATTCAACATTGAATATCGATTTTTTAAAGAAGATGCATGGAACATCGTGCTTGGTTCAAGTACTGATGGCATGAATCCGTTTGGAAACCAGAGCACCAACCACATCACATGGCCCGTCTTTGTATGGATGTACAACCTCCCCCCATGGAAGTGCACGAAGAAAAAGTACATACACATGAGCATGCCGATTCAAGGGCCGAAACAACTGGGAAATAATATTAACCTGTATATGGGGCTTCTAAAAGAGGAGCTAGACATGTTATGGAAATCGCCGGTCAAGACATGGGACGCCAGCACAAGAGATTATTTCTATATGAGAGATGCGTTGATGACGACGGTGCACGACTATATCAGTTACGGGTACACCTCAGGTGTGGGTACCCCGAATTACGAGTCGAGATCGCCGAATGAACATGCTCAGTGATCCCACAGATCAATGCTCACCGAACACACATATGCTGAATATAAAGGGTCTTACATCCATCATACCGAAATAATACAACACATGACCAATAAGGTCAAGTTCACATAGATAGGGCCTGTAAGGGCAAAACACACTCATACATCTAATAGCGGAAATCTTGGGGCTAAGCGGGTGCCCATGCCATCAACGTACACTAGCAGGCATTCTGACTAGGAAGCATCCTAGTTCGCAAGTCCGTCTCTAATGACGTACTCTTCTCCAAACTCCGGTCCTTCCATGTATGGTCAATAACATAACCAGTGGCAAGCCAATGAGTACTTTGAATGTACTCGCAAACAGCCCATCATATGGATGATGCATTGGTTTGATAACAAGTATATGCAATATTGGTGGATATCAGCTTAACTATAAATAAACATGATCATAGATGGATATGCAACATAAACTAGATGGTATTTAGAAGAATAGGCTACAAATATCAACATATCTGTTATGGGCTGAACACTCCGGTTGACCCGATATGCCAATTCACCAAACTTGGTCATATCAACTCTTTCTCAGGTAACACCATGAAACAAAAACACACTCAATTGGTTTATGTGGAAACGACTCTACGTAGTTTAAGCAGCACCACCCAACTGTCCTTGACCGTGGACACGACTATTCGAATAGTTTTACACTCTGCAACGGTTGTACGTTGTAGCCACGGGATCCGAGAAGCTTCTGTGTCATCCACGACTCGCGGTATATAGCATAGCGGAGGTAAGTACCCGATCATTGCCTTTCCCCTCACGATACTAGACAAAAGAGGTCGACTCGATTGGTACCCAACCCACATGATGTACGTCTTACGAGCACCGACTCTCGACATTATCATCCATGCTGGGACCAACGGTGTGCCCGAAACACGTAAAAACGACATAGTCGTCCTACCTGGCACGACCCCATCACTAGAGTGACCACACATCACTCGCGCCACTAGTAATGTGGCTCTTTGCTAGCACCGACTAGAGTAATCAACAAAGCCCCGTCCCATAAAGGGTTAACGTGGTCGCACATGTAAGGTTTGGACGGTCGACACATTATAAATCTAATCCCATTTCCGAAACCACTCACACCAAAATATACCTGGTGCACCACTTCTCCAAAAGTGGCCACCTAACTCATCATCATCCTCGGGCATTAGTGGCACCCGACGGGGTTATCATAAACCTTTGATTTTTACCATCATCATGCTCATGCTTTTACTATGCGTAGCTCTACTTGTCCACATGATATTATCGTGACCCTCATAGGTGGTGGGATCATGCTCAAAATGAAAGTGCTTCGGAGGAGCCATCGGTAACATCATATCGATGATTTACCGAATACTTATTATCACATGCAACGGAAATAATTGCTCTACTAACAGGCAATATAACATATGCTCCGACGTGGTCAAAGGGCTGCTTGCCTTGATCAGCTAAGTATGTGGGGTCTTTGAGGTTTTCAAGTCCAATTCCTTCGTCAAACGTGGTTTCTATCGTCGTAATAAATAAAGAAGTAATAAGTAGCTCACTCAAAAATAGATCACAAACTCACTTTAAAAATGTTGCCCTATTCTGATAAAACCATATTATCATTTAAAAAATATTTGTCTCTGGTTTTGGTGAAAGGATTATTTTAAAAATCAATTTAACAGAAGCAAAAATATTCCAAATAGTCTTTTTATTTATTGTTATACAGAAAACTTGTGACAAAAATTTGTGCAAAGGATTTAATAAATCCTACTCATTTTTAGAAGAATTATGGTGGACAAATAATAAAAATATGTTGGATAACAAATTTTATAAAAATCCTTTAAAACCGGATTAAAGTGAAAAAGAAAAAAAGGGCTAAGGCTCAGGCCTGGCTTGCCTGTGGCTTGGGCCGGCCCAGCTGGCCAGCCAGCCAGCCAGCCCAGGCTCGTGCGCGGCCAGGTTCAAACCTGATGCACAGGCCCGTGCGGTCAGCGACAGAGAGGAAGAGGGGGAGAGAGGAGAGCCACCGATAGGTGTGCCCCACGTGTCGGGGTCGTCTTCCACCTTTGGACAGAGGGGAGGGGAGGCACGCCGGTGTCGCTACCGGTGCCCTTGAGCCCAGCTGTAGGCAGAAATGGAACCAGCTCACCGTCGCCTACGTGCTGGTGGTCGAGGGGTCGACAAGGAGGCCGTGGTCCACCGGCAACGAGGTGGATGTGGCGGAGCCGATTCGGGAGGTTGATGAACTAGGTGCTACGGGCAGTGATTAGCTCGGGGAGTTGATGGGGAAGCTCCCTGAGGTTGGTAGGGCCACGGAGAAAGAGAGTGGAGCACCGAAGCTGACCTATAGACCGAGATCAACGGAGCTCCTAAGCGGCGGGGCCTCGGTCGATCTCGAGCATAGGAGCTCACTGTGCTCAAATGGAGTGGCTAGGGGTGGAATTTAGGCTCTGGAGGAGTGGGATGAGGGTGCTGGAGCGAGGGGGAAGGCCTATTTATAGGGCCCCGACGGTGCACCGAGCCGGAGGTGCCGGTGGTTTCACCACAACTTGCAGGAGGGGCAGTGAGGGTTTGGGGTCGAAACCACGATATGCAGATGTGGTTTAGGACCCCTGTGACCCACTGAGAGGGAGAGAGAGCGAGAAGGAGCGTGCATGCATGGCCACGGTCTTCTGGCCGAATCTGGCGCACGCGGGCACGCGTCGCTCCGGTCAACAGAGCGAGGGAGGAGGGGCCATGGGGCTGCCCTGATACAGAGGGGTTATCGGGGACACGAATGGGCAATGGGGGGGAGGCTCGAACCAGCCGGGGTTGGCCCCTTTTCTTCGGGTGCACCCAACAGCGTGCCAGAACACAGTTTTGTGTGCCACAACATGCTGGCGTGCTTTGGGGCGCCTTGGCTGTGTCTGGGGTGTGCTGGGGCTGGGTATGGAGATGCCTAGCCTTTTGGGAGCCGAGGGACTCTCTGTTGGCCATGGGATGTGATTAAAGGAGGGATGCCAACTTTGAACTAGAACTTAGATTGAGGTTTTTGGCTCTACTGCTTGGATTCAAGGAGGGGCCACTCTCCTGCAGTTGGGGAGTGGTGCTGGCTGCTTGGTCAAAGAGTTTGGAGGAAAGGGTATGGGTGTGGAGTGAGTTAGGAGCTGATTTACTAATATGACAAAAGGTGTTCGACAGGTGTTTGGGATAGAAACACCTCACAACTGGTTATGAGAGTTAATAGGATTAAGTTTGATGCAATAATAGGATACTCCACCAAATTTGAGCTTCATTGGACAAGTTTGGCAATGCAAACTTGAAATCAGCCCCAAATGGGCAGATCTGTCCCTTCCAAAGGGAATGTGGGTAGATTACCTCCTGCAAATCCCACTTTTGGCACAGACTCCTCATTTGGGGTGTTGAACACTCCTGCAAATTTTCTACCCATTTGGATAAACTTTGCAATGTAGAGATGTTTCAACTTGGTTCTGGACATAAAGGGTTTTAGGATTATTTAGTGAACCAAATCACCTTGGAATGAGGTGAAACTTGGCGTGGCCAACAAATATAGCTTGGGAAAGTTGCTGGAATTTTCTAGGATTTTATTGGAAAGGTATGCTTGCTGATTTTGTTCCTATGCTTGCTACTTGTGCTCATACGCTTTTTATTTGTGCTCATATAGAACTTTCCTCTTGTAGGTAATGACTTTGAAGGCCAATATTTTCATATCCGTTGTTGTGCACACATCCTCAACTTGGTGGTGCAAGATGGGATAAATGTCTTAGATAATTTGATAAAGAGTTTGAGAGAGACGGTGAAGTACTTCAAGATGTCACCTTCTCGTCTCCACACTTTTGTTGACACTTGCAAAAGCATGGGTGTCAAAGTTGGGAACCTTTTACACCTAGATTGCCAAACAAGGTGGAGTTCAGCCTATAAGATGATTAGCACTGCCCGTCAATACAAGGAAGCGTTGACCTCTCATGCTGACTCCAATGCCAACTATGCTTGGGCACCAACAAACGCGGAGTGGGACATGTATGACCTTATCTCTCCATTACTTAAGAGCTTGGCCGAGGTGACAAAAGCATTTTCAGGAAGTTTATATCCCTCTTCGAACATCTTCTACCCGTACATTGTTGGTGTCAAGATTGTAATCAAACATGCAATTGCAATGATAGTGAGCACTACAAGCAAATGGGTGAGAGATGTTGGATAAGTTTGACAAATATTGGGAAGAAAGGAACAATTCCATGGTGATTGCAACCATCTTTGATCCACGGTATGCTTGCTGTTTTTAATACAATGCTTCCTCTTTTCACTCATATGCTTGCTGTTTTTAATAGAATGCTTGCTCTTTTCACTCACATGCTTGATGTTTTTAATAGAATGCTTCCTCTTTTCACTCATATGCTTGCTGTTTTTAATAGAATGCTTCCTATTTTCACTGATATGCTTGCTGTTTTTCATACAATGCTTCCTCTTTTCACTCATATGCTTGCTGTTTTTAATAGAATGGTTCCTCTTTTCACTCATATGCTTGCTGTTTTCAATAGAATCCTTGCTGATTTTCTCCTAGGTACAAGATGAATTACATAGAGTGGGCCTTTGGAGAACTATATGGAAAAGAAACTGCGAGGTTTAGAAATGAAATGAGTGATGTGAAGAAAGAGTTGCAGGCCTTGTATGACAAATGTGTTGCCCAAGATAAGCGAGCTGGAAATGGAGCAAGTTCTTCGTCTACAACTACAAGCATTCCTAGTATCCTGGTTCAAGCTGGGTACCAGTCCTTCTTATCAGCCCGTTCAACAAGAGTATCAAAGAGTGAGTTGAGGAACTACTTAGAGGATGAAGTTGCCTATGCCGATACATGTCTTGATAGTCTTGATTGGTGGAAGATTAATGCTCCTAGGTACCCAATTATGGCCAAAATAGCCAAGAGGTTCCTTGCTATGCCGGCTACCTCCGTGTCTTCGGAATCTACCTTCAGCATGACCAGACGGATTTTAGGTATGTCAACTCCTACAAATGAACTTTAGATATAAACTTGTCAACTTCTCAACCTCGAACTACTTCTCATACTAGATGCCTACCGGAGTTCTTTAAAGCCGGTTATGGTAGAGGCGTTAGTTTGTGCTACAAGTTATATCAAGGGTGCACACGTTGACTTGAATATGGTGGTATGTTTGGAGTATCTTCCTTGCCAATTTTGGTCTTGTTGTATGTGATATGATCATTGTCTAACTTACGCACTTGTAGCCGAGGGATGAGAATGAAGAAGATGATGTTGAGACCATCAAGTTACCCGTTGTGGAGGAGATCAATGATTGGTAATTTATTCTTTCTACATGTTTCACATGTTATACAATACCAATCATTATTTATGTGAATGTTGCTTATCTTACTTGCAGACATTCAACATGGGGTTGTTGATCTTGATATTTAGGAGATGGACGAGAAAGTGATCTTTCTCATGGGAAGGCTACTTTTGAATTTGTGTTATGTTCAAACTTGTCGAGTCATGAACTATGAATTGTTATTGCAACTTTGGAGATGAACCTCTCATTTGTGTTATGTTGAACTTGTCAATTGACATGGACTCTAAATTGTCATTGCAAGTTTGTAATTGTGTCGTTCAATGATGAAAAGACTTTATGTTAGTGGATGTGATATTTGTGCTATGAACCTGATTTGTGCTATGTTTTCTATCTAAATCAGTTGTTTTGATGTCCAAAAAACAAATGAAATGTTGTCCAAATTTAGTCCTGCTTGCTGTCCAAATGAATTGTTTGTAGATGTGATATTTAGTAATTCTTGCTGTCTGAATTTAATCCAGTGCTTGCTGTCCAAATGTTGTCGTTTGACAAAGAAAATGTTGTAATTGTAATTGTTTTGCTCTCCACAATCAACACACGCCTAAACAACAGCTAACTAGACCTTAAACTGCAGCTAAATAGCACTAAACAGTAGCTGGAACTCGTTTTGGAATAGGTCCAGTCCGTCCAAAAAAGCTTGACCTGAGTATTTGTACTTTTTTTGCTCTCCACAATCAACACATGCCTAAACAACAGCTAACTAGACCTTAAACTGCAGCTAAATAACACTAAACGACAGGTGGAGCTGGTTTTGAAATCGGTCCAGTCGGTCCAAAAAGCTTGACCGAGCTAGCTCTGGTCTGGTGTGGTCCCTCGGAACCAGACCGCTGGAGAGCTCGGTCCGGTCCGGTCCGGACCGCCGGCGGCCAGTCCAAACGCCGGACCGGACCGGACCGTGTCCAGGCTGATCCTCGGGTTCATGGCACCCTATGTTTTTGAGTATTAATAGAATTATTATGTTGGGAAAATATAGTACCAATGTTGGGCCTTGCTAGATGATCTTTATCCCAAAACGAGAATCTAGGGGGTCCCCATAACAAACCCAAGCATGTTAGGAGCGCTCATTTATGGAACATAACACCGGTATCCAAAACTAAGGCGACAAAGGTGGAACAAAACACCATGCTAGAAAGGCCGAGCCTTCCATCTTTTCCCAAGTATATAGTTGCGTTAAATTAATTAGCAATAATATGGTGATATAACAAGGAACCCACGTTTGCACATGGAAGAAACTGCACCTACAACTAGCAATGTTAAGAAAGCGGTAACATAGCAAGTTAGTGGTTTGCTAGGTTGTAGAAAGGTTGAAGGTTTTCATGGCACTGTTGGGAGGCCGATATTTAACAGGTGGTTGGCAGCGAGACATAATGATAGAAACAAAACAACTAGCATGACATTTATAGTAATGGTATCTAGGGAAATGATCGTCTTGCCTGTGATCCCGCTTGGAACAAGAATGACTCCGTGAAGCGGATGAACTCAAGTAGTCAAACGGATCCTGACACTCCGAAGCGGTTCAGAACTCTATCTAGAGGAGATAAACCGGAAACAAGAATCAACACACGATATTCACCATAGCACATGCACAATATAATGCACACCCTAATATGATGCATGATTAGTTCCCATTATGCAAGACATGGCATGGCAAAACACAACAATCAAACACTACACATTAAGTGAAGCTCAATATGCAACGAGTTGCATATTGACGAAACTCCACATTTAATTATTTAGTTCACTCCCGTTTAGGTACACAACAATATTAAATGTTGTTAAACATGGCAAGGGATGAAGCACAAATTAAACTACCTATCTAGGCCGGAAACGACGTATAGCTTCTCTGAAATGACCCCATGCACGTTAACTTTGTAATCTGACCAGATCAGTCCTAACCACATTTGATTTTTGTTAAATGGCAAAACAAAGTGGTTCGCGTGAAACTACACGTCGTTGTAGTAATTTACATATATGAATCATCTCCAACGGAGCTACGATTACGTAACTACGAAATAAACTGTTTTAACCACATCGACACGCAAAACAATGCAAACAGCACGGCTAACAGCTTGACACATGCATGAGAGCTGGAAAAGATCAATTTTCGAAAAATTCTACACATTTTACATATATAATTTGTTGCAATCCGACGCACAATCCAAAAGTTACGGGCATTTGAAAAATATGCAATTTTCAGAAATCCCTCGTAATTAGCTAAAACCGCAGAATTGAAAAAACACTAACGGACCGAAGCAGTGACGCAGATAGCTATATCGTGCCTCGAGCACAAGATAAAGAGGGGGCTGGAGCTCACCATGGGCCTAGCCCGGCTGGAGAGGAGGCAAGGCCTGGAGGAGCTAGGCTGGCTCACGGGCTGGGTCGCGGTAGGCGCGGAGGCTCGCTGCTGGGCCTCGGGCAAAGGCACACTCGGCCTCGCAGGCCCGACTGGAGGCTGGCAAGCGGGGAACTCCTCCTCCTGATACCGATCGAGATCAAGGGGAGCGGTGGTGGCTGCAGTTACCTGGCGGCGGGGCATGGCGACCAACGGCAGCACGCGACGGCTCGTGGCCGGAGGTTGAGGGGTGGCGGCGCTGATCGGGGCCGGCGAGGCCGGAGCGCGGGCTGGAGGGGGAGCTAGCTCCGTCCGGAGTTGCTGCGGCTCTAGCGAGGCAGCGTGGGGCGGAGGCACGAGGGGGTGACGGAATCCGGCGGCTCACCGATGGCGGCACAACACGGTGGCGGGGCGAGGCCGCGAGATGTGCAGCAGGCTGCTGCCTCCGGGCGAGCTCGGTTGGAGTCGGGGCTGGCTGGGCGAGCTCGGTTGGAGTCGGGGCTGGCTGGGCGAGCTGGTGAGGTTGGGCCTGCCAGGGCCCGATCTGGGCTTGACGGGCCCGGCGGGTGGAGGAGATATAGTGCAGCGGCGGCTGGCTAGGGTTTGAGGGTGCGGATCCCAAGGAATGGTGATTTGGGTGTCTAAATTAGGCAGGGGGTGCTTAAATAGGAATGCGGGCTAGGGTTAGGGGGTTTTGTAGCCGATTTCGACCGCACGATCGCGATCGGAGGGCCCCGGTTGCGGGTAGGGGCTAGGTTAGGGCTTTGGGCTGGTTATAATAGACTAGGTAGGGAAGAGAGGGTGGTTGCGGCCCGGTAACAATGTTTAAAAACACCAAAAAGCGTTCGACGATAAACCGAAGACGGTGCCGCTATGGTCGACCGTTCGGGTATCAAACAGACTCCGATTTTGATGAAAATTGGTAGGCGGCCTACCTACATTAAAATACGACCGCACACTAAGTTTCAACCCAATACGAGAATATTTTGCAGACACTATTAAAAACAATATTTTATTGATGTCGCCGGCGCGTGCGAGTGTGGTCGGGCTCAAAACGGACAACGACGAAAACAAAAAGAATCAGCAACTAATAACGGATGCAGGTTTTGCAAGCTGGCGGAAACAGAGTGCCGTTGCAATGCAGATGATTCACGTGATGTGATGATGAATGCGACAGACAATCTAGCAACACGGCGACAATGGAATAAAAGGGGAATCTTCTAGAGCATCGGTCTTGGGCTGTTACAATTCTCCTACACTAACAAGAGATCTCGCCCCGAGATCTAAGAATCAAAGGGGGAAGGAAAAGGAAAGGAAGAGAAAACAGTAAAGATTAGTTGCTTCTTGACAACGAGTGAAACCAATGATCCTTGAAGGTTGCAAAGAGATGAAGGATGATATGAGAAACAAGCAAGAATTCAAACAAAATTTTGGCACCGCTTCGGTAGGAAAGAGGACAAAATTTGATAAGATGGAAAGATCTTGATAAGATTCACAACAAAATAACTAAATTGAAAGCAAGGAAAGAACATGATCTTGACAACCCGAGATGATTTATATAAAAAGAGAAACATCACAACACCTCTGGAACAAGAGAATAGAAACTAGATCATTGGGAAGAAGGAATGGAGAAGAAAATGAAAACTTCTACCACAACTGAATTTGGCAAGCATCCTTGCAAGAAGAATGGAACGGAGTTGTTGGAAAACCAACAACGAAAAGAAAAAGCTTGGAGTGGAGTTACGAAAACCATCCCAAAATAATGAGGTGACAACCAGCCATTAACAGAAACGAGGATTGATTGGGTGCAACAAGAAAGGCAAAACTTCTTACACCAAGAGGATATATTGAGAGCTTGGATCAACGATAATCACCAAAATAGCAACAATCCTTAGAAAAAGCTTTAGGTAAAATCTAAATCCATATAACTCAATGAAGAAACCATGGTTTAAAAATAATCTCATGGTCAAAGGATTTGGTGGGTTTACATATTTCATTCTTGAAACAATTCTCTTCGAGACTCCTCCACTAACAAGAATGTTATAACACCACCTCAAAGGAAAATGGAGGAAGAATGGCACTTTGGAATGCAAGACAAAGAATACTTGAGGTTCTCCAACAAGGATATTGAAGAAACCATTGAGAATGAATGAAACCTATGAAGAACCACCATGATGCACCTCCATCTACAAAAGAATGATGCAAAGATATGAAATATGAAAAGAATAAGATTCAGGAACTGCCATGACTTAGATGAAGCTTCACGAAGAGATACTTGAGAAAACTTGGAACTCCGAAAAAGAAAAGATAAGAACACTTGGGATAAAGAATTGATATCCTAAGAACACTTGGTATAAGAACACTTGAGTGTAACATGGACATGAGTTTCCATGTTGGAGTCTGCGTGGAGTTCCTATGGAGATCGTATCAGACTGAGCGAACCAATTTACCTCAAGGTTCTAGAACAGGTTCCAAGAAGCCTTGGGAACCAAGCTCTCCTTCAGCACTGCCTTTCACACTCAGACAGGCGGACAAACGGAGCGAGTAAATCAGATAGTCAAGGACATGCTCTGTGTGTGCATTTTGGCGAGCCAAGTGG
Organism: Hordeum vulgare subsp. vulgare; assembly: GCF_904849725.1. Taxonomy (NCBI): domain Eukaryota; kingdom Viridiplantae; phylum Streptophyta; class Magnoliopsida; order Poales; family Poaceae; genus Hordeum; species Hordeum vulgare. The sequence goes on from NC_058524.1 coordinate 273,815,102, forward strand.
GAGGATTGTTTTCCCTTTGCCGAGTTTTCCTACAACAACTACCAGTTGAGTGTGCAGATGGCACCATTTGAGGTGTTGTATGGGCGCAAGTGCCGCACTCCCCTCAACTAGTTTGAGACCGGAGAAGGACTGATCTTTGGACCAAACATTCTTCGTGAAGACGAAGAGCAAGTTGAACTCATCAATAAACGTCTGGAGACCACCAAATCAACACAAAATAGCTACGCCGACTCACACTGTCGATTCATTTCCGCGAGAATCCTCCCTGTTGTCCCCTCTCTCTGCAACATCCATCCCTGACACGGGGGCTCGCATGCATGCATCTCTCTCTAGCCCTCTTGCTTCCCCTGGCCGTGGACCTCGTCCTCGAGCACGCCCGAACCATTTTGCCTCCTCCCATGAGCTGGGGCATCGCCCCCGACTCCCTCATGCTCCCTGTCCACGGCAGCTCCGGCCACTGCTATAAAAGGACCCTCCCCGAGCCTCCCTCTCCTTCCCTTTCGCACTGACCCAATCCCAAGCGAACCCCCGATCCACCCCCTCTTTGTTTTGTTCTCTCAATGCTCAGAATCTAGCCGACCACCGCCGCTTCGGGTCGTCGCTGTTCGGGAGATTCAGAGCCACATTTCCCCTCCCGTCACCTCCTCCGTGCTTCCCCTATGGCCCATGTCGCTAACCCCCCTCGTCCATTGGTCGTATTATAGGCGGAGCCGAGTCCTTCCTCCTCGAGCACTTAGGCCGCCGCTCGGGCTCAACACCGTCGATATTTCATTCACCTGTGATGGCCTAGCTCAGCCTTCCCTGACTGGCGATGGTGCCCTAAGCAAGCTCTTGCCTTCGGCGGCCCGAGTCGCTGTGCAGATCGCCACGGTGAGCTCCTCTGGCCAATGTCGAGAGGTGGAATACGACCGCGGGGTGGGACCCTCGCGTCAGTCTCTCCCTGCTCCCCCTCTCTCGCTGGAAGAAGGGGACCGCGTGCAGGTTTAAATCAAAACCTGCGCCGCGCTCATGGGCTGATTTCTCTGGGCCGGCCCAGTTACTGGCGCCTCTCGCCACGCTCTATGGCCCCGTCCTTTTCTTTTTTCCTTTTCCAAATTCTTTTCGCTTTGCAAAAATTCCACAGAAGCCAAAATGCATCCAAATCCATTTATTCTTTCAACACAGATATTGTAATATTGTTTAGCATTTAATAATACCACTTATGTAATTTTTACAAAAACTTTTATACACTTTTTTTTATTTTAAAACTAGGTTTTAAACATTTCAACCTTTTGTTAAAATGTTTTTCACAACTTTTTACACTTCAAAAATAAAACAAAGCAATTTTGACAATACCTACACTCACCCTAGTATTTTACAAAAATAGGGTGACATTTTTCAAAGAAAATTATTTTCCCTTTAATATTTCGACGATATATTGCATTGCTGAGGAGCGATTTGGACCAGAAGACTTTGAAGACTGCGAAGACATTGTTGAGCAAGGAAAGAAGCCCTTTGACCATGTCTAAGAAACCATTTATTTTGCATGCCATATAAAACTATATTCTATTGCATTTGATTCATGATGAGTCGGTGAACACCTTGGTGGGTCATCTCCCAGAAACTCCCCATTGATACTTGCAATTGGGAATGACCCTACCACCTATGAGGGTTGTGCGGGTGGGAAGCGGTTAGGTTGCTAGTAGTTGCTACACAAACGGGATGCGACTATGCACGGTGACAATGAAAGAAATGATTTGAAAGGCCTTTCGAAAACCCGCCGCGTACCACAAAAGCCCGTGGGAGACTCTGTGAGATGGGCGACAACTTGGGAAAGAAGTGGTGTGCTGATACGTCTCCAACGTATCTATAATTTTTGATGGTTACATGCTATTAGCTTGTCAACTTTGGATGTTTTATATGCATGAATATGCTATTTTATATCTTTTTTGGTACTAACCTATTAACTCGGTGCCAAGTGCCAATTTCTGTTTTTTCCGTGTTTTTGGTCCATTTTCAGACGGAGTCCAAATGGAATGAAACTTTACGATAATTTTTTTGGGACCAAAAGAGACCCCCGAAGCTTTGAAAGAAGGCCAGATGGGCCACGAGGGAGTCACAAGCACTCACGCCGCCACCACCCCCCGGTGGTGGCGAGCAGGTTTGTGACCTCCTCGTGGGCCCAACTGACGTAATTCCACCGCCATAAATTCCTATAAATTAAGAAACCCCCAAAAAGAAACCTAGATCGGGAGTTCCGCCGCCGCAAGCCTCTGTAGCCACCAAAAACCAATCTGGAGCCCGTTCCGGCACCCTGCCGGAAGGGGAATCCATCTCCGGTGGCCATCTTCATCATCCCGGCGATCTCCATGACGAGGAGGGAGTAGTTCTCCCTCGGGGCTGAGGGTATGTACCAGTAGCTATGTGTTTGATCTCTCTCTCTTGTGTTCTTGAGATGTCTTGATCTCGATGTACCATGGGCTTTGCTACTATAGTTGGATCTTATGATGTTCTTCCCCCTCTCCCTCTTGTAATGAATTGAGTTTCCCCTTTGGAGTTATCTTATCGGATTGAGTCTTTGAGAACACTTGATGTATGTCTTGCACGTGTCTATCTGTTGTGATCAACTTGCGGGTTTGTGACAATTGGGAACCTATGCATATGGGTTGGCACACGTGGATTTATGTGAGTACTTGATGTATGTTTTCGTGATCAACTTGCGGGTTCGTGACATTGGGAACCTATGCATAGGGGTTGGCACACATTTTGACTCTCTGGTAGAAACTTTGGGGCACTCTTTGAAGTTCTATGTGTGGTTGAATAGATGATTCTGAGATTGTGTGATGCATATCGTATAATCATACCCACGGATACTTGAGGTGACAATGGCGTATCTAGGTGACATTAGGGTCTTGGTTGATATGTATCTTAAGGTGTTATTCTAGTACGAACTCTATGATAGATCGATCAAAATAATAACTTTGTGGTGGTTTCATACCTGACAATAATCTCTTCGTTTGTTCCCCGCTATTAGTGACTTTGGAGTGACTCTTTGTTGCATGTTGAGGGCTAGTTATATGAACCAATTATGTTATCATTGTTAGAGAACTTCACTAGTGAAAGTATGAACCCTAGGCCTTGTTTCCACGCTTTGCAATACCGTTCGTGCTCACTTTTGTTACTTGTTACCTTGCTGTTTTTGTAATTTTAGATTAGAAAAACCTATATCTACCATCCTTATTGCACTTGTTTCACCATCTCTTCGCCGAACTAGTGCACCTATACAACTTACCATTGTATTGGGTGTGTTGGGGACACAAGTTTCTCTTTGTTATTTGGTTGCAGGGTTGCTTGAGAGCGACCATCTTCATCCTACGCCTCCCACGGATTGATAAACCTTAGGTCACCCACTTGAGGGAAAATTGCTATTGTCCTACAAACCTCTGCACTTGGAGGCCCAACAACGTCTACAAGGAGAAGGTTGCGTAGTAGACATCAAGCTATTTTCTGGCGCCGTTGCCGGGGAGGCTAGGTAAGCGGCACTAACATCCTGTCAACGAAGCTCTTTTCTGGCACCGTTGCCGGGGAGGTTTGCGCTTGAAGGTATATCTTTAGATCTTGCAATCGAATCTTTTTGTTTCTTGTTATTTTGCTAGAAAACTACAAAAAAATGGAATTGAGGATGCCTCATATGCTCCATCTTTTCAATGTCTTTCGTGAGCATGATGGGAAGGAAAATTGTGCTCAAGTGCTGAAAGAAGAATTACATAGAATGCTTGGCATAGAATATGTGAATGATGAGCATGATTGCAATGTTGTTAGCATGAATTCTATGAATACCCATGATGCTAATGATATGCAAAGCCACAAGCTTGGGGAAGCTATATTTGATGAAGATGATCTTTTTAGTTCTTCCACTTCGAATGATCAAAATTATTTTGATGAAAGCATGCCCCCTATCTATGATGATTATTGTGAGGATACTTATGCTTTAAAGAAGAGGGATGATAAAACTTGTCATACTCTCGAGAACCCCTTTGCTGAACCTTGCTTTTTCATTGTGGACACAATTTGTAGTGCTCAAGTCTTTTACGATACTCCCACTACTATTCTTGAGAATAGATTTCCATATGTGGAGAGTAGCAAAATTTCTATGCTTGTACATCATGAAAAGAAAGCCTTAGGTCCTGTTTATATTGTTGAATTCATTCATGATGCTACTGAAAATTACTATGAGAGAGGATCATATGCTCCTACTTATTGCAATAGTATCAAGCTTCCTCTCCATATGTTCAAATTTTTGAAGCTATGCTTGTTTTGCCTTCCTATGCTAGATGATTCTTGCTCCAATAAATTGTTTTATCACAAAATCCCTATGCATATGAAGTGGGTTATACTCAAATGTGCTAGCCATTTGCTCCATGATGCTCTCGTTGTGTTTCTATCCTTACCTTTTATGTGAGCATCATTGAAATCAATGCCTAGCTAAGGGCGTTAAACGATAGCGTTTGTTGGGAGGCAACCCAATGAATCTATCCTTTTTCTTTCTGTTTTGTGTTTTCCACACTTTCATAATTCTGTTATGATTGTGTTTTTTGTGTTTATTTTTGCGTTTGTGCCAAGCAAAACCGTTATGATTAGTCTTGGGGATGATCGTTTGGTCATGCTGGAAAAGACAGAAACTTTCTGCTCACGAAAAGAATTTTCGTTTTTTTTCTGTAAGAAATTTTGAGTTGATTATTTTTCTGCTGATTGCTACGCAAATTCTTCAGACTTTCGTAATTTTTCAGAATTTTTGAAGTAGCAGAGGTATACGATATATGCAGATTGCTACAGACTGGTATGCTGTTAACAGATTCTGTTTTGTTGCGTTGGTTGCTTATTTTGATGAAACTATGGATAGTATTGGGGGGTATTAGCCATGGGAAGATTTAAAATACAGTAACCCAACATCAGCATAAGTAGAATTTAAGTTTTCTACAGTACCTAAGGAAGTGGTGGTTTGCTTTCTCATAATAATGTTATCACGAGTCTCTGTTTAAGTTTCGTGTTGTGAAGTTTTGAAGTTTTGGGTGAAGTTCTTATGGACAAAGAGATAAAGAGTGGCAAGGGCTCAAGATTTGGGATGCCCAAGGCACCCCAAGAGATTCAAGGATGTCATAAAAGCCTAAGCTTGGGGATGCCCCGGGAAGGCATCCCCTCTTTCGTCTTCAATCCATCGGTAACGTTACTTGGGGCTATATTTCTATTCACCACATGTTATGTGTTTTGCTTGGAGCGTCTTGTATCATAGGAGTCTTTTATTTTTGTTGTGTCACAATCATCCTTGCTGCACACCTAGAGAGAGATACATGCACTCACCGTGATTTTGTCGAGCTTCACTTATATCTTTTGGTAGACAAGTCCGCTCACATGTGCTTCACTTATATCTTTTGAGCTAGATACTTTTGCTCTATGTGCTTCACTCCTATCTTTTAGAGCGCAGTGGTGCGTGGCTTGGTAGTTGATCTATGCTTTGAAAGTAGTCTCAAAAGGGTTAGTTATCCAAAGGGATATGAAAACTTCGACCTTCATGTGCATTGAATAGTTAGAGAAGTTTGATTCATCTCAATTAGTTTTGAGTTGTGCTTTTGGTAATATTGAAGTCATGCTAGTAAGGTGTTGTGGATCTAGAAATACTTGTGTTGAAGTTAGTGATTCCCGTAGCATGCATGTATGGTGAACCTCTATGTGATGAAGTCTGAGCATGATTAGTCTTTTGATTGTCATCCTTTGCGTGGCAGCCGGATCGCGCGATGGTTTATACCTACCAACCCTTCCCCTAGGAGTATGCGTTGAATGCTTTGTTTCGATTACTAATAAAACTGTTGCAACAAGTATATGAGTTCTTCATGACTAATGTTGAGTCCATGGTTTAGATGCACTTTCACCTTCCACCATCACTATCTTCTTACTGCCGCGCAACTTTCGCCGGTGCACAGAACCCACCATTAGCCTCCCTCAAAACAGCCACCATACCTACCTACTATGGCTTTTTCAAAGTCATTTCGAGATATATTGCCATGCAACTACCACCATGACATGTGCCACCACGTCTACGTTGCCATTGCATGATCCTAAGATAGATATCATGATGTTTCCATTAATGTCTATGCCATGCTAGGTCATTGTCACGGTACACTACCGAAGGCATTCCATATAGAGTCATCATTGCTATAAGTTTTGATTTGAAAGTGTGATGATCATCATTAATGGAGGATTGCCCCATGTGAGGAAATTAAAGAGGCCAAAGATTCCCACCAAAAAAAGAGAGGCCAAAAGAGCCCACCAAAAAAATGAGAGAAAAAGAGAGAAGGGATAATGCTACCACTTTTCCACACTTGTGCATATTAAGCACCATGATCTTCATGATTGAGAGTCTCTCGTTTTGTCACCACCATATAGCTAGTGGGAAATTTTCATTATATAACTTGGCTTGTATATTCCAATGATAGACTTCCTCAAAATTGCCTTATGTCTTTGTGAGGAAGCAAGTTGGATGCACACCCATTAGTTTTCTTTAAGAGCTTTCACATACTCTTAGCTCTAGTGCATCATTTGTATGGCAATCCCTACTCATTCACATTGATATCTATTGATGAGCATCTCCACAGCTCATTGATATGCCTAGTTAATGTGATTATCTTCTCCTTCCTTTTTATCTCACAACCTCCACCACTCCATTCCACCTATAGTGCTATAACCATGGCTCACGCTCATGTATTGCGTGGGAGTTGAAAAAGTTTGAGAAAGTAAAGGTGTGAAAACAATTACTTGGCCAATACCGGGGTTGTGCATGATTTAAATTCGTTGTGCAATGATGATAGAGCATAGCCAGACTATATGGTTTTGTAGGGATAACTTTCTTTTGGCCTTGTTATTTTGAAAGTTCATGATTACCTTGCTAGTTTGCTTGAATTATTATTGTTTCCACGTTAATAGCAAACTATTGTTTTGAATCTAACGGATCTGAACATTCATGTCACGTGAGAGAAGTTACAAAGGACAACTATCTTAGGTAGCATGCAACATCAAAAGTTCATTCTTTATCACTTCCCTACTCGAGGACGAGCAGTAGTTAAGCTTGGGGATGCTTGATACGTCTCCAACGTATCTATAATTTTTGATGGATCCATGCTATTATCTTGTCAACTTTGGATGTTTTATATGCATGAATATGCTATTTTATATCTTTTTGGGACTACACTTTTAACTCAGTGCCAAGTGCGAGTTTCTATTTTTCCGTGTTTTTGGCCCATTTTCAGACGGAGTCCAAATGGAATGAAACTTTACGATGATTTTTTTGGACCAAAAGAGACCACCGAAGCTTTGAAAGAAGGCCAGATGGGCCACGAGGGAGTCACAAGCCCTCACGCCTCCACCACCCCCCCGGTGGTGGCGAGCAGGCTTGTGACCTCCTCGTGGGCCCAACTGACATAATTCCACCGCCATAAATTCCTATAAATTCAGAAACCCCCAAAAATAAACCTAGATCAGGAGTTTCGCCGCCGCAAGCCTCTATAGCCACCAAAAACCAATCTGGAGCGTGTTCCAGCACCCTGCCGGAGGGGGAATCCATCTCCGGTGGCCATCTTCATCATCCTGGCGATCTTCATGATGAGGAGGGAGTAGTTCTCCCTCGGGGTTGAGGGTATGTACCAGTAGCTATGTGTTTGATCTCTCTCTCTCGTGTTCTTGAGATGTCTTGATCTCGATGTACCATGGGCTTTGCTACTATAGTTGGATCTTATGATGTTCTTCCCCTCTCCCTCTTGTAATGAATTGAGTTTCCCCTCTGGATTTATCTTATCGGATTGAGTCTTTGAGAACACTAGATGTATGTCTTGCACGTGTCTATCTGCTGTGATCAACTTGCGGGTTTGTGAAAATTGGGAACCTATGCATATGGGTTGGCACACGTGGATTCATGTGAGTACTTGATGTATGTTTTGGTGATCAACTTGCGGGTTCGTGACATTGGGAACCTATGCACAGGGGTTGGCACACGTTTTGACTCTCTGGTAGAAACTTTGGGGCACTCTTTGAAGTTCTATGTGTTGGTTGAATAGATGAATCTGAGATTGTGTGATGCATATCGTATAATCATGCCCACGGATACTTGAGGTGACAATGGAGTATCTTGGTGACATTAGGGTCTTGGTTGATATGTATCTTAAGGTGTTATTCTAGTACGAACTCTATGATAGATCAATCAGAAATAATAACTTTGTGGTGGTTTCGTACCCGACAATAATCTCTTCGTTTGTTCCCCACTATTAGTGACTTTGGAGTGACTCTTTGTTGCATGTTGAGGGCTAGTTATATGATCCAATTATGTTATCATTGTTGAGAGAACTTCACTAGTGAAAGTATGAACCCTAGGCCTTGTTTCCACGCTTTGCAATACCGTTCGTGCTCATTTTAGTTACTTGTTACCTTGCTTTTTTTGTAATTTCAGATTACAAAAACCTATATCTACCATCCTTATTGCACTTGTTTCACCATCTCTTCGCCGAACTAGTGCACCTATACAACTTACCATTGTAATGGGTGTGTTGGGGACACAAGAGACTCTTTGTTATTTGGTTGCAGGGTTGCTTGAGAGCGACCATCTTCATCCTACGCCTCCCACGGATTGATAAACCCTAGGTCACCCACTTGAGGGAAAATTTCTACTGTCCTACAAACCTCTGCACTTGGAGGCCCAACAACGTCTACAAGGAGAAGATTGCGTAGTAGACATCATGTGCCCAGAAAGGTTTGTGTGTGTGGTTTCAAAAATGGATTGGTGTAAGTTGCGACTGTTACTCCAACCTTACATGTGCGACCACGATACCCCTTATGGGAAGGTGCTTTGTTGATTAGCTTGGTCGATACTAGCATTGAGCCCACATTACTAGTGGCGAGAGTGGCATGGTCACTCTCGAGACGGGGTCGTGGCAGGTGGGGCAAGTATGAGTTGTTTTCACAGGCACCGGGCACACCATTGGTCCGCTCATGGATGATACGATGTAGAGCAAGGCTCGTATGATGTACATCATGAGGGATAGGTACCAATCGAGTGGACTCTTTGTTTAGAATTGTCGGATTTTGTGCTTCGCAAAACCCTAAAGATTCGAACTCAGGGGCGTGTACAAATATCTCTGCCTGACTCGTCTCACCTCGCTCGCTACTCGCTGAGAATTGCAAGGAACTCACTCGATGGTGAGGGAGACATAGAACACGACAGTTTACCCAGGTTCGGGCCGCTAAGAAGCATAATACCCTACTCCTGCTTTGGTGGATTGCCTCTGGTGGAGGTTGGTGGACGAAGTAGTACAGTGCTCTAGAGCCTCCGGAGGCTGGGTGGCTTTGTGTGGTGCTAGAGAGTGAATGAATCCCCCTCTCTACGAAGCAACCTATCCTCTATATATAGGGGCGGCCCCGATTCTCTTCCCTTATCGTTTCGGCGGGAAGAGATCCCACAATGGCCAATTTTATAGGGGAACAGGGGAACATGCTCCCCATGCCCAAAGGTGGTCTTCGCCTGCAAAGTGACTGTCAGCGCAACACGGTCGGGTCCAGGGATGACGCCCGTCCTGCTGGCGGGCGGCGACGGCATTGTTACATCAGAAGGGAAACCTTTGGAAGATGATTTGGGAACCCTGGTACGTCCTTCCCCCCTATGCCCTAGAGGCAATAATAAATTACTTATTATTATATTTCTTTGTTGGTGATAATCGTTTATTATCCATGCTATAATTGTATTGATTGGAAACTCAAATACATGTGTGGATACATAGACACCACACTTTCCCTAGTGAGACTCTAGTTGACTAGTTCGTTGATCAAAGATGGTCAAGGTTTCCTGGCCATAGGCAAGTGTTGTCACTTGATAACGGGATCATTAGGAGACTCATGTGATGGACAAGACCCAAATTATATATGTAGCATATTGATCATGTCATTTTATTGCAATTGTTTTCTGCGTGTCAAGTATTTATTACTATGACCATGAGATCATATAACTCACTGGCACCGGAGGAATACCTTGTGTGTATCAAACGTCGCAACGTAACTGGGTGACTATAAAGGTGCTCTACAGGTATCTCCGAAGGTGTACGTTGAGTTAGTATGGATCAAGACTGGGATTTGTCACTCCGTGTAACGGAGAGGTATCTCTGGCACCACTCGGTAATACAACATCACAAACAATCTTTGCAAGCAATGTGACTAAGTGTAAGTCATGGGATCTTGTATTACAGAATGAGTAAAGGGACTTGCCAGTAACGAGATTAAAATAGGTATATGGATACCGACGATCGAATCTCGGACAAGTAACATACCGAAGGACAAAGGGAATAACATACGGGATTATATGAATCCTTGGCACTGAGATTCAACCGATAAGATCTTCGAAGAATATGTATGATCCAATATGGGCATCCAGGTCCCTCTATTGGATATTGACCGAGGAGTACCTCGGGTCATGTCTGCATAGTTCTCGAACCCGCAGGGTCTGCACACTTAAGGTTCGATGATGTTTTAGTATAGTTGAGTCATATGTGTGGTTACCGAATGTTGTTCGGAGTCCCGGATGAGATCACGGACCTCATGAGGGTTTCCGGAATGGTCCCGAAACGAAGATTGATATATAGGATGGTTTCATTTGGTCACCGGAAAGTTTCGGGCAATTCCGGGAGTGTACCGGGAGTGATGAATGGGTTCCGGGAGTTCATCGGGAGGGGCCCACCCACCCGGGAGTGAGCCCAAGGCACTAGGGTGGCGCCACAAGTCCTCAATGGGCTGGTGGTGTCAGCCCAAGGGGCCCATGGCTCCACATAAGAAAATACCAAAGGAAAATAAAAGAAAAAGGGAAAAGAGGGAGGTGGGAAGGAAGAGGAGGACTCCTCCTTCCCAAAGCGAATTGGAGGAGGAGTCCTCCTCCTCCCTTGGCCGGCGCACCTTGAGGCCTTGTGCCTCAAGGCTAGCCCCCCTCCCTCCTATATATATTGGTGGTTTAGGGCTGATTTGAGACACAACTTTTGCCACGTGCAACTCAACCCTAGACCACATAGTTTTACCTCTAGATCGGATTTCTGCGGAGCTCGGGCGGAGCCCTGCAGGAGTAGATCATCACCACCACCGGAGCGCCGTCATGCTGCCGGAGAACTCATCTAATTCTCTGTCTTGCTTGCTGGATCAAGAAGGCCGAGATCATCGTCGAGCTGTACGTGTGCTGAACGCGGAGGTGCCGTCCGTTCGGCACTAGATCGGAACGGATCGTGGGACGGATCATGGGACGGTTCGTGGGACGTTTCGAGGGACGTGAATACGTTCCACTACATCAACTGTGTTTCTTAACACTTCCTGATGTGCGATCTACAAGGGTACGTAGATCCAAATCTCCTCTCATAGATGGACATCACCATGATAAGTCTTCGCGTGCGTAGGAAATTTTTGTTTCCCATGCAACGTTCCCCAACAACAGTTAGGTTGGTAGTAGTTGCTACGCAAACGGGATGCGACTATGCTGGTGACAATGAAAGAAATGATTTCAAAGGCCTTTCGAAAACCCCGTCGCGTACCACAAATGCCCGAGGCATATAGTGTGAGATGGGTGACAACTTGGGAAAGAAGTGGTGTGCCAAGAAAGGATTTGTGTGTGTGGTTTCAAAAACAGATTGGTTTAAGTTGCGTCCGTTACTCCAACCTTACATGTGCGACCACGATACCCCTTATGGGACGGGGCTTTGTTGATTAGCTTGGTCGATCCTAGCATAAAGCCCACATTACTAGTGGCGTGGTCACTATCGAGACGGGGTCGTGGCAGGTGGGGCAACTATGAGCTATTTTCACAGGTACTGGGCACACCGTTGGTCCGCTCATGGATGATACGATGTAGAGCAAGGCTCGTATGATGTACATCATGAGGGCTAGGTACCAATCAAGTGGACTCTTTGTTTAGCATCGTCGGATTTTGGGCTCCGCAAAACCCTAAAGATTCGAACTCAGGGGCGTGTACGAAGATCTCTTCGTGACTCGCCTCACCTAGCTCGCTACTCGCAGAGAATCGCAAAAAACACACTGGATGGTGAGGAAGACACAGAACACGACAGTTCACCCTGGTTCGGGCCGCTAAGAAGCGTAATACCCTACTCCTGCTTTGGTGGATTGCCTCTCGTGGAGGTTGGTGGATGAACAAGTACAGTGCTCAAGAGCCTCCAGAGGCTGCGTGGCTTTGTGTGGTGCTAGAGAGTGAATGAACCCCCCCCTCTACGAAGCAACCTATCCTCTATATATAGAGGTGGCCCCGGTCCTCTTCCCTTATCGTTTTGGCGGGAAGGGATCCCACAATGGCCAATTTTAAAGGGGAGCAGGGGAACATGCTCCCCATGCCCAAATGTGGTCTTCGCCTGCAAAGTGACTGTCAGCGCAACACGGTCGGGTCTAGGGATGACGCCGTCCTGCTGGCGGGTGGCGATGGCTTTGTTAGACCAAAAGGGAAACCTTTGGAAGATGGTTTGGGAACACTGGTATGTCCTTCCCCCCTTTGTACTAAGGAGGCAACTGCACCGCCCTGTTGTCTACAGCTCGCCCGTCCTCCCTCTGTGTCATCCTTGACTCTTGAGGCCGAGCCTCGCCTCGGAATATCTGCCGCTCCGGAGGGGTCCTAAGGAGGCCCCCTATGGGTCTTGATGCTGCTCCTCCCCGCGAGGGCCTTGTCTTGGGTGGTGTCAGGCCCGTTGGTTTGCTCGATGAAGCGGGCCACCATTGGGCCACAAGCAGGCAGGTCTGGGTACCCCTATTCCCAGAACACCGACATTAGCCCCCGGGTCCACGACATACTTTGGTTGGCTTCTAGGCGAAGCCTCGGGAGACGGCCTGAGGCATCGCATGCCCTAAATGCCTATGGGCCAGGCCGGTGCGCGTCATGCGGCTGATGTTGGGTTTCCCTTGTCTTCTGCCCGAGTTATTAGGACCCTGGCTCATCGCGTCAATGCATTATTGCTTTCCTTCTCCCGCACCCGCTCTTCTTCCTTGGTCTCCAACTCCAACCGTCGTCACCCAGATCCAGCACTGCGCCGCTCCCTCGCCAGTCCAGCGATGGTGCGTGCCAGCAAGCAGAAGCCAGAGGCGCAAGGTCCTGCCCTGGCTCCTCCGCTCTTGGAGTGGACCCTTTCCAAGGACATGGATCTCATCCCCGCGCTTCCATGGACTACGGCCGAGTCCAATGAGCACTGGCGGGCCCCGATCTAGCCTGGCACCATAGAGAGGCGACCCACGTCGAAGGTGGCATGCCCCTTCTTCCTGCATAGCGTCTACGCCGGGCTGGTGCCGTCTTTCTTCCGATTCTTCACCGCCATCTTGAACCATTATGGGATCCAGGCTCTTCACCTCGAGCCCAACTCTGTCTTGCTCCTGCCCGTCTTCGCTTTCTATTGTGAAGCCTTCGTAGGTGTGCGGCCTTCAGTAGCCGTCTTCCGCCATTTCTTAAGCCAGTGCCTGCACGACGGCGCCCATTTGTCGGCATGTGTCTCCTTCGTGGCGGCCCAGAGCAGCAATCTGCTCCAGAAGGCTAGGAAGAAGGTGGAAAACTTCAGGCAACGTTGGGTTCTTATGAGTCTCAAGGATGCCAACCCTCGGTTGGAGGAGCCGAAGGGGCTACCGGAGAAGACTTCCGAGTGGAGCTCAGTGAAGCTCTCCGACCCTCGGGCCGCGCTCGTCCTGGACCGTTGCTCCCGTGATATCAGCGCCAAGAGGTTGACCGGTGGGATGATAGTGAAGGAGTTCTTGGCGCAGTGCCTGGCACCCCTTCAGGCCCACTCCAGGCCTTGTGGGACTACCGCGCCGGTGACGATGAGCTCTGGCTCTGGTCCCAGGACCTTCCCACTGAGGAGCTGAGCAGGGTCATGGCGATCTTGCTCGGCGGTGACCCTGTTGACCTGCCTGAGGCCCTAGGTCCGCTGTGCAGCCTCGACTTCCGGGCCAACGTGATCGCCGGGCTACCTGTCTTCGATGAGCGGGGGCTCCTCCCGGCGAGGGCTCCGGTCCGGTGGAGGTGTCATCTCGCGACATCTCCGGTGAGGGGGACTCGGAGAAGACCGTCGACGATGGCCCCACGAATTCGCCTCCCCCGTCGCAGGCCATCCTTCTGCGCGAGCTTGAAGATGACGATGCCACTGGCGAGGACTCCGCAGTGATCTCCTCGCGCCCGACCGGGACCTCAAGGGGACCCGTGTCGGCCGCACGCGCCACGCGGTCCGTGTGCGTGCCTGCCCCCCATAATTGCGAGGCTGGGTCGTCCTTGATGCGTCCCGCCTCCGCCGACGGAAAGCCTGCGGCGTTGGGCTCGCCCCCCTCCGTGAAGGGCCCTGTCGCTCCCGTCGTCGTGGGGGTGGAGAAGAAGAAGAGATGGATTGACCTCCAAGAATAAGTTACTTCTCTTGGCACGCCTTGCGCGCCCGTCGTCCACGCTTGGCTGATTTCCTATTTTTCCCGATGTCCAGGGGCGTCGGCTCGTCGAGGACGAAGAGAAAGAAGACGGGCGACATGCCGAAGGCGACTCCTGACACACCGCCGGCCCCCTCCCGCGCGTCGCCACCAACCGATGGAGAGGGTGAGGCTCGCGGGGCAACCTCTCAGGCCTTGGTCATCGCGCCCCCTGAGCCCCCGAAGCTTCCTGAGGCGATCGTGGCGACGCCGTCGCCCAAGGGGTAGGCTCTTGAGGGCCCTCAGCCTACTGACTCGTGAATGCTCACATCCTCCGGGCAGCCTCTGGAGCCCCTTGTCCTTTTTTATGAGGCCTACCTAACAGGACCGCCGGCGGCAGCCCTAGAGGCTCCTCACGAAGAGGTCCTGAAGGTTTTGATATACTACAAGGGCATCCTAAACAACGCCATCAACCCCCCTGAGCGAGGCCGCGACCATGATGGCAGACAGAAAGAAGGAGGCCAAGGCCGCTCGCGCCGCATGCGAGGAGCCGATGGAAGGAGCCGCCGCGGCCACCAAACGCTGCAAATAGGCGGAGGCTCGTTTGAAGGCCCTCCAAGAAGAACAAGCCAGGCTAGCCGAGCTGCATCACCTACGGGAGGAAGAACTCACGGCCCGTGAGGCCAAGCTCTCCGCCCGGGAAGAAGAGCTGTCCTAGGGGAGAATCGTCTGGGCGCCAAGCAGGCGCTCTTGGATGAGCAGGGGAAGGAGGTCGCCTCGAGGGAGGCCCTCCTTGATGCCAAGGGGAAGCCCTCGCCATGGCCGTGAGGAAGAGAGCCACAGAGCTAGTCGGCTTCTCTGGTGTTGAGCTCAGGCTTCGCGCGGCACTCCGCTCGTTCTACCAGGACGGGTTTGACGAGCCTCTGGCCACCCCAGAGAGCGGCTTCGTCACGCTCGCAGCGGAGCACTCAGTGGTGTTGGAGAACGTTGTCGTCTAGGTGGACAAGATCGTGGACAGCGAGTGCCGCGACTCGCATCTTCAGTTAGCTTCATCTTCACGAGCCGGGATTCGACTTCAGCTCTGTGATCCTGCCGGTCACCACTGGGCCCTCCACAGCGCCGCGGAGGCGCTGAAGGGCCCCGTAGAGGCGTTGTTGAAGAGGTTCGCCCGGATCGCAGCTCCTTCATCTCCGGATACCGCTGAAGCCGATGATGGGGAGGGTGACGCTTCTGAAGCCGATTGAAAGCCCCCTGAAGACGTGGCGACCGACGGTGGTGGCTCCTCATGATTTCTCCCCCTGTTCTTTTTCCCTGCAATGCACATCGTGCCTCATGGAGGCGTCAAACTCATTTGTGTTTTCAAGGACTTACTAAGTCTTGTAATAACCGGCTGACTGCTTGAATGGTTTCTTCGCCTCGTTTCTTTCATGTGTGCTATGATACTTTGTGTCGGCAGGGCCCGCTCCGCGCATACCTTCGCCACGGTTGGACCGACCGGAATTCCAGGACGACACAAAATGGAAAGGGGCTACGAGGACAGTTAGGCCCCGGAGTCACGATGCTCAGGGGTCCCCCTTGACGCACGAGATGCCCTCATGAGGTGAACGCGACGAGGATATTGAAACTTCAGAACACTTTCAATACTCTGGGTCAGCAGGGCACACCCCGCGCATACCTCCCCGCGATTGAACCGACCGGAAACCAAGGACTGTCCAAAGGGGGAAGGGGCTACGAGCATATTTTGGCCCCCGAGTCGCGATGCTTAGGAGTCCCCCTTGACATACGAGTGACTCCAATGTCCTTCCTAAGAAGCTGAAAATTTGAGGCTACTGAACTCTTTCGGCACTCTAAATCAGCAGGGCTCGCCCCGCACGTACCTCCACCGCGATTGGACCGACCGGAAACTAAGGACGACCCAAAAGGGGAAGGGGCTACGGGCGCAGTTCAGGCTTCTGAGTCGCGATGCTCAGGAGTCCCCCTTGACGTACGAGTGACTCCAGCGTTCCCCCTGAGAGATTTGTAGTGGCTTGTCGAGCGCACTAGGCTCTGCATCGGTAGGGCTCGCCCCACGCGTACCTCCCCACGATTGAACCTACCAGAAACCAAGCACGGCCCAAAGGGGGAATGGGCTACGGGCGCAGTTAGGCCCCTGAGTCAAGATGCTCCGGGGCCCCCCTTGACATACGAGCGGCTCCGTACCTCCACTTGTGTGTCCCCCGCACTGGGCATGGGCGTAGTCGTAAGTGGACTGGGTTGATTTCCTGGCCTGCTGCAGGCCAAGTCATTGGTGGACTGTGTTGATTTCCTGGCCAGCTATGGGCTTAGTCATTGGTGGACCATATTGATTTCCTGGCCAGCTGTGGGCTTAGTCATTGGTGGACCGTGTTGATTTCCTCCATCTTCTCCCCAGTGTGGAGCGTAGGGCTGCCACTAGGCGTGGGGTGGACCCCTCCGCATCCTCGGGGGGGGGGGGGCTGGGCGTATATAGCCTTGGCTCGTTATTACGCAAGAGTGTCATGGTGGGGGTATATCTGGGAGGTCGTGAGGATGCTTTGGCCTCGCGAGTGTCCCTACCCCTGAGTCATTGGTGGACTCAGCTTCTCCCCAGCGCGGAGCATAGGACAGCTCGTCTTCTTGTTGCGTGGGTCCTCGCGAGGCGGCTCGTCATCTTCATCGTTCGAGCGCTTCGCTGCCGTCGCACGGTAGGCGCACTCGAGTGTACATATGACATCATTATCGGCGCATGCGATGGTGATGACGCCGCCGCTCCCCGGCATCTTGAGGACGTTGTAGCCCTGGTGGGTCACTGCCATGAACTTGGTGAGAGCCGGGTGCCCAAGGATTGCGTTGTACGGTAGGTGGATGTGCGCGATGTCGAAGACGATGATCTCAGTGTGGTAGTTACTGCGCTCGCCGAAGGTGACTGATAGATGCACCTGCCCGATGGGCATGGTGGTCCCCTACGTGACTCCTAAGAAGGGCTTGGTCGGCATGAGCTATTCGTACGACAGCTGGAGTTTCTCGAAGGTCTTGACCGAGAGGACATTGAGCCCTGCTTTGCTGTCGGTAAGGGTCTTGGTGATGCAGACATTGCTGATGGTCGGGGTGCACATCATGGAGAGTTGGCCGGCCATGAACGAGCACCTGAGCTGGTCACTTTGGTCGAAGGTGATCATGGTTTGGGACCAGTTGAGAGGGCGCATCTCTTCAGGCTTTGGGAGGGCAGCATTCACCTCCCGTGCGAACTGCTTGAAGGAGCGGTTGGAGGCTGGGGTCTGGGCGCCGCCCAGGATGGAGGCCACCGCCCTAACCTCCTAGAATCCCCTAGCGCCATCGTCATGTTTGTCTTCGTCCCTCCTTCTTGGTGGCGGAGGCAGCCGAGACTCACGATGGTGGCCTCACGAGAGTGACCGCGTCGTTGCCCCTCCTGAGGGTTGTCACGCCAGCGATCGTCCCGAGTCTGGTCACGCCAGGGGTCCTCGTGAGGCTGGCCGCGCTAACGGTCTTCATGAGGCTGTTCATGCCACCCCTGACGTGGCTCCCGGCCATCCCAGCGACCTCCACTGCGGCCACCACTGCACGCGGGGCCTCTTTTGACCCGTCCGGGGCGCGTGCTGAAGTGCTCGGCTCGGACCAGGCGGAGTTCTTTACACTTGGAGTTATCATGGTCATGGTGCCATGAAAGATGCACGTTGGCCCCCCTCCCGACGGACGCTCTCCCCCTTGGCTGTACTTCGCCTCAGGCTCCGTTGTGAGCACCGCAGGAGCCTTGCGCTTCGCCTCCTTGGCATTGGCCTTCTTCTCTTCAGGTTCCGCCTCCTAAGGCCGGAGGAGTGAGAGGCGACCTTCTTCAGCCCTGGCGCACTTGTTTGCCAGGTGGACATCTCCAGTGCGGTGCTCATTTGATCACTCATGGCGAGATCCTCCTTCATCTTGAGGTCGGTGACTCCGTTGGAGAAGGCCGAGATGACGGCCTCGTCCGACGCCTTGGGGATCTTGAGGCGCATGACCATGAAGCGGTGTATGAACTTGTGCAGGGTCTCCCCCTCCTGCTGCTAGATGCGCCGCAGGTCGTTCACAATGGGGCGCGGTCGCGAGTGCCCTAGGAATTGGCGACGAAGCGCTCGTGCAGGCTATCCCAAGAGGTGATGGACGCCTTTGGGAGGTTGAGGAGACAAGAAAGGGCGCCGCCCTTTAGCGCCATGGGGAACCAGCATGCCACGACCTTGTCGCCTCCTCCTACCGCCCTGATGCTCAATGTGTAGAGTTGCAGGAACTCTGCCGGGTCCAGGGTGCCGTCGTAGCGCGGGAGCTGGTCGGGCTTGAACTTGCAGGGTCACGTAGTTGGGTAGAGCTCGGGGGCGATGGCGAGGCATCCCACCGGTCCGACAGGTGTAGCGTGTGAGGGGGCGACCTGGTCCTGTTGCTCTGACGGGTCTGCTTCGGGAGGGGCGCGTTCGTGGTCCGGGACATGCAGCGCCGGGAGCATGCGCTCGTTGGCGCATGGTGGAGGAACACTTGACAGCTCGCTTCATCTGCTGGCCTCGCCCTGTACTCGCAAGGCTGGTCGCGGGGACGCGTTTCCTGCGTGGGCGCGGGACACACATCACGCCGCGGTGGTGGGGGTGGCACATCTTGCTCCTCGTTGTTTTCTATGGACGGTTGGGGCCGAAACGAACACCAGAGCACTGCGGAGTTGCCGGCCGCGGCAACGAGCTCCTCGATGCACCGGAGCTAGTCGTTGTGGCGGTGAGGGGCGGGCCGGTAGCGGAGCAGCTCGGTGGCCATAATAAGCGCGCGCCGTCCGTGTGGCATCTCTGGCCGAGCATGCGAGGCTGCCCCGGAAGCCCGGGCGAGCGACGGAGTGGCGGTGCGGCTGTCTGGGTGCTCGATAACCGGCTCGGAGGAACGCTGTTGTTCTTAAGCGTTGGGGCCCACAGCGGCGTTCACCATGGGCGACGGTGACCGGTGCGCACCGACGGGGCCTGCGAGCGCCGTCTGAGTGACAAGGGTGGCGAGGCATTCGGCGCGAGCCCGACGAGCAGCAGCCATCGGAGTGGCAAAGCTTGGAGAAGGCAGAGCTTGGAGGAAACCTTGACACGCCCCCTACCTGGCGAGCCAAATGTCGGATTTCAGACTCCGCAAAACCCTAAAGATTCGAACTCAGGGGCGTGTACGAAGATCTCTCCCTGGCTCGCCTCACCTAGCTCGCTACTCGCTGAGAATGGCAAGCAACTCACTCTATGGTGAGGAAGACACATAACACGGGAGTTTACCCAGGTTTGGGCCGCTAAGAAGCGTAATACCCTACTCCTGCTTTGGTGGATTGCCTCTCGTGAAGGTTGGTGGACGAACTAGTAAAGTGGTCAAGAGCCTCCAGAGGCTGGGTGGCTTTATGTGGTGCTAGAGAGTGAATGAACCTCCCCCTCTATGAAGGAACCTATCCTGTATATATAGGGGCGGCCCCGGTCCTCTTCCCTTATCGTTTCGACGAGAAGGGATCCCACAATGGCCAATTTTGAAGGTGGTCTTCGCGTGCAAAGTGACTGTCAGTGCAACAGGGTCGGGTGTAGGGATGACGCCCGTCCTGTTCATGGGTGGCGACGACTTTGTTACCCCACAAGGGAAACCTTTGGAAGATGCTTTGGGAACCCTGGTACTTCCTTACCCCCTTTGCACTAAAGGGGAAACTGCACCGCCCTCCTGTCTACTGCTCGCCTATCCTTCCTCTGCCTCATCCTTGACTCCTGAGGCCGAGCCTCGCCTCGGAATATCCGCCGCTCCGGAGTGGTCCTGAGGAGGCCCCCCTACGGGTCTGAATAATGCTCCTCCTCGTGAGGCTTGGCCCCTCACGAGGGCCTTGTATTGGGTGGTGCCAGGACCGTTGGTTTGCTCGATGAAGCAGGCCACCCCTGGGCCACAGGCAGGAAGGTCTGGGTACCCCCATTCCCAGAACAACAACAAGGATCGTCAAGGGAAAGGAATTTTTCGGGTGCTTAACTTGGGTATGTAAAATACCACGAGTCGTGCATGACACGGTAGCTCCCTGAGTTTTGTGGGTACAGCGCGCAACCTCTCTAGAGTGTAACACTATTTGAATAACCGTGTCCATGGTCAAGGAAAGTTGGATGACCACTCTTGGGCTACATCCAGATGTTTTTGCATAAACCAAGTGTTCGTGCGTGAGAGTATGTGAAAAAGGTGATGATATTAGACAGATGATAATTGAGCTAAGTCGGGTGACTTGGTATGAAAATATGAACGTGGGATGGTCAACCCCTGCTTACGATGATATCTATAGCTCGTACATATGGATATCTACGATGTATTGATGCATGTTTTTGCAAGATTTGATCATGTCATTGCACGCAAAAATAGCTTTCCGGAAACTTACCTACTTAGTGCTAGATATCATGCATTGTTATTGCCTTATTCCACATCATGGGTTGCTTGCGAGTATATTCAAAGTACTCATTGGTTTGCCACTAGTTATTTTATTGGCCAGGCATGGAAGAGCAGGAATATGGAGAAGAGTTCGCTGAAGACAAACACGCGAACTAGGACGCTCCCCAGTCAGAATGCCTATAGGTTAAAGGCAGATGCTCGGGTTCACGCTTTCGATCAAGATTTCTGCTGCTAGTTATGTTTGGTGTTTCGGCCTTCGAGACCCTATCTATGTAAAACTTGACCTTAATGGTCTCTATTTGTATTAGAGGGTATGTATGGATGTAAGAATATTGTTATTCAGATTCTGGGTGTTCAGTGAGCATTGATCCCTGGGATCACTGAACACGTGCATTCGGGGTCCCCATAGAGCTCGTATCACAGCCATCCTGACTGTAGGGAGCCTTAGTTAGCATGGACGTCGGATAGGATGAAACCATTTCCAAACTATACCTAGTGTTCATACTTAGGAGTTTCTACACTTCTGACCTCGTCCACTCTAGTTCACAAGCATTACTCACACCCTCCACTTGAACCTTGTAGATGGTCGTTGTACCCAAAAACCACCTAGCATCCGGCCTTCCCCTACTCCTTGAGGACACACTGGAGAAGTGCTAGTTCCGTCGATCACCCATTTTCCTCTACCACGAGCACTGGGCCGATGCCACCATGAAGGAGTACCACATTGATGTGGCCGTGAAGGCAAACGACTCCCCGACAACTTGGTTCTTTAAAGGACCATAGATGGAGACCTTGGCACTAGAAGTTGAGACAACTACACAGAAGGCACTCGTCCACCTTCGAGACATCGTTCCAGAGATGGCTGATGAGTCGTCTACCCACCACTTTCTGTTCCGGAAGAATGATATTGGCGAAAGCTCACATTGACCCCATCCCTGGAGGATAGAACACCACTTTAATTCCAGACCTACTTCAACCTCTCCGTCGATAGTCTAGCTCACAGCCTAATTAAGGAGTCAGTGAGGCTGCACGAGGAACTTCACCACACTCGTGAGCTACTCCGACTAGCCAAGGAGAAGCTAGACAAGATCAAGAAGGACGATCGGCTATCGCTTACCGAGGAGGAGTACCCTGAGCCACAGAAGCACCCACACGACATCATCGCATGGGCATGACGAAGTATCGTGAGCTCTTCACTTTTCCACCGGTGAAGCATCGTCCAGATGAACCTCTTCATCCTCTGACCCCCTCAATTGGAGACGATGCCCGTACAAGCGATGACCAGGAGGAAGACCCAGAGGAACATGAGTATGAGACTGAGCACTCCACCACCTGAATCCGAGAACCCCTAGGGTAGGATAAGTCATGCGAAGTCGAGTCCTTGTAATGGTTCACATGAAACCATGTGTGCTTGTTTTGTTCTATTGGTTGTGTTTTGATGCAAGTCATGATTTTTTCTTAGGCAACATATAAGTGACTACATGACCTATCTTATCTTAATGATATGTGTTGGATCTTTTCGACCTTTGATTGTCACACTTGCACCTTACCAACCCCCTTAGGTACGCATTTTCTCTTGTTCCTTTATCTTTCTTATATCAATTGTTTGACTCGGCTGCTCCAAAAAGGATGGTGACTGCGACTCGCACTAGTACTTTTGTCTAGCATAGCACCGACAACACTAGCCTGCAGCCGGAGGTCGGTGGGTCTGCTCAAGCCGGAGGTCACCAGGAGCGACCACAAGGCGACATTCCCCCGCCACCACCTCCATTGGAGAACATTACCATAGCTTAGTTTATCCAAGTTCTCCGGGAAGAGCTCCAAGCCAATGCTGCCGCTATGCAGCAGTTGTCCCACACCCTTGTGAACAACTAGCAGCAGGACATGAATGGCAATGGCCACTCCACTCTGTCAGAGTTCATGAGGAATTCGCCACCAACCTTTATTGACAATGTTGAACCTTTGGATGTTGATGACTGGATCCGCACCATCGAGGACCTCCTTGTGTTGCTCAACTGCAATGAGGATCATGAGAGGGTTATTTATGCCTCTTACTGCCTCGAAGGTACCGCCAAATCTTGCCGGGATGGATTCAAGGTCATGCAAGGCGACCGAGTGATCACGTGGGCTGATTTCAAGCAAGGGTTCCGCACCGCTCATATCCCTTCTTGGATTATGGCTATCAAGAAGCAGGAATTTCAAGCGCTGAAGAAAGGAAGTAGCTTTGTCAAGGAACACCAGCAATAGTTCAACTTATGTCAAGGTATGCACTTGAATATGTCAGCACTGAGGCAGCCAAGATAGAACGCTTTGTAAGGGCTCGAGCAAGCCCTGTAGTATCAACTCATTGTCTGTGACTGCCAGACCTTCTTTGAGATGGTGAAGAAGGATCTTATGCTTAAAGATAAGCGTCATGCCATGGAGGACACTCGCAAGCGCAAGATGATTAAAAAGGGCAGTCCCAACAACCAGAAGCCTTGCCCCTGGTAGCCGGCCCCAGCAAAACCAACTTAGCAGCCTCAGCAAGTCAACCCCCCTACACCTCGTCCGAGCTGCCAGCCTCAACAGTATGCCAACCCCAGGCCGGCGTACAACAATCCCAACAACACTGGTACCAACAACAGCAACTCAGGTCAAGTCACCTGTTTCCTTTGTGGTCAGCATGGACACTTCTTGAGGGCGTGCCCCAATAAGAAGCCTGATGCATCGTGCCCCAATGCGCCAAATCAAGTACAAGGCCATGGAGTGCCACCCAAGAACCCCACTCCCGCAACCAGACCAACAATGGCAAAGCTCTTGTGAACCACGTCACCACCGAGGAAGGCTATGAAGACTTGGATGTTATACTATGTATGTTCCTTGTCAACTCAACCCCAACAATAGTTATGTTTGATTGTGGTGCTTCGCATTCTTTTTATTACTCAGAAGTTTGCACAAAAGTGTGGTATGGATCCCACACCTTTGTGTAGTCTGGTGATGATACAAACCCCGGGTGCAGTATTAAGGTCTAATATAGGATGTAAAGGAGTTTGGATTAATATCATCGGAGCAGACTTCCTACAGATCTTATCATCCTGAAGTCACAAGGCTTGGATGTGATCCTTGGCATGGATTGATTGACCAAGCACCAAGGCTTGTTGGACTGTGCCAAGAGGACTGGTACAATGACCAATAGCCAGGGAGTTGAGGTCAAGTATGTTCCCAACCCCGCCTCTGCTCAAGCCCCTCAGGTTAATTGCCTTTTGGGAATTGAGGTGGACGAAGTGCCAGTGGTATGTGAGTACCCGGATGTCTTTCCTTGTGAACTTCCCGGAATGCCTCCTGACCGTTACATCGAGTTCATTATTGAGCTAATGCTCGGAGCATGGCCCATCTATAAGAAGCCCTATAGAATGGGGTCGGAAGAATTGGCTGAGTTGGAAAAACAACTAGCTGGGCAGCTCGGGAAAGGTTTATTTGCCCTAATGCCTCTCCTTAGGAATCGCCTATTCTATTTGTGTCCAAGAGGAAGGAAACTATTAGACTCTTTATTGATTACCATTCTATCAATGAAGTCATGATAAAGAACAAGTATCCACTCCCCAAGATTGAAGACATGTTCGATCATTTGAATGGTGCCAAAGTGTTCTCTAAGATTGATCTCTAGTCCGGGTATTACCAATTGAAGATCAGTCCCAAAGATATTCCGAAGACGACATTTGTAACCAGACATGGCATGTACGAGTGCGTGGTCATGTCATTTGGGTTAACCAATGCTCCAGCCTACTTCATGTAACTCATGAACAAAGTCTTCATGGAGTATTTGGACAAGTTTGTCGTTGTCTTCATCGACGACATACTCGTCTTCTCCAAGTGTGAAGAACAACATGAGAAACACTTGAGGATGATCTTGGATAAGCTTCTGGAGCACCAACTTTACGCGAAATTCAGCAAGTGTGAATTTTGGCTCCATGAAGTTGGATTCCTGGGTCATGTGATAACAACAGGAGGATTGCTGGTCAATCCTCTCAAGATTGAAGCTGTGACGAAGTGGCAGCCTCCGACTAATGTGAAGGAAGCCAGAAGCTTCCTCAGACTCGTGGGGTACTACTGCAAGTTCGTTTAAGGGTTCTCAAGAATTGACTGACCAATGACTCGGCTCCTGAAGGACAACAAGTTCAAATGGACGCCAAAGTGTGGAGAGAGCTTCCAAGAGCTCAAGAAGAGATTGACAATGACCCTAGTTTTGGCCACCCTTGATATTCACAAGGAATTTGTGATATATTGTGATGCATCAAGGACTGGGCTTGGTGGTGGACTGATGCAAGAAGGCAGAGCCGTAGCCTATTTGTCTAGACAGCTAGGCCCTCATGAAGAGAACTAGGCCACTCATGATCTGGAGCTCATAGCAGTAGTTCATTGTAACCGCCCGAGACCGACAATCCAGAAGATTCCCCTTTTATTCCGTTGTCATCGTGTTGCAAGATTGTCTATTACATTCATCATCGCATCATGCGCTCAATCCGTTATTAGTTGCCGGTTCTCTCCATTTTCTTTGTTGACCGTTTTGAGCCCGAATACACTCGCACACGTCCGCGACATTGATTAAATATTGTTTTTAATAGTGTCCATGAAATATTCTCGGATTGGGCTGAAACTTGGCGTGTGATCGTATTTGTATGTAGGTAGGCTGCTTGCCAATTTTGGTCGAAATCACGGTCCGTTTGATACCCGAATGGTCGACCGTAGCGGCACTATCTTCGGTTTATCGTCGGACGATTTTTGGTGTTTTAAAATTCGTTGCCGTGCCGCAACCTCCCTCTCTTTTCCACCTAGCCTGTTCTACACAGCCCTAAACCATAACCTAGCCCCTACCCGCAACCGAGGCTGTCAGATCGCGATCGTGCGCTCGAAATCGGATGCAAAATCCTCTAACCCTAGCCCCATTCCTATTTAAGCACCCCTACCTAATTTAGACAATCAAACAACCCTTACTCGGGATCTGCACCCCCAAACCCTAGCCAGCCGCCGTTGCCCTCTCTCTCCTCCAGCCGCTGGGCCGGCCAAGCCCGGACCGGGCCCGGGCGGGCGCAACCCCGCCAGCTCACCCAACCAGCTGTGCCTCCTCCCATGGAGCTCCTCACGAGCTCGCACGGAGGCAACATCCCGTTGTAGATCCCATGGCCTCGTCCCACCACCGTGCTATGCCGCCCCCGGTGAGCCACCGGATACCGTTGCCCCGTCGCGCCTCCGCCCCTCGCTACCTCACTGGAGCCGCAAGAACTCTGGCCGCAGCTTGCTCCGCCGCCAGCTAGCGCTCCGGCCTCGTCGGCCTCGATCCGCGCAGCCACCCCTCAACCTCCGGCTGCTAGCCATCCCCGGCGCCCCCCCCTCTCTCTCCAATGGCCATCCCCAGCGCGTGCCCGACGCTGGCCAAGCCAGACAATGCGGGGTGTTGCACGCGCGTATCTCTCTCCCCCTCTTGCTTCCCCTGGGTGTGGACCTCGTCCTCGATCACCCCACGACCCATTTTGCCTCCTCGCGTGAGCTGTGGCGTCGCCCCGACCCCCTCATTCTTCCTATACATGGCAACTCCACTCATTTCTATAAAAGGACCCTCACCGGGCCTCCCCGTCCTTCCCTTTCGCACACACACAACCGCAATCAAACCCCCTATCCACCCCCTCTCCATTTTTATCTCAATGCTCGGAATCGAGCCAGCCGCCGCCGCTTCGGGTCTCCGCCGTTCGGAAGGTGCAGAGCCCCATTTCCCCTCCCGTCACCTCCTCCGTGCTCCCCTATGGCCCACGGTGATAACCCCCTCGTCCCTTGGTCGTATTGCCGGCGGAGCCGAGCCCTTCCTCCTGGAGCACATCGGTCGTCGCTCGGCCTTGACGCCATCGACATTCTTGTCACCACCTTCCTAGCTCATCTTTCCCCGACTAGCGACGGTGCCGTGAGCAAGCTCCTGCCCTCAGTGCCCCAAGCTGCTACACAAATTGCCTCCAGTGATCTCCTCTCGCCCCTATGGAGAGGTGGAAGATGACCGCGGGGTGGAACCCGTGCGCCAGTCGCTCCCCGCTCCCCCTCTCTGGCTGGCAGACAGGGCCCGCTTGTAGGTTTAAATCAAAACCTGCCGCCAGCGCTCCCCTTGCCGCACAGGCCGATTTCTCTCGGCCGTCTCGGTTGCTGGCGCCTCTGGCCATGCTCTGAGGCCCCCTCCTATTCTTTTTATTTTATCCAAATTCTTTCTACTTTGCAAAATTACCGCATAAGACAAAACACATCCAAATCCATTTATTGTAATATTATGTAGTATTGAGTAATACCACTTGTGTAATTTTTACAAAAACTTTAATATACTATTTTGCTTTAAAACATACTTTCAAACATTTAAACCTTATGTTAAAATGTTTTTCACAACTTTTTACACTTCAAAACTAAAACCAAGCAATTTTTACAATACCTACACTCATCCTAGTATTATACAAAAATAGGGTGACATTTTTCTAAGCAAATTAGTTTCCATGTGTTGTGCTGTTCTTATTTTTGCCGTTAATATTGCGATGTTAGATTGCATTGCTCACAAGGGATTTGGACCCAAAGACTTTGAGGACCCTGGAGACTTTCTTGAGCAAGCCAAGCAACCCTTTGACCATGTCTAAGAAACCATTTATTTTTGCATGCTGTATAGAACTACCTTCTATTGCATTTGATTCATGATGAGTCGGTGACCACCTTGGTGGGTCGTCTCCGAGACTCTCCCCATTGATGCTTACAGTTGGGCATGACCCTACCACCTACAAGGGTTGTGCGGGTGGAAAGTAGTTAGGTTGATATTAGTTGCTATGCAAATGGGATGGGACTATGCATGGTGACAATGAAAGAAATGATTTCAAAGGACTTTCGAAAACCCCGTCAGGTGCCACCAATGCCCGAGGGAGATGGTGTGAGATAGGTGACCACTTGCGAAAGAAGCTGTGTGCCAGAAAGGTTTCGTGCGTGTGGTTTTGAAAACAAATAGGTGTAAGTTGTGACCGTTACTCCAACCTTACATGTGCGACCACAATACCCCTTATGGGATGAGGCTTTGTTGTTTACCTTGGTCAATACTAGCAGAGTGCCCGCATTACCAGTAGCTAGAGTGGCATGGTCACTCTTGAGATGGGGTCTTGCCAGGTTGGGCGACCATGAGTTGTTTTTACATGCACCGGGCACACAGTTGGTCCCCTCATGGATGATAAGATCTAGAGCAAGGCTCGTATGATGTACATCACGAGGGCTGGGTACCAATCGAGTAGACTCTTTTTTAGCATTATCATCGAAAATGCATTGTTCGGGTGCATACCCCGGGCATGTAATATACTACGAGTCGTAGATGACATGGTAGCTCCTCGAGTCTTGTGGGTACATCGCGCAACCTCTATAGAGTGTAAAACTATTCGACTAGCTTTGTCCATGGTCAAGGACAGTTGGATGACCGCTCTTGGGCTACGTCCAGATGTTTTCTCATAAACCAAGTGTGTGTGAGAGAGAGTATGTGAAAAAAGTGATGTTATGAGAAAGATGATACTTGAGCTAAGTCGGGTGACTTGGTATGAAAATATGAACGTGGGACGTTCAACCCTTGCTTACGATGATTTGTGTAGCTTGTACATATGGATATCTGTGACATATTGATGCATGCTTTTGCAACATTGATCATGTCATTGCACACAAAATTGGCTTTCCGCAAACCTACCTACTTAGTGCTATATATCATGCATTGTTATTGCCTTATTCCACATCATGGGTTGCTTGCGAGTACATTCAAAGTACTCATTGTCTTGCCAATGGTTATTTAATTGGCCAAACATGGAAGAGCAGGAATTTGGAGAAGAGTTCGTTAAAGACGAACACACGAACTAGGATGCTCCCTAGTCAGAATGCATGTAGGTTTAAGGCAGATGGCTCGGGTTCACGCTTTCGATCAAGATTTCCGCTGTTAGTTATGTTTGGTGTGTCGACCTTCGAGGCCTTCTCTATGTAAAGCTTGACCTTAATGGTCTCTATTTATATCTGACGGCATGTATGGATGTAAGACTCTCGTTATTCAGCTTCGGTGTGTTCACTGAGCACTGATCTCTGGGATCACTGTACACGTGCATTCGGTGATCACGACTTACAAGTCGGAGTCTCCACAGGGGGCTATCTTTTCCCTATGATCGAGAATGGACGGTTGAGGAAAATATAGGCCAGGAAAGTCCAATTGAGAAATAGATGACGGTTTGGGGGTACTTCAGGGTTAGGGTTTTTTAGGGTATTCAGGGTTCGGGAAAAAATATAAGGCACGTGTGAGGGGTCAATGCACCATGCACAGGGGCTAGGCATTGCAGAGAGGGAAACTCGGCAGGCCGCAACCCGAGATCTTAGAATGAGAAGAGGAAGCAGAAGAGGAAGAGGTAAAACTTGGTTGCTTGTTTGACAAACAAGTGAAACCAACGAATCTTGAAGGTTGCAAAGAGATGAATAATGGAATCAGGAACAAGCAATAATTTGAGACCATGCTGGTTGAAATGAGATAGACACGGAACAAGAGAGAAATAATTTCGGCAGTGCTCCGGTTGAAAAGAGAGGCAAAACATGATAAAATAGAAAGATCTTGAGAAGAAGGCATACCACTCTAGTTAAATGGATTAGATGGTAAAGAACATGATCTTGATAAAACAAGATGATGGTTTGAAGAGAGAAACATCACAAAGCCTTCAGAACGAAAGAATAGAAGCTATATTGTTGGAAAGGAAGAATAGAGAAGAAAATGACAACTTCTAATCTAATTGAATCAAAATCATTCTTAGAAAGAAGATTTGAACAAAGTTGTTGGAAAAATCAAAAACGAAAGAATATGCTTGTTGTGGGCTGATGGGAAAATATCTCAAAATTATGAGGTTACAACATGCCACTAACGGAAATAATTGGTTGCTTGGGAGCAAGAAGAGATGAAAAACTTCTTTCAACAATAGGATATGTTGCGAACTTGGATCACTGATAAGCACCATGATAGCAACAATCCTTAGGAAATGCATTAGGTGAAATCAAATCAAAGATATTTCCAAGATACAAAACATGGGTTTACATATCTCGTTCTTAACAAATTCACTTCGAAACTCCTCACGAATCAAGAATGTAGTAACACCATATCAAGGGAGAAAGAATTGCACTTAGAAATGCAAGTTAAGGAATACTTGAGGTACCACCACAAGAATCTTGAATAATACATCAAGAATGATTTAAATCTTGAAGAACCACCATGAAGAACCTCTTAGAAGAACACGTTAAGAAAGGATGACAGAAAAGAGTTGAGAGTTACAAAAATAATAACATTGAGGCCTTGTCATGATTTAGGTGAAGCTTCGCGAGGATATACTTGAGAAAAACTTGGAACTCCAAAAACGAATAGATGAGAACAATTTCAATTGAGAATTTGATATCATGAACAACTCCGGAAGAAGTATTAAAATCACCTCAAGGGCAGAAGAATAAGAATTATGTTATTCTTATCCTTCATCAATTTAAATTGATGACAAGCAGCGGATTTTGCATACGACTTATTCTTCTGGAAAACTTTGAAGAAAGTGGTAGGGAACAAACTTGAAGAAGTCTTCAACAAAACACCTGTAAGAATTTGCAAACGATTGAGGATACTACAAATGAATGGAGATACATGAGAACAAAGAGATCACGGTCCACCTAATAGAAAACTTGAATTAAGCACCAGAATAATTGAGATACGAACGAAGGGACAACAATTGAGAGGAATTTGAGAACAAAAGCTGAAAGCTGAGAATGAAGAAATCTCGTGAAATGATGGCCTTTAGAGGATCGAGAAATGAAACAACTCCGAAATGCTCCGGATGGTATGGAAGGAATTTCTTATGATTCAAAATAATTTGGGAGGATGTCATGAAGCTAAAACAATGAATATCCAAGAACGAACCTAGATTTAAAACAAACTCTGCTTCGTTCTTATATGCAGAGAATGATGGTTAGAAACACTATCAAGAGTTATTGAGACACTCCCTAACAATGAACAAGGAAAGTTTGAGGCAACGATGAAATTCAAAAACGATCTGGAATGAAGTATACGACTGATGGAATTCATTCTTACGTCAAATTTGCAAATACGTGAGATCCCCAGAAAAGCTTAGAAGAGCCATGTAAGATCCTCGGGAGAACCTGTGGGTTATGGGACCACTAAAATCAAAACACCACTAAAACAATTGCTTACAAAGAGAGATTGTACCGGTACAAATTAAATTAATCAGGTGAGACCCTCAAAATAATTAAAACAAAATTCAATAAACACAAAACTTCTGAGGTGCCTTTAGCACTCCAGAAGGAATAGAGAGAGACAAATACCAAGATATACTTGGAAAACAATTTCTAACATGAAAAATCTTTTAGCAAATGCAAAGGGTACGATTACAACTGAGAGGTTGAATCAAATCCATCGGGGAAAAACAAAACTAAGAAATGATAAACTTGAAGCTTGTGAGAATCCTCAGACTGGGTCGCCGGATATGATATGGAAGAATACATAGCGGAAGCATCAATGAAAAGAAAGTCACTTGAATGGTAATTTAACCGTTGAAGGAAAAGGGCGGGAGGGTGTGGGAAAACAAAGAAAACTTGGGATGGATGAAACGAACTCTAGAAAGAAAAATGAGAATTGGTCTTGCAAATATTGGAGAAGATCGGATTATATTATCGAGAAGCTCACCGGCTGAAAAGAATTTGGTATGACGACTCCGGATGATTAAAAGGATTAGCATTCCATAGAAATATGAGAACGCTAATTAGGAAAGGTCTAAAATCAACATTTAATACCAAAGCAACTCCAATCACCATATTCCAACAAAACATAGAATAAGGCTTCTGAATTAAGCCGGGAATAAATTAATGACAGAGATCTTGTTCTATATTTTCATGGTAAGGTCCGCACGGGCTGGATCTTACAATAGCCATAATGTACAAGGCATTGACCACGACATACAAAGCATCCCCGAATTGTAGCAACCTACAAGGATTCTCTAAGACACAACAAGAACCTCTGTAAGAAAGACCGTGAACAAACGAACGACTAAATGTCAAACCCCAACGTCACAAAATTCGTATGTTGGAAAGATAGCCTAGGTAACTACTAGAATTCCCACCTAAGAACTCATGAAATTTTATGGTTATGCAATCTCGTCCAACAAATACTAGGAGAAAAACCTCACACAACTCCTAACATGATACTATGCTCCAAATGTATCACATCCATCAACACATAAACAGAGATCTCGGAAACTCATCCACCTCAGACCCTCTTAATCACAACAATCCTAATTATGGTAGGACATCTTGATGCTCTCCCAAGTACTAGTGATGCCAAAATCCTCTTGCCACAAATAGTATTGAAGCAATTTCGAACATCCGCATCCTAAGATACTAATGAAACTGAACGATAACGATGTGTCAAGAACCCCTTACAGCTCTACTCCCCCGAATAAAGTCAACTCACACAGGAGTCACCAAGTATAGAATTCCGTCACGTCGACATCACAAAGGTTCGAAAATACACTCGTGATCCTAAATCTTTTTTAGTGAAAAGATGGGTAGAACTAGAATTCCTACGTCAAGTGTCCTCACCAGAGAATAGAAGCGAAGTGAAAAGAATCGTACTCTCTTATATATAACTAGACACAAAATAGTTTTTCAATAGACTCGACTAGGCCAAGTTTGATCAGTCAAGGGGGATCCTACGTCGGTACTGCTCTCGTACCAACTTGTAACCCCAAGATGTGGTCCTATCCTTATTTTGTCTCGAGGGCCTTGGCATGGATAGAAGCACATTTCATCGTTTTAAAAAATTGATATCATTACAAGTACATGTAAAGAGAAGATGAGTGTATGGAATTGGCTTACACTCACCACAAGCTACATTATGATCATCCCAATACAATCATCAATATCAGTCATCGTAGTAAAAGCAGGGTCCGACTACGGATGAAATCAAACGATAAAAGTAACTTCCATCCTTGCTAATCCCAGGCTGCTAGCCTGGCACCCATCCTATGCTCGATGAAGAAGAAGGAGAACTGTAAATCAAACAAGCATCGCGCTTACATCAAATCATCGCTTTACCTGTACCTTCAACTATAGTTGTAGTAATCTGTGAGCCAGAAGGACTCAATAATCTCATTTACCAACGTATCAAGACTAAAAAAACTTAATGGGTGAGGCATGGCTAAGTGGTGAGGCTGCAACAAGCACTAATCAATTGATATCTCGTTAACTTACAAGTACAAGAATAAGAAGAGTGATCAACGCATAAACGGATGTGAACTAGTAATGAGCAAGAAATGATCCTGAACACCTACTTATGAGTCAATCATAAACCCACATGTTCGCTTCTTGGTTCAAACCTCACAGGAAGAGACGGTCATGGTTACGCACACAGTTGGTGTATTTTATTTGAGTTTACTTCAAGTTTGCGCTAACCGTGTTTTATACAAATTTCCAAGTTGCCACATAACCGTGGGCACTACTCTCAGAAAGATTTAACCGTGCAGGGGTCCTCCAACTCATCCATCAAAATTAGCCACAAGATGCAGTGGAATGCTCAATCTCAAGATAGCCCAAGCATCGTCGAAATACTAGTGCAAAAGAAGTTCGAGAAAGAAAAAAACAAATCTAGCAAGACTGCTCGGCAGGCCATATCCCGATAGGAGTCACATGTATCTCTTTCTCAGGGCACTACCAGATGGGCAAGACGCCAGGTTGGCTGAAACTCCGGGTGACCAGGGGGACTGAACATTGTCGGGGTTTGGACCAACACTCATCAGGAGCACTCGCCCGAGTAGTTGATTAATTATCCGTGTGGTATGGAAAGTCCATATGCAAGTTTTATTATTTATTAGGAAAACGTAGTACCAATTTTAGGCCCCGTCGGAAGAGTTTTAACCCAAAACAAAAATCAAGGGGGTCCTCATAACAACCCCAAGCATGTTAAGAGCGCTCAATACGGAACATAACACCTGTTGTGGTATTTCCGGGACAGATGCCATAGGGTGGCTTATCTCATGGTTTGGGGCCGATGGGCACCGACGGCGTGTGGGAACAGGTTTGGGCGCAAGACACATGACGCCGGTGTTATCAGGTTCAGGGCCCTCCGGTGAGGTAACACCCCTACGTCCTGTCTGTGTGACTATATGGGGTCACAATACAATGGCGCTCCTGGAGCTATATCCGTGTAATATACGTGTGTGCTAATGTGAAGGGAACCAGCCCCTCTCTCGGGGGGCTGGGGGAGGCTTCTAGTGTAGCCAGAGGGGTACAGTGTTGAGGATAAGATCGCCGGTGGGACCCGACCGTCAGCCTCTAGCCGGTCTGGAGGGACCCACCGGCTGCCGGGTCTTGTCGAAGGTCCAGCTGGCCTGCACCGCCAGCGGTTTATGCGCTTGGCTGCCATGACGCGTGCGCGGGAAGTATGAGGGCTACAAAGCCGCACCGTCTAGCCAGCGTCGGGGTCGTCTAGGCCCCCTATAGCCACGCTGGCTACTCCATCATCCCTCTACGGCCCTAGCCTATGCCACGGGTACTCTAGCCATGCGGTGTGGTCTTGTCGGTATACTGCGATACGACTCCATGGGACGTGGTAGTCTGGTTGGCTTGCTACTGGCCAGCCGGCCGGCCGCACTGCATCCGGTCATTGGAGAGGAGGGCCGGCTACCGCGAGCCGGCCGTACATATGACTCAAGGGGACTGTCTACCTCCAGCAGGCGACATGAATCGGCCGGCTATTGCCAGCCAGCCCGGTGGTCACGCAACCCCCTAATTGTCTTAGAGAGAGATAATCTCCGCCTTTGGTACACCGGGTTAGTATCCCCGACAGTAGCCCCCGAAACAATTGTGGTCCGGAGGTTTTCAGGCAAGGGGGGCCAGCGGTTTCATCCCTGACCTGAAGGAACTTTTCTACAGCCGGCCGTGCCGCGTAGGCATCTTCGGACCTTTGCTCAGACTAAACGACGCTTGCTTGTGAGGTAGCCGGCCAGAGCCACAGCCGGACATGACGCAGTCGGCCCAGACGCCTCGGCTTCTGAACGGGCCCATCAGGCCACGTGGCTGACGAAAGTAAGGGCGGGCTGGCCACTACTCACGCGAAGGGGGCAACTTCCCAGACCCAGCCACACGTGCCTCGGCCCGCGCGTAGATTTACTATGGCCGTTTCCATCCGTTGGGGTCGTGTGTGTGATTAATGCGCATAGATCGTGGGGGAGTGGTGGAGATCGTGGCGCAGTCGATCCACTCGCCACCTGGTCTCCCTCGGTCTTTAAAAGGGTTCCAGGGCGGCAGTTGCGGCCATTGCTTAGCCCACTCCCCCGTCTCCCTCGAGCTCTCCTTCTTCCTCCTCGCGCCCGAAGAGCTCCTTCGTCTCCGACCTCCCTCTGCGCGCCCTCCGCGCTCATCCTCCTTTGCTCCTCAAGATCGTCGCTGGTGTCGTCGGAGATGCCGAACCTGCCCTCCGGCTCGTGGGATGGGTCAAACATCACCCTGGCCCACATCGACTACCTCCGCCGGACACGGAGGCTGCCTGCGGCATACCTGGTCGAGGCTCGCGCGCTAGGAGACGAGGTCTCACCACAACCACGGGACGGTGAATGTGTGGTCTTTGGGGAGCACTTCGTCGACAGTTTTGGTCTGCCGATGATTGGCTTCTTTCGGTGTTTCCTGGCGTCCTACAGCCTCTAGATGCATCATGTGGGTGTTAATGCCATCTTCTATATCGCCTGCTTCGTCACCCTGTGTGAGGGCTACCTGGGCCTTTGCCCCTTCTTTTCCTTACTCCGATATTTCTTCAACTTCCGTGCCCAGAAACACGAGAACAACAACACGCCGTACTCCTGCGGTGGGGTGGTAGTTTAATGATGGCGCGAACCATAATTCCCAGGGATAATCTTCAAGGACTCCTACAAGAAGTGGTAGCGGACGTTCTTCTACGTCCGCAGCCTCGATGAGAACCGTGACTGGGTCGGCCTCGAGCCCTTCATTGGCCAGCCGGCCAACAAGAGGAACTAGAAGATCGAGGCTGACTTCCCCGAGATGCGGGAAATAGTGAACCGGCTGGAAAACATCATCACATCCGGCCTGACGGGCGCAGACGTGATTGCCACCTTCATCGTGAGCCGGGTGACGCGGGTGCACGGGACTGCGATATGGGCGGCCACAAGGACCCGTGCTGGTTGTCAACGGTGGTGCTGCCGTTGCGCAAGGTGGCCGCGCGCGAACAACATCACCAACTTCCAGCTTGACGAAGACCGCTGGCAGTTTGGCGTGGCACCGTACAACCGCTCCAACCCGCCGCCGCAGGTGTTTGGCCATCTGCCATTGTTTTTTCCTCTATGATATATAATCTCAGACGTGAGGCCGCATCCGTCCTCAACTCTTCACCCGACAAACCACCCGAGACGGCCCGTGCCCGCAGGTGTTCCACTCGGACTGTTCGGAGTCTGACTCCGCCGACTATGAGTCAGACAGCAAGGGACCCGTCGCCCCCGAGAACTCAGGGGTGCTAATGGCCACAGGGGGGCCATGGAGGCGAGGGAGACAAGGAGGAGCCTGCTAGCGACCCCACTGATGAGGCGCAGCCGGCCCACCGTGGCCTCGAGGGGCCAAGGGACTGGACGGATGACGATGAACAGGTGGAGTTGGACGAGGCTCCTCCCTCCATGGTGCCTCCCCAGGGACGTCGCCGAGCAAGGGGTGGGGATGCACCAACTATCAGCCGGCTGATGATTACCCAGCCGGCTCATTGCCAGAAGGCGGAGGAGCGTCGCCGCGACAAGAGACTGGCTGGCGGCTCGGCCAGCAGCCCAGTGGCGAAGAAAGCACGGTCGTCCGTCCTGCAGCTAGGTGCCAACCCGCCACCACACAGGCAGCTGAAGCGCGGCGGCCGCCCGCTTCCTCTTGTAGACGGGGTAAGTACTCCATTGAGGCTCGTGCCTTCGTCTTTTTCTTTCTGGTGGCCTCCTGGCCTCTGAGCTTGTTCCCTTTTCCTTTCCATCCGCAGAGTTGCCTTTGAGCTTCCTGTCACAGAGGAGTCGGTCCTCGAGGCTGCCACGCGGGTCCCCCTGGCCGCCGAGAATGCATAGACGGCGCGGCTCGAGCGAGAGCACCGCGAGAGGATGGCCACCTAGGCTGGGAGAGCCGGTGCTAGCGGTCCCTTGGGCGAGGCAGTGGTAGACGCCGCGCCAGCGGTGCCGCCTACGACCCCTTTGTCGAGGCCCCCTCCTACGCCGGCTGGCGCACACGCCGAGCCGTCACCGACGGTGACACCTCCGCCAGCTACCGAGCGAGTGTCGACTCCTCCGGCTGTCGAGCTGGTCATCATGGAGGCCGCCGCCCCGGCTGCCGACGAGACAACCCGCGCTGCATTGTCGCGACGGGGACGGCGCCAACGTCGAGCACGCCCGTTGGCTGTAGCCTGGCGCGATCGCTATCGACTGTGATGGCCACCTGGACGCGGCTGCTTCGCGCCCCTTTCGAGGCAGGAACTTAACCCTCAGCGCCCGTGCAAGTGGCCAACGCACTCCTTTAGTGCCAGAGGGACGTGGTCAACTTTGCCAAAACCACGGCGGACGGCCTTAAGGCTCTCGACAAGGCACTTGGGGTAAGTTTCTCTGTTTGAATCTTTTTTCGTCTGCTGGCTTGTTGGTGGGTGCGCATGAGCATACCCACTATGTGTAGTCCACGAGATTCAGGCTGGCTGCATGGCTGCGTGGCAGCCATGCCAAACCTTATTCTCTTCATGTCTTCTTTCAGCTCGAGCGGTCGCAGCGCGACGCCATCTTCCAGGATGAATCGACGTTGGCCGCTTCGCCAAGGCAAGCTACCACCACGCTCGGGAGGAGCTTACGGCTCAGAAAAACGAGCTGACGGCTCTCAAAGCTGAGCTGGAGGCGGCAAAAGGTAACCCCTCTTACTGTTGGTGGGTGCGCGCGAGTGCACCCACTGGGCCGGCTGCGTGGATTCCTGGTAGCCGGGCCAAATCTTTATTCTTCTTTCCTTTGTAGAGTTTGATGTTCGTTTGTTGTCCGGCAGCGGCCGAGTCCGCCACCGAGCTGGAGTCACTGCACAAGTCCCTTGAGGCGGCCTGGGGTAAGGATGACGAGATCGCTCGTGAGCGTGACCGGCTCGTCCAGGAGCTGGCAACGCAGACGGCGGAGGTGACGCGGCTCGACAGTGCTCTGCAGGCGGTCGAGGCGAAGAAAGCGACGACGCTGCAGGCGGCGGCCAAGAGGTGGGTCGGCTCGGCGAGCTTAGGCAAACGGCTGTCTAGCGGGCGGACAACGCGGTCGACCTCGTTAAGGGGGTGGACACCATCTTGGCTGGTAAGTTTTTTTACTCCTTAGCCGGCTGCATCTTTGTACTTGGATCTTGTCTTACTTCTTTTCGTGGGCAGCCCAATTTCCGGAGACGAAGGCGCGTGCCGAACGCGCGTTGATGGCCCTCCGGGCGGAACAGGATCGGGTTGGTGCTGATGCTGGTGAATGGGCCCACTGCACGGCCGTAGAGATGACGCATGCCTCAGAGGCTCGGATCGTCCATCTCCGCTCTCTCTCGCGCCGGCTGCTGTCAGCCCGCTAGGACGTCGTTCGGGCCCTTTGGGTTGATTGTGGTGAAGAGGTGCCGGAGGTCCGAGTCGCGGCATGGCGGGGGCACGCCGTCGACTGGTTTGACGCATGGAGGGCTTCGACCGCACGGACCGGCTCCCGGCTCGCCTGTCCTTCACGATGTCCTAGTATCGTGGCGTCGACCTGGCCAGGCTGGCCACCCTGCGGGCAGCTGAGCAGCCGGACCTAGCGCGACGCGAAGAGGAGATTGCGTTCTGTGCCCACGAGCTTGCCAGCTACACCTCGCTGGAGACCTACTTCGTCGAGCTGAACGATGACGGCGTGGCCCTCCCTGAGGACGACTACGACGTCCCCATTGGCGAGGATGAGGAAGAGGTTGGGTCCATATCGAACGAGCCTACTGCAGCCGACGCCCATGCTGCCGCCAAGGCCGGAGGTGGAGCGTCTACGTCCTTTGCTCTGGAGGTGCAACTACCCGAAGGTGCCGACGCGGAGGCGCCACTGGCTGGCGAGACAGAGGCCCGCCAGGAGGCCCCACCGGCTTCCGACACTTAGATGGGTCGGCCACTCGTGCATGCTGGACCAGGAGGCAGTGGTGCCATAGCCGGCCTTATTTTACCTTCTTTATTTCCTTTGCACTCTTTGAACTGTTAAGATCCATACTACTGGCCATGGGCCCTTATCTTATTTATCGCATGTTTTTAATTTATCTATCTACCATCTACCCTTTGGCTCGTCGCCGTCCCCTGTTTAAATTTCTTTTCCTATCCGCCCTGCTCCTTGGCCTTTTTTCCTGTCGACCAGCCGGCTGGCGGACTGGAGCCGAGCAAAGGTGTGGGCTGCAAGAGGCGGGGCGCTAGTACTTCGAAATTTTCACAAGTTAGATTCTGAGTCCGTCTAGGAAAACGGTCGAACGATCCCACCATCAGTCAATTTTTTCCTATAGACCCCACCTCCCTTTGCTTGTGCGCCTGCCGGCCCGACAGCCACGTTACAGTTTGTAGACGGCTAGGGTTAGGCTAGGAGAAGGAGGTATAGTAGTTCGTTGATTTTAGGGCGGGGGTTGGGTGAGCCGGCAGTCCCCGGGTCGGCACGGCCGACCCAGGGCAACCGGTACGGAAACAAGAATACTCAATGCCTTGTGATAAAACGGCAGTCCCTGAGTCCTGCTCTGGGGTGCTGGCTTCTTTATTTATTTAAAGTAGTACAAATACATACGTGCATACTTCAGCTGTAAAATGGACGTAGGAGTTGTGAATTCAATGGCCTCTCCGACTTGTAGCCAGAGGCGTCCTTCTTGTTCTTGCAGGCCTTTCGGGTGTCGACCAGATAGTAAGCGTTGTTGCTTAAGGCCTTGTTGATGATAAAGGGGCCCTCCCATGGGGTGGACAGATTTGCTGGCTGGCTAGCTGCTGGATCAGCCGGAGCACTAGGTCGCCCTCTCTGAAAGAGAGTGGCTTGACCCGCCGACTGTGGTAGCGGTGCAGAGCCTGCTAGTAAATAGCTGTTCTGGACAGCACGAGCTCGCGTGCCTCCTCGAGGAGGTCGACGCCATCTTCCCTTGCCTCCTTGGCGTCTACCTTAGTGTATAGGGTGACCCGAGGCGAGTCAAACTCGACGTCAGTGGGGATGATTGCCTCAGCCCCATATACTAAGAAGAATGTCGTATATCCCGTTGATCGGTTCGGCGTTGTGCGCACACTCCATAGCACAGTCGGCAGCACCTCGATCCAGGCGCCGGCCGAGCGCTCGCGTGGCTCCACCAGCCTGGCTTCAAGCCATCCAAGATGAGGCCGTTTGCCCGCTCCGCCTGGCCATTCGACTGCGGGTGGGCGTCGGACGCAAGGTCCAACCGGATGCCTTGTGTGTTGCAGTAGAGGGCGAGGGCGCCCTTGGAGAAGTTGGCGGTGTTGTCGGTGATGATACCTGGTGTGT
The DNA here is from genome assembly GCF_904849725.1 of Hordeum vulgare subsp. vulgare. Taxonomy (NCBI): domain Eukaryota; kingdom Viridiplantae; phylum Streptophyta; class Magnoliopsida; order Poales; family Poaceae; genus Hordeum; species Hordeum vulgare. The sequence continues at coordinate 273,855,505 of NC_058524.1, forward strand.
CTCCCACCGGCCGGCTGTGGGCGCGCCGGCGTCGTCAGGAGTCCTTGAGCGGTAGCTGGACGGCACGACCTGCGCCTGCTGCGCGTTGGCCGCCTTGACGACAATACGGATGCGGTCTACCTACACCTCATGAGGCAAACCGTCGAGCTGGCTCAGCTCGGTGATTGCAGCCTACACAGCCCACATGTTTTGGACGGGGGTTTCGTAGAAGGGACGACCGCCTGCCAGCTCCTGGCTGACGTTGCCCCCTCTACGCCTCACGAAGGCGATCCGCCTCGGCCCAGGTTAGCCGGCGTGACGAAGTGGGCGGCGGTGAACTCGCGCAGCGCGGCATCGAAGTCGCACTAGGTCGCCTCCAACGCCTCCGCCTCGCGAAGTAGTTGCTGGCGGTGTTTGTCGAGCTCTTGGGAGGTGACCGCTGGGTCGGCCGCCTGTGGCACAGGGGTGTGGAGTGACTCCATGGCCGTACGTATCGGGGTCCGATGGCCCAACGCCCCAGCCGTCGAAGCAGTAGTGAGCACCACAACACAATAGCAGAGGTCGTCGACGTCGCTGGAGAGCCTGCTGCCGCCTGCCTGTCGCAGCGCATCGTCGCTGGCTACGTCAGCAGGGTAGTGCTCCCTCACCACCGCAACATAGACGCGGTGCGAGCCGAACGAGATGAGGGAGCCGTCAACGGGCGTTGTCGTTGACGCAGTCGAATGCGCCATAGTGCACGACCAAGCCATGCGCCACGCGCTCGCCAGAAGCAGTGTAGGGTCCCGCCCAGAACGTCACTCCGGCCGGCGTCGTTGCCGACCCCATGGTGGGCGCCAACTGTCATGGTATTTCCGAGACAGATGCCAAAGGGTGGCTTATCTCAAGGTTTGGGGTCGATGGGCGCTGGCGGCGTCTGGGAACGGGTTTGGGGCAAGACACATGACGCCGGTGTTATCAGGTTCAGGGCCCTCCGGTGAGGTAACACCCCTATGTCCTGTCTGTGTGACTATATGGGGTCACAGTACAAAGGCGCTCGCGGAGTTGTATCGGTGTAATATACGTGTGTGCTAACGCGAAGGGATTCAGCCCCTCTCTCGAGGGGCTGGGGGGAGGGTTTGTAGTGCAGCCAGAGGGGTACAATGTTGAGGATAAGATCGCCGGTGGGATCCGGCCGTCAACCTTTAGCTGGCCTGGGGGGACCCATTGGATGCCGGGTCTTGTCGAAGGGACCAATGGCCTGCAACGCCAGCGGTTTATGCATCGGGCCGCCATGACGCGTGCGCGGGAGGTACAAGGGCTACGAAGTCGCACCGTCTAGCCAGCGTCGTGGTCGTCTAGGCCCCTGTAGCCATGCTGGCTATGCCATCATCCCACAATGGCCCTAGCCTATGCCAGGGGTACTGTAGCCATGTGGTGTGGTCTTGTCGGTATACTACGATATTACTCGATGGGACGGGGCAGTCCGGCTGTACTTCATCCGACCGTTGGAGGGGAGGGCCGGCTACCGCTAGCCGGCTGTACGTATGACTCGAGGGGACCGGCTACCTCCAGCCAGCCATGTGGATGGGTCGGCTATCGCCAGCCGGCCGGGGGGTCAGGCAGCCCCTAATTGTCTTGGAGATTGATAATCTCCGCCTTTGGTACCCTGGGGTAGTATCATGACAACACGGGTACACAAGTAACTAGCATGGCAAACGTGGAACAAAATACCAAGCAAAAGACCATGTCTTCCACCTTTTACCGAATATATATGCGTATTAAATTAAATAGCAATAAATTGTGATAACCCAACGTATGCATGTTGTCACATGGGACAAACTGCACGTGCAACTAGCACTAGTATAAGAAGGGTTGAGCAAGCGATAACATAGACAAACAATGGTTTGCTAGGAATGTGGAGGTTAGAGGCTTATCATGGCATTTTGGGAGGCTTGACAAACAAGTGGTTAGTAACGAGACATAACTTTAGAAGTGAGATAACTAGAATAGCAATGATATTAGTGGTATCCAGGGAACTGTTCATGTTGCCTGAGATCCTTCTTGGAAGAAGAACGAATCCGTGAAGAAGATGACCCAACGTAGTCGAACGAACCCTCACACTCTGAATGCTTTTGTAACTCTATCGAAGAAGCAATCTAGAAACAATCTAATGACATGGTAAACACCACATCATTTCTTGGCATGATGCGCAAACAAGTATGATGCATGTCCGGTTTAAATAGGCACAACATGGCACGGTGCAACAATCAAATGGTACAAATTAAATGAAGCTCAATATGTAACGATTGCACATTGATGAAACTCCATGATCAATTTAATTAGTTCATTCTCATTTATTTAGACAGCAAGACTAAATTTTGTTAACCATGGCAAGAGGTGAAGGATAAACAACTACAACACCTCGACATTTTAAATGAGGCTAGAACAACACACATAATTTTTTAAACAAACCCATATGCATATTATGATTCTGATCTTGTTTTTCATAAACATATTTATTATTTTTTAACATGGATGAAGGTTGGATATTGTGAAACTACAAAAAATTATCGTCATTTCACATATACGACATGATTTTTTAGATGCATGCATAATTAGTTATTGACATTTTAAAAATGAGGCTTTTTCTGAAATATGCAATATCTTGGATAATTAGATAAATGCGTGGACCTAAAAAAACATATGGGCCAAACAGATCTAGGCGACAAATAAAATATGCCACACACAAGCGGAACATAGTGGAGTGCTCGAGGCTCACCCGAGGCCAATTGTCCAGTTGTAACTCGGCTAAGGTAGAGCTGGGCCTTGGCGCTGATCTAGGCTAGGTCGAGCGGGTCAACGCGAGCGCTTGTGAGATCGGTAGTAGAGGTGTCTAGAGGGGGGAGGGGGGGGGTGAATAGACTACTTCCATAAAATAAAATCCTACCCTTTTCCCTAATTTAATGATTGGCGGATTTTAGCATTCCTAACCAGTCTAATGCACCCTACACATGCTAGTCAACAAATATGGCAGCGGAAAGTAAAGACTTTACACATGTATTAAGGAGTGGAGTTTTAGAAGTTCAAACACGAAGAAGTTGACACGACAATTTTCGGCATGGTTCTGATAGGTGGCGCTATCGTACGTCTATGTTAGTGGAGACTTCAACCCACGGAGGGTAACGACTGCAAGAGTCCACGTAGGGCTCCACCCACAAGGGGTACACAAAGAATAGGCCTTGTCTATTCCCCCATGGCTTCCGTCCACATAGGACTAGCCTCACTCATGGTAGATCTGCACGAAGTAGGCGATCTCCTTGCCCTTACAAACATCTTGGTTCAACTCCACAACAAAAAGTAGAAGGCTCCCAAGCCACACCTAACCAATATATGAGGCACCACCCTCCAAAAGGTAATAGATGTGGTAGAACCGTGAACTACTTGCTCTTCTCCTTCAAAAGATAGTCTCTTCAACACTCAATCACTCTCTGTCAGATTTGGCAGGGGTAGAAGAGATTGATCTCGTGGAGGGGAGGCTAGATATCAAGTTTCAAATGGTAGGATTGGAATCTCTTGATCTCAACACATAAGTAGGTGGCTCTCTCTTAGCAAATGGATCTAGCATGTGTCAGTGTGTTCTAAGTGCTTCCTATGCGAATGAGAGGTAGGTGAGGGGTATATATAGGCATCCCCCAAAATCCAACAGTTACAACATTATTTCCAACCTCGATCACACCGACATGAATCTCGGTGGTACCGAGTGGCACTAAATGTGGCAACTTGTGAATTATCAGTGAGACCGATATATGAATCTTGATGGTACCGATATGATGACCTAGACCAGTTTCCAAATCTCGATGAGACCGATTACAAACTCGGTAATTCCGATTTGTGAAATCTTCTCAACAGGAAGTTGTTCATTGAATCGGTGGCACCGATAGGAACATTGGTGGTACTGAGATGGTAGGGTTTTGCATAGGTTCTGTCAAGTGTAAACTCGGTAGGGTCGAATGGAAATTGTTGGTGGCATCGATTTTGCTAGTTTGGGTTTGGACAGAGATATTTTGTGGGAGAATGGCTAAGTATTTTTGGTGGCTACTTCTAAGCACTTGAGCTACGAATTCATCATAATACCTCATCCCCTTTTAATAGTATTGGCTTTCCTATGGACTCAAAGTGATTTCTCAAAAAGTATGAAATGAAGAGTCCTTTTGCTTGAAGCTTGAGCCAAATTTATTCCTTCCTTCATCAAGGGGCATCTACTCACAATCCTATAGCCAAAGCTCTCTGTGGAATATAGCTGAAATAAAGTAGGTAAAAGTGTTAGTCCAAGAGACAATGTATGTTGTCATGAATTATCAAAACCACCAAGCGAGAATATGTGCTTTTAATCTCCCCCTTTTTGGTAATTGATGAAACATGCAATCAAAGCTTCAAATAAAGATAGGCATTAGAATATGATAGCTTTGAAAGATACATGACTAGCACAAGCTCCCCCTAAATATGTGCAATCCATTTTGAGATGATAGTTGCATTGGACTGCATGGTCACACACAAGGTAGAAGGACAAGATAAGTCGTATAGATATTAGCTATATGCATCAAACATTTGTGTATACAGAATTTCCATGTTCAAGCTTCACCCTTGCAAACAATATGTCAATAGACCAGAGATCATCATGAACAAGCATATGATGCATATACTTACCTTGAGGTTCTTGAGCGTCTTAGCAGTAGGAGTACAATTTGAAAAACAAATGTTAGATAACACACGAGTACTCTATTGTAAAGATGCAAAGAGCTTCAAAAGTATCAAGATATTAAAGACATATGAGAAATCTGATTTTATGATAGATATGTCTCCAAAAGAATTTAGAACTTTCTCCCATAAGAATGAATAAGTAGTATTACCTCTCCCCGTAAATCATAGCATGTAGATATTAGGAGTAGGTAGGGTGAGACAAGTGCAATCCAAAGATAGTGAAAAACAAATATATCTAAAACAATTTTATCTCCCCCCTTAATATGTAAGGTTTTATATATCTCCCCTTAGGCACATATATCTCCCCCTTTTAATATTTCTCCCGCTTTATGTAAGCTTATTGGTGATATTTCTCCCTCTTTATATAGGCTTATGGGAAGCTTTGATATTTCTCCGCCTTTGGCATTAATTTCCAAAAAGGTCACAGGGTAAGGGCTCATTGAGAGAAAAGGGATCCTTGATAATTTTCTCTTTGAGAAGGGTTCCTTGAATTTGACTTTTCTCCCCCTTAAGAACTGATAAGAGTTGCTTGAACTATATCCTGCTAGGTTAGGGATCCAAGATGAATCTCCCTCTTATATTATATGTGATCACTCAGGTTTTCTCCCCCTCGAAAATTTTGCTAAAACAAGTTTTGTTTCCAAAAATGTTCAATAAGATCTCAGAAGGTAATGAAATTTGGGATCATTGAAAATATTTACCCCCTAAGGAAAAAATCCAGATACTATTAGAAAATCAAAGACAATGATACATTTCGGAGTCACCAAAGCAATATGGTTTTGCAGAACTGAGAATCAGAGTAGGCGTGTGGGAGAAATCGGTTGTACCAAGTTTCCCACATCGGTGAAACCGAGTTGCATTGAAAATTAACTCCTTCATTGATAGTAGACACAATATATCCAAAAACTTTGAAAAAATAAATAATCAGAGATAAAAGGAAATAATAGAAAACACCTTTATTCATTTTTTTAAATATATATATACATATAGATGAGAGTTGTATGGTACCAATAAAGTATGCAATGAAAATGTGAACCATACAAGAATCTCCATCAAGATGTGGGGCGATGACTAGGTCATCTGTATTAGAGTATTTGAATTTAGGAGTCAAGGAAGGATGCTTGTTCATAGGTTATACTCAATTATGCTTTTAATGTCTTCATATCAAGTGAGTTTCTTTACCTCATGACTTGTTGTAAAGCTTTATCAAGGACATGAGTACATACCTTCGAATGATGTTGATGACATGTCATGTAGGTGAACTTGTCGTGGATGCTCAGCGTTGATGATGAACATCTTGAGTTGGGAGTTATCCATGTCGTTTCGGTTCTCTTTTCTCCTACAATGGTTAGTCATCTAAGGAAAAACATAATATATCCAAATGATATGAGTGAATTTCAACAACATATAATTGTCAAGGATATGATTTAGTTGCCTTCTTCCTCCATCTCCGAAGAAAGGATTGTTGATACTTGGCCATGATGACATTGCTTTTGATGAGAGTTGATGGCAATCTTGTGGATTGTATTTCTTCCAAGTACCTACAAAAGGGTTTGTTGCAATACAAGGGAGCATAGTTTCCAAGATATAAGATAGTTTCATATTAGTAGCATCATGGAACCGTCAATCAAGCTCATGCCCTTGCATGTATCCGAGTGAGTCTAGCTCAAGTTCGAAGCATCAATGATGTTCAACTCACTCCTGAAATGACAAAATACTTTCTCATCAAGTGGTTTGGTGAAGATATCGCCTAATTGTTTGTCGGTACGAGCATGCTTAAGATATATATATCCTTTACCAACATGAACATGAATGAAATGATGTGGCACTTGTATATGTTTTGTTCGAGAATGTTGCACATGATTATAAGAAATTTTAATAGCGCTTTCATTGTCACACAATAATGGAATTTTTTAACATGAATGCCATAATCCTTAAGAGTTTGAGTCATCCATAGTAATTGTGCACAGCATGATCCGGTGTCTATATATTTAGCTTTGGTAGTAGATAAAGATATCGTGTTCTATTTCTTGGATGACCAAGACACAAGAGATCTCCCAAGAAATTGACATGTACTCGAGATGGATTTTCTATCGACCTTGTCTTCGGCATAGTCCAAGTCAGAATAGCCAACAAGATTAAAAGAAGATCCCTTGGGATAACATATGCCAAAGTTTGGTGTATGTATTAGTTACCTCTCGACTGTTTTAACAACCAATAGATGACACTCTTCAGGTGCCGCTTGGTATCGGGCACACATGCAAACACTAAACATGATGTCAGGATGGGAGGCACATAGATATAGCAATGAACCAAACATTGATCGATAAACTCTTTGATCAACCAGTTTGACCTCCTTAATGAGGTCAATATGTCCACTATTAGGCATGTGGGTTGTCATACCTTTGGACTCTTGCATATTGAACTTCTTGCTTAAGTCCTCGGTGTACTTGGTTTGAAAGATAAACGTACCTTCTCTAGATTGTTTCATTTGAAATCCAAGGAAGAATTTTGGCTCACACATAATTGACATCTCGTATTTCTTTTTGACTTGCATGTATCCTTGGGCTACGAGACACGCCTTGTTGCATACAACTTGTCTAGCTTCATCTTGCTTGTTCCGAAACACCCATCTTGTACCAATGATGTTGTGCTCGTTTTTGGACTTTTCAACAAGTGTCCACACTTGATTCCTCTCAAAGTTGTGTAGCTCTTCGTGCATGGCATTCACACAATCCGGGTCTTGAACGGCTTCTTCTACCTTCAAACGATCAATGCTTCAAATGAAATAATAATGCTCGCAGAAGTTAGCTAAATGAGATTTAGAGCGAGTGATTCTCCCGTTTCGTATGTCACGAAAGATTTGATTCAACGAATGATATTTATCCACACTTGCTCGAACTTGTGACAACTTCTTCTTGTTGGATGGTTGAGCTTATTCATCATCATATTCTTGCATGTTGTCATTGAGGGTGTCATCTCCTTGAGGTGGTGGTGAGGAAGGTTGTGGTAGATCATCACGATGTACTTCTTCCTCTTCTTCATCATGTCGTGTACCACTTGTGGATGCCTCCATCTTGTTTTGTGGTTCTCCTTGACATGAAGTAGGAGCTTCCACTTGAGTTGCTGAAGTACTTTCCTTCATCGACATGGGACGAATCTTGTCGATAGGTAAATCTTGAATGTCTTCTGAAGCTTCCTTATCTCCTACATTATTTGGCAATTGTTCGACTTGTGAACCATTAGATTCATCAAACTTCACATCTACCGTCTCTTCAACTTTTTGAGTGAAGCTGTTGTAGACACGATAAGTGTGGGAATTTGATCCGTAATCAAGTAGGAAACCTTCATGGGATTTAGAAGAAAATTTAGTGCGACAATGCTCATTAAGAATGTAACACTTTGAGCCGAATACTCGAAAGTATCCAACTTGGGGTTTGTTACTAGTGATTAGCTCGTATGCCATTTTACCGAGAAGCTTGTGTAAGTAAAGTCAGTTTATGGCGTGACAAGCTGTTTCCATGGCTTGTGCCCAAAAGTGTCTTGGCGTCTTGTATTCGTCTAGCATTGTTCTAGCCATCTCTATGAGAGTCCGACTCTTTGTCACAATAACTCCATTTTGTTGAGGTGTGTATGTTGCCGAGAACTCATGTGAGATACCTTCTTCGTCAAGATAAGTATCCACATTAGTGTTCTTGAACTGCATTCTGTTGTCGCTATGAACTTTCTTGATCTTCACTTCAAACTAATTTTGAGCTTTCCGAGCGAAGTTCTTAAAGATCTTTTGTATGTGCGACTGATCATCAAGAAATAATACCCATGTATATCTGGAAAAATCATCAACAATGACTAAAACATAAGAATTTCTACCGAGGCTCTTGTAAGTATTGGGACCAAAAAGAATCATGTGAAGCAGCTGAGTGGTCTTCTAGTTTTCATGATGTTCTTCACGGGATGACTTCGACCGACTTGCTTTCCTGCTTGACAAGCACAACAAAGTCTATCTTTGTCAAAGATAACATCTCTAACACCAAGAATATGATTTCCTTTGATAAGCCTGTCAAGGTTACGCATACCTACATGTCCTAACCTTCTATGCCATAACCAACCTTTGGAAGATTTTGCAATGAGACATGTACGGAGTTTGGATTTTTTTAGTGAAACCGACAATATATAGATCACCTGTCACACCCTGTTTTTACTATCACGTGTCTGTATTGTGATATTCCGAGCTTGTTAAAACTTTTTCAAAAAATGATGTTGTGAGTGCCATGATTGACATTGTATGCTTGTATGCTTGATCATGTGAGGATAATCCGTCAATTCGTTTGGTATAACACTTATTTCCAAAAACCTTTGCTTATTTCTGATCAAGGTAAAACCTACCTTAAGTTGCACTACATGTCCTTGATAGCAAGCAGTGCTTCTACTCATATTTGGTAATCTGATTTTAACCTATCTTTTTATTTCAAAACCACAAAAATAATTATTTTTGTGATTATTTTCCTAATTAAATAACATGTCCATTTCTAAAGCTAGAATTGGTATTCCGACATGGAAAAAATACTTTTCCGCCTTAGAAAAATCTGATTAAATTTGGAGATGATGAGAAGGACATATATTTTCCATACACAAGATTTTAAAACCCATTTTATATTATATTTATTGAATAAAACTATGAAATCTATTCTTGTCTGTTTTGGCATTTTGAAATATTTCCAAAGGAAATATTCTCAATAAATTCCTAGAAATTTCAGTGATATCCCTAAGCCCTGTTTGGTGTCCACATAAAATTTCACCTTGATCAAAGGTGAATAAGGACCCCAAATAACCAAAAAACCATGTTTGTCCAGAATCAAGTTAGAGCAACTCTACATAGCAAAGTTTGTCCAATGATGCTAAAACTTTGCAGGAGTGCCTAATACCTCAAATGAGGGTTCCACACCAAAAATGGGATTTGTGGGACTTAGTTTGCCCACACTCCCTTTGGAACCCACACTCCCTTTGGAAGGGACAGGTCTGGTCATATTGGAGTATTTTCAAGTTTACAAAGCTAAACTTGTCCTTTGGAGCTCAAATTTGGTGAAACCCCATGGTTTACCACCAAACCCAAACCTGTTAAGTTGCAGCACCAGTGGCGGGGTGCAACCCCCTTAAGCCACTGTCGAACACCTTCTGACAGTTAGAAAAAAGCCACCTTAGCCACAGCTAAACCAAACCCCTTTGCTTCAAACTCATAGATTAAGTGGCCAACACCTGTGTCTACCCCAGTCAACTGGCCCCTCACTAGTTCAAAGTGGAAAGGCCAAAAACCCCAATTTCGATTTCAGTTCATGTCTGACAGCACCAGTATTTCTTGCCTCCCTTGACCAGTCGAAGGTCCCACAAGAACCAAACTGCTAGATACACCCACAGCCAGTGCCAGGACATGCTAGACATGTCCAAAGTGCCTCAGAGCGCGCCAACATGCCGTGGCATGCCAATACTATGCTCTGGGCGCGCTACAGGGAGTCATCGAGGTGGGGGTGACGCCCTCGGCCAGTTCCAGCCTCCCCCGAGATGTCCAACCTCTCCCCCGACAACCCTTCTGCGTTGAGCAAGCCTCAGGGCCCCTCCTCTCCCGCGCTAGAGCTCGTGCGACGCTTGCCCGCACGCACCAGAACCGGCCAAGGTTGCGCGGTGCTCGACTCCCCTCTCTCTCTCTCCCTCTACTACATATGGTTCGGGTAGTACAAAACCACGTCCTGAGACCGTGGTTTCGACCCCAGCCTGTCTCTTCACCCTCATGCATGCCACGGTGAATCACCGGCGCTCCCGAATATGCTCACCGTCGCGGGCCTATAAATAGCCCCCCTCGCTCCAGCATCCCTCAGATAGCTTCACCACGATCAAAAGTACCTCCCTAGCCACCCGAGCAACCTAGCGGAGCCCTGGTGCTCGAGATCGACCGAGGCCCCTCCGCCTCGGAGCTCCGGTCGATCTCCGGCTACACGACGGCTCTGCGCCCCTCGACCCATCAAACTAACCCGCTCCATCCCAGGAAGCTTTCCCCCAACTCGCCCGAGCATTTCCGTGTCTCTAGCCACCCCCTCGACCACCTCCCGAAACTCCTCCGCCACGGCCTCCTCTTCGCCAGCGAACCCCTGCCTCCCCGTAGTTGTTCCGACCACCAGCAGGTAGGCTACAGTAAGGCGAACCCATTCCAGTGCTTCATTGGGGGCATGAGAGCATCGGCAAGCTCATCGGCGTCCACCTCCTCCTCTCTGTCCAAAGGTAGAAGACGACCCCGACAGGTGTGCCCCACCTGTCGGTGGCCCAGCCTCCTCCCCCGCGCTAGCCTCAGCCGCTGACCGCAGGGCCCCGCCCGTCAAGTTCAAACCTGACGGCGCGCGCGCCTGGGCAGGCTGTCGGCTGGCCATGGGCCAACCCAGCTCTGGGCCGAGCCAGGTCGGTAGTTTAGCCGGTTTTCTTTTATTTTTAAACCCTGGTTTCTAAGATTTTTATAGAAACATTTAACCAGTGTAAAAATGTAATTCTTCCACTGTTATTCTTCTAAAAATGTGAAGTAATTAATAATATGTTTGGATGAATTTTCCAACAACCATTCTATTTTACATTAATCAAAAAGACTAAATTGAAATAGTTTTGCTTCTGCTCGGCTGATTTCAGAAATATTCCTTCAAGGAAAATTAAGGAAGATATTTTTAAAATGATACCTTAGATTTTTGAGTAATAAAGAACATTTTTAGAATGACTTTGTGATCTGTTTCTGTGTGAGCTATTTCTTATTTATTGTTTTATCGATGATAGAAAATCCGTGTGATGAGGGAATCAGAGTGGAAGACCTCGAAGACCCCGGATACTTATCTGACCAAGGCAAGCAGCCCTTTGACCATGACTGAGCATATGTTACTTTGCATGTTAAAATAGCAAGTATTCTCATTGCATATGATCATAAGTGTCAGTAATCATTTGATATGATTTTACCGAAGGCTCCCCCGGAGCACATGCATTGAGCTTGACCCTACCCCTTGAGGGTCCTGCTAATACCATGTTGACAAATAGAGATAGAAGTAGTATTATCATGAGAATGTTGTTGACATAAAGCAAGAGTTTATGAAAACCCCGTCGGGTGCAAATAATGCCCGAGGGTGATGATTAGTTAGGTGGTCACTTTCGTGAAGTGATACACCCAGTATTTGTGTGAGTATGGGTTTCGGAAACGGGATTAGATTTATGATGTGTTGACCGTCCCAACCTTACCAGTACGACCACGTTACCCTTCGTGGGATGGGGCTATGTTAATTACGCTGGTTGGTGCTACCAAAGAGCCACATTACTAGTGGCAGGAGTGATGTGGGGTCACTCTCGTGATGGGGTCGTGCCAGGTAGGACGACTATGCCATTTTTATGAGTTCCAGTCACACTGTTGGTCCCCGAATGGTTGGTACAGTCCAGAGTTGGTGCTCCTTAGACGTACAACATGTGGGCTGGGTACCAATCAAGTGGACCTCTTTGTCTAGTATCGGCAGGGGAAAGGCATTGATCGGGTACTTACCTCGGGTTTGTTATATACCGCGAGTCGTGGATGACACGGAAGTTTCCCGGATCTCGTGGGTCCATCGTACTACCACTGCGAATAGCCATGTCCACGGTCAAGGACAGTTGGGTAATCCTGCTTAAACTACGTCCAGTTATTTCCGCATAAACCAAGTGTGTGTGTGTGTGTGGTGTTGAAAAGGGTGTTGTCCTGACAGTAATGATATGACCAAGTTCGGTGACTTGGCATATAGGGTGAACCCGGATGGTTCAGCCCTCGACAGATATATTGATATCTGTAACCTGTTCTTCAAGAGTAATTCTTTAACTTGATGCATATTCATGATCATTCCACCCAGATGAGTTACACTAGAGATGCATGATATTGTTATCCTTCACTTTCTTTGATTAAATCAAGGGTTGTTTGCGAGTACATTCAAAGTACTCATTGACTTGCCACTGGTTATGTTATTGACCAGACATTGAAGTTCCGGAGTTTGGAGATGAGTACGTCTTCGGAGACGCTCCTGCGAACTAGGACGCTTCCGAGTCAGAATGCCTGTCGGTGTAGGCTTGATGGCATGGGCATCCGCTTAGCCCTATGTTTTCTGCTACTAGTGTATATGAGTGATTTGGCCTTAGGCCGTGTCTTGTGAACTTGACCCTTCGGTCATGTGTTGTAATAATCGATATTTGGATGTAAGACTCTTTTAATCGGTATTTGTGCTTGGTGAGCATTGATCTCTGCGATCACTGAGCACGGCGATCTCGACTAGTAAGTCGGGGTACCCTCAGAGCTGGTATCAGAGCCATCCTGACTATAGAAAGCCTTAGGTAGCATGGACGATAGCCGAAACGATTAGTGCACATAAGATTAACCCGAGAACCACACCCACTAAATATTTCTAACCCACTCCTCTAGACCTTGTAGAAGGCCGCCGTACCTGAGATGCTTCTGGAAACGGGCTTTCCTCTGCTTTTGAGCGATAGCCTCGAGAAGTGTCAAGTACGTCGCACGCCCATGTTCCTCTAGCACGAACACTGGGTCAACGCCGAAACCAAGGAGTATCACATGGATGTGATAGTGAAGGCTAACGACTCCCCAACTAGCTGGTTCTTTGAAAGGCACAGATGGAGGATCTGGTGTTGGCCGTGGAGATTGCAGCACGAGAGGCACTCGTGAGACTCCGCGACATCCTACCTAAGATGGCTAACGAGCTAGCTACTCATCACATACCTTTTGTTAAAGATAAGGTAGAAGGGAGTTGGACACTCAACCCCTCATCCGAGGACAGGACGCCATTGAGGTTTCAGACCTACTTCAGTCTCTCCTCAGACACCTTGACACATCTTTTGATCAAGAAGTCGACTAGGATCCGCCAAGAGCTGCACCAAGTCAAGGACCTACTTCGTATGGAGAAGATGAAGAACCGCAAGGTGAAGAAAGAAGGAGCACCCATAATATCACCTGGCTTTGCTTTCCGAGGAGGAATACCCCCGCTTCAGGCCGTTCCTCTTAAGAGTCGTCGCTTAACCGCAGAAGAGTACACCGAACTCTTCGCTACCTCGCCAACCAAGAGACGTTGAGATGGTCCGCTTCCTTCCCCTACTCCCTCAAGGAAGGGAAGCACTAATGAAGATGAAGATACAAAGGAAGATGAAGACGAAGTTCGCACAGAGCCGGCTTATGAGACCACGCAGTCGATCGCTTAGCAGCGTAGGATGTACTCGAGCGTAGGAGTTCTTGTATCCGGATTTTATGACCCCAGATGTTGTGTAAACCTATTGGATGCAAGTCGCATTCTGCCTTAGGCAGCTTGTGAGCGACTACATTACTTGTTTTAAATTTAATGCAGTAGTTCTTTTCAAAACCATTGTCATAAAAATCTTGCACACTAGCACGATACGAGACCCCCTCTTTACTAGAACATCATCCCTTTTGAGTACAACCAGTTCGGCAAATTGACCTGTCTGCTCCCCTGACAGGATGGTGAATGCAACTCGCAACAGCACCTTCGGCAACCCCGGCTGTGCCTCTTCAGGACAGCAGCAGGGAACCGGAGGGGAAGCTCAAGCTGGAGATCACCACGTGTAGCAAGACGATGTTCCACCACCACCGCCTCCTCCTGAAAGCTTGACCATGGCTCAGTTCCTTCAAGCTCTTCGAGAGGAGCATCAAGCCAACAATGCCGCTATCCGGGAGTTGGCTCAAACCTTGGTGAACCACCCACCGCAGAACGGGAATGGCCACGGTCGCTCAACTCTCTCGGAGTTTATGCGAACTACGCCATCCATATTCACGGAGATGACTAAACACTTGGATGCCAATGACTGGATCCGCACTATTGAAGACTTCTCGCGCTGGTCAAGTGCACTGATGACCATGAGAAAATCCTCTATGCGACTCACTGTCTCGGAGGCACAACCAGAGCCTGGTGGGATGGATTTCAGATCATGCGAGCCGCGCAAGTCATCACTTGGGCCGTGTTCAAGGATGGATTCCGCACTGCTCACATTCCTCTGGGAATGATGACCATTAAGAAGCGAGAATTCCAAGCCTTAAGGCAAGGCAGTGAATCTGTCAAGGAGTATTTGCAGAAGTTCAACCTCCTATCAAGATACGCACCTGAAGACGTTAGCAATGAGGCTGCCAAAGTGGAAGGCTTTATGGATGGACTGCAGTAGTCACTCCAGTATCACCTGGTTGTTTGTGAATGCCGAACCTTTAGTGACCTGGTTAATAAGGCTCTTATGTTGGAAGACAAGCGTCGTGCAATGGAAGACACCCGTAAGGGCAAGCTAATGGGTAGTGGAGGAGCGATTAGCTCGAAACCACGACTATGGCAGTCAGCCCCGACAAGACCCAACTATCAGCAGCAACAATACAAGCATCCGACATTTCGCCAGAATTACCAACCTTAGCAGCAAGTCAACGCCAAGCCAGCAAGCACTCCACCAAACAACTGTGGGGGCAAGACCAACCTTCCAGCGCAAGTTACCTGTTTCGGGTGTGGACAAACATGGCGGTATTCCAGGCAGTGCCCCAACAAGAAACCCGATGCTCCGCGCCCCAATGCGCCAAATCCAGGCCAAGGAGTACCAGGCAGGAACCAGGCTCCCCACAATCAGCATTATCACAGCAAGGGGCGGATTAATCACATATCCGCAGAAGAGGCACAGGAAGACCCGGACTGCATTCTGGGTACGTTCCTCGTCAACTCTACCCCAGCAACAATATTGTTTGATTGTGGTGCTTCACATTCTTTTGTTACGCAAAAGTTTGCGGAAAAGTGTGGTCTAGAACCTACTTGCTTCGTGGGCATCTGGCAATTCAAACCCCGGGAGCAGTTTTGAGGACCAACCTAGGGAGTAGGAAGGTCGGGATAGTTATCAATGGGACGAGCTTCTCAGCGGATCTCACTGTGCTTAAGTCGCAAGGCCTAGAAGTAATTCTCGGCATGGACTGGTTGGCCAAGCATCAAAGCATCTTGGACTGTGCCAATAGGGCCATTACCATGACAAGTGACCAAGGGGTCAAAGTCAAGTATGTCTCTGAGCCAGTACCCACTCGAGTACCACGAGTTAACAACCTGTTAGAGGAAGGACTCGACCGAGTGCCAATAGTCTGTGAATACCCGGATGTCTTTCCCGATGAGCTACCAGGGATGCCTCCTGACCGAGAAATCGAGTTCATCATCGAACTCATGCCGGAATCAAGGCCTATCTATAAGAAGCCTTACAGGATGGGATCCGAAGAGCTACCGGAGTTGAAGAAGCAACTGGATGAGCAACTCAGGAAAGGGTTTATTCGTCCGAGTGCGTCACCTTGGGGATCACCTGTTCTCTTCGTGTCCAAGAAGGATGGGACAATCAGACTTTGCGTTGATTACCGTTCTCTCAACGAGGTTACGATTAAGAAAAAGTACCCACTCCCCAAGATTGAAAACTTGTTCGACCAGCTAAATGGAGCTAAGGTATTCTCCAAGATCGACCTTCGATATGGATATTACCAACTAAAGATTCGACCCGAAGACATACCGAAGACAACATTTGTGACCCGGTACGGTGTGTACGAATGAACTGTCATGTCTTTTGGATTGACTAATGCCCCAGCTTACTTCATGTACCTAATGAATAAGGTCTTCATGGAATACCTGGACAAGTTTGTCGTCGTATTCATTGATGACATATTAATCTTTTCCAAGTCTGAAGAAGAGCATGAGCAACATTTGAGGTTAGTATTGGAGAAGCTTCGAGAGCACCAACTGTATGCGAAGTTTAGCAAATGCCAGTTTTGGCTAAACGAAGTTGGATTCCTGGGTCATACCATGATAGCAAGTGGATTGGCAGTTGATCCCTCTAAGATTAGCACGGTAACCAACCGAGAATCACCAATCCACGTGAAGGAAGTCATGAGCTTCCTCGGACTCGCGGGATATTACCGCCAGTTCGTACAAGGATTCTCCTGCATCGTGCGACCTATGACTCAAATCTTGAAGAAAGGCAAGATGTTCGAATGGACGTCGGAATGTGAAGCAAGCTTCCAATAGTTGAAGAAGAGGCTAACCACCGCCCCGGTATTGGCCGCTCCAGATATGAGCAAGGAGTTCGTGATATATTGCGATGCCTCAAGGACCGGGCTAGGTGGGGTTCTAATGCAGGATGGCAGAGTCATGGCATACTTGTCGCGGCAACTATGCTTGCATGAGGAGAACTATGCCACCCATGATCTCGAGTGGGCAGCAGTAGTGTATGCTCTGAAGACATGGCAACATTACCTTCTCGGGAAGCGATGTGAAATATACACTGACCACAAGAGTCTAAAGTATATCTTCACCGAAAGGGAATTGAATATGAGGCAATGGAAATGGTTAGAGTTAATCAAGGACTACGACCTCAGCATTCAATATCACCCGGTAAGGCTAACGTAGTGGCTGATGCCTTGAGCCGGAAGACCAGCACCTTAAACGTCATGCTTAAGGAAAGGCAGCCCGCCTTATATGAAGAATTGGAGAACTTTGGGTTGGAACTAGTGGAATCTGGATTCCTAGATAACCTCAAAGTCAAACCAACGCTGGAAGACGACATCAAGGGAGCCCAGAAGGGCCACAAGAGCATTGAAGGTATCAAGAAGAAGATTCAAGGAGACAAGGCCCCAGGATTCTTGGAGGATGATCAAGGAGTGGTGTGGTTTGGGAAATGTTTATGCGTACCCAACAAGGCTGAACTCAAGGATTTAATCCTACGGGAAGCACATGATACACCCTACTCCATTCACCCCGGTGGTACCAAGATGTATCAAGATCTCCGAGGAAGATTCTGGTGGCACGGCATGAAGAGGGAAATCACGACGTATGTGGCCAAGTGCGTTGTGTGCCAGCAAGTTAAGGCTGAGCATCAGCAACCCACAGGGCTGCTACAACCTCTCAAGGTGCCGGAATGGAAGTGGGACAAGGTAGGGATGGATTTTATTACCGTCTTACCAAGGTCTAGCAGGGGACATAACTCGATATGGGTTGTTGTCGACCATCTGACCAAAGTGGCCCATTTCATCCCTGTCAACACCACTTATGATGGGAACAAGTTGGCTAGTCTCTACATTGAGCGTATAGTAAGCCTTCATGGAGTTACCAAGGAGATTGTATCTGATCGAGGCACGCAGTTCACCTCAAGGTTTTGGAGGAAACTACAAGAGGCCCTCGGTACCAAACTCTCGTTTAGCACCGCCTTCCAACCGCAAACGGGAGGACAAATGGAAAGGGTGAATCAGATACTCGAAGATATGCTCCGCGCATGCGTTCTAGCGCACGGAGCAAAATGGGAAGAATGTCTACCGTTCGCTGAGTTTTCATACAACAACAGCTACCAGTCCAGTCTCTAGATGGCCCCATTCGAAGTACTGTACGGACGGAAATGTCGCACCCTACTCAACTGGTCTGAAACCAGAGACAGGTTGATTTTCGGACCAGAAGTTTTGCACAGGGCAGAAGAGAAGGTGCAACTAGTCCAAGAAAATCTGAAAGCAGCCAAGTCACGACAGAAGAGTTATGCGGAATCCCGGAGACCAAGTGTACCTCCATGTCACACCTCTCAAGGGAACCAAGCGTTTCCACGTTAAGGGGAAACTCGCTCCAAGGTTCATTGGGCCATTTAAGATCATGACAAGGCGTGGAGAGTTCGCCTATCAGTTGGAATTACCTCCGGAACTTTTGGGTGTGCACAACGTCTTCCACGTTTCACAACTTCGGAGGTGTCTCCAAGCGGCAAGTCGTTCTGATCCTTACAAGGGCATTGATCACGAGGCCATTGACCTTCAGTCTGATCTGACCTACCGCGAGAGGCCTATCCGCATTCTGCACAAAGGAGAGCGATGCACCAGGAGCCGCACTATCAAGTATTTCAAGGTTCAATGGAGCAACCACACCGAAGCCGAAGCTACATGGGAGCGTGAATACTATCTCCTATCTGAGTTTCCAGTCCTTTTTAGCACCTAGCTTAGGAATCTCGGGGACGAGATTCTTGTAAGGGGGATAGGTCTCTCACACCCTGTTTTTACTATCACTTGTCTCTGTTGTGAAATTTTGAGCTTCTTAAAACTTTTTTAAAAACTGATGTTGTGAGTGCCATGATTGACATTGTATGCTTGTATGCTTGATCATGTGAGGATAAACCCTGAACTCTTTTGGTATAACACTAATTTCCAAAAACCTTTGCTTATTTCTGATCAAGGTAAAATCTACCTTAAGTTGCACTACATGTCCTTGATAGCAAGTAGTCCTTCTGCTCATATTTGGTAATCTGATTTTAACCTATCTTTTTATTTCAAAACCACAAAAATAATTATTTTTGTGATTATTTTCCTAATTGAATAACATGTCCATTTCTAAAGCCAGAATTGGTATTCCAACATGGAAAAATACTTTTCTGCCTTAGAAAAATCTGATTAAATTTGGAGATGATCAGAAGGACATATATTTTCCATACATAGGATTTTAAACCCCATTTTATATTATATTTATTGAATAAAACTATGAAAGCCATTCCTGTCTGTTTTGGCATTTTAAATATTTCCAAAGGAAATATTCTCAATAAATTCCTAGAAATTTCAGTGATATCCCTAAGCCCTGTTTGGTGTCCAGATAAAATTTCACCTTGATCAAAGGTGAATAAGGACCCCAAATAACTCAAAAACCCTATCTGTCCACAATCAAGTTAGAGCAACTCTACATAGCGAAGTTTGTCCAATGATGCTAAAACTTTGCAGGAGTGCCTAATACCTCAAATGATGGTTCCACACCAAAAATGGGATTTGTGGGACTTAGTTTGCCCACACTCCCCTTGGAAGGGACAGATCTGGTCATATTGGAGTATTTTCAAGTTTACAAAGCTAAACTTGTCCTTTGGAGCTCAAACTTGGTGAAACCCGATGGTTTACCACCAAACCCAAACCTGTTAATTTGCAGCACCAGTGGTGGGGTGCAACCCCCTTAAGCTACTGTCGAACACCTTCTGACAGTTAGGAAAAAGCCACCTTAGCCACAGCTAAACCAAACCCCTTTGCTTCAAACTCATAGATTAATTGTCCAGCACCTCTGTCTAACCCCAGTCAACTGGCCCCTGACTGGTACAAAGTGGAAAGGCCAAAAACCCCAATTTAGATTCCAGTTCATGACTGACAGCACCAGTATTTCTTGCGTCCCTTGACCAGTCGAAGGTCCCACAAGAACCAAACGGCTAGCTACACCCACCGCCAGTGCCAGGACATGCTAGACACGTCCAAAGTGCCTCAGAGCACGCCAACATGCCGTGGCATGCCAAAACTGCGCTCTGGGCGCGCTACAGGGAGTCATCGAGGTGGGGGTGACGCCCTCGGCCAGTTCCAGCCTCCCCCGAGATGTCCAACCTCTCCCCCAACAACCCTTCTGCGTCGAGCAAGCCTTAGGGCCCCTCCTATCCCCCGCTAGAGCTCGCGCGACGCGTGCCCCTGCGCACCAGAACAGGCCAAGGTTGCGCGGCCACGAATGCTCGACTCCCCTCTCTCTCCCTCTTCTGTAGATGGTTTGGGTAGTCCAAAACCACGTCATGAGACCGTGGTTTCGACCCCAGCCTCTGTCTGCACACCATGAGAGCCACGGTGAGTCACCGGCGCTCCCGAATCTGCTCACCATCGCGGGCCTATAAATAGCCCTCCCCCTCGCTCCAGCACCCCTTAGATAGCTTCACCATGATCACAAGTACCTCCCTAGCCACCCCAGCAACCCAGCAGAGCCCCGGTGCTCGAGATCGACCGAGGCCCCTCCACCTCGGAGCTCCGGTCGATCTCCGGCTACACGACGGCTCCTGCGCCCCTCGACCCACCAAACTAACCCTCTCGATCCTAGGAAGCTTTCCCCCAA
Source organism: Hordeum vulgare subsp. vulgare (assembly GCF_904849725.1). Lineage (NCBI taxonomy): Eukaryota > Viridiplantae > Streptophyta > Magnoliopsida > Poales > Poaceae > Hordeum > Hordeum vulgare. The sequence goes on from NC_058524.1 coordinate 273,876,159, forward strand.
CTCGCCCGAGCATTTCCGTGTCTCTAGCCACCCCCTCGACCACCTCCCAAAACTCCTCCGCCACGGCCTCCTCGTCGCCGGCGAACCCCTGCCTCCCCGTCGTTGTTCCGACCACTAGCAGGTAGGCGACAGTAAGGAGAACCCATTCCAGTGCTCGTTGGGGCATGAGAGCGTCGGCAACCTCGTCGGCATCCTCCTCCTCCTCTCCGGCCACAGGTAGGAGACGACCCCGACAGGTGTGCCCCACCCGTCGGTGGCCCAGCCTCCTCCCCCGCGCTAGCCTCAGCCGCTGACCGCAGGGCCCCGCGCGTTAGGTGCAAACCAGACGGCGCGCGCGCCTGTGCAGGATGTCGGCTGGCCATGGGCCAGCCTAGCTCTGGGCCGAGCCAGGCCGGTAGTTTAGCCGGTTTTCTTTTATTTTTAAACCCTGGTTTCTAAGATTTTTATAAAAACATTTAACCAGTGTAAAAATGTAATTCTTCCACTGTTATTCTTCGAAAAATGTGAAGTATTTCATAATATGTTTGGATGAATTTTCCAACAACCATTCTATTTTACATTAATAAAAAGGACTAAATTGAAATAGTTTTGATTCTGCTTGGTTGATTTCAAAAATATTCCTTCAAGGAAAATTAAGGCAAATATTTTTTAAAGATACCTTAGATTTATCAGTAAAAATGAACATTTTTAAAATGATTTTGTGGTCTGTTTCTGTGTTAGCTATTTCTTATTTATTGTTTTATCGACGATAGAAAATCCATGTGACGAGGGAATCAGAGCGGAAGACCTCGAAGACCCCGGATACTTAGCTGACCAAGGCAAGCATCCCTTTGACCATGACTAAGCATATGTTACTTTGCATGTTAAAATAGCAAGTATTCCCGTTGCATATGATCATAAGTGTCGGTAATCATTTGATATGATTTTACCGAAGGCTCCCCCGGAGCACATGCATTGAGCTTGACCCTACCCATTGAGGGTCCTGCTAATACCATGTTGACAAGTAGAGATAGAAGTAGTATTATCATGAGCATGTTGTTGACATAAAGCAAGAGTTTATGAAAACCCCGTCGGGTGCCACTAATGCCCGAGGGTGATGATGAGTTAGGTGGTCACTTTCGATGAAGTGATGCACCCAGTATTTGTGTGAGTATGGTTTCGGAAACGGGATTAGATTTATGATGTGTTGACCATCCCAACCTTACCAGTATGACCACGTTACCCCTCGTGGGACGGGGCTATGTTAATTACTCTGGTCCGTGCTAGCAAAGAGCCAGATTACTAGTGGTGGGAGTCAGGTGTGGTCACTCTCGTGATGGGGTCGTGCCAGGTAGGACGACTATGCCATTTTTATGAGTTCCAGTCACACAGTTGGTCCCCGCATGGTTGGTACAGTCCAGAGTTGGTGCTCGTAAGACATACAACATGTGGGCTGGGTACCAATCGAGTGGACCTCTTTTTCTAGTATCGTTAGGGGAAAGGCATTGATCGGGTACTTACCTCGGGTATGTTATATACCGCGAGTCGTGGACGACATGGAAGTTTCCCGGATCTCGTGGGTCTAGCGTACTACCTCTGCAGAGTGTAAACTATTCGAATAGCCGTCACCACGGTCAAGGACAGTTGGGTAATCCTGCTTAAACTACGTCCAGTTATTTCTGCTTAAACCAAGTGTGAGTGTGTGTGGTGTTGAAAAAGGTGTTGTCGTGACAGTAATGATATGACCAAGTTCGGTTACTTGGCATATAGGGTGAACCCGGATGGTTCAACCCTCGATAGATATATTGATATATGTAACCTGTTCTTCAAGAGTAATTCTTTAACTTGATGCATATTCATAATCATTCCACCTAGATGAGTTACACTAGAGATGCAGGATATTGTTATCCTTCACTTTCTTTGATTAAATCATGGGTTTTTTGCGAGTACATTCAAAGTACTCATTGGCTTGCCACTGGTTATGTTATTGACCAGACATGGAAGGACCGGAGTTTGGAGATGAGTACGTCTTCGGCGACGCCCCTGCAAACTAGGACGCTTACGAGTCAGAATGCCTGTCGGTGTAGGCTTGATGGCATGGGCACCCGCTTAGGCCTATGTTTTCCGCTACTAGTGTATCTGAGTGATTTGGCCTTAGGCCCTGTCTTGTGAACTTGACCCTTCGGTCATGTGTTGTAATAATTGGTATTTAGATGTAAGACTCTTTTAATTGGTATCTGTGCTCGGTGAGCATTGATCTCTTGGATCACGGAGCACGACGATCTCGACTAGTAAGTCTCGGTCTCCACATCACCTCTACGAAACCAATGAAGACCATGTTATGATTGTTGATATGAAACACTTGGCACTCAACTTTCATAAATAGCACATTGAAACCAAATTTAGCTACTCTAGATATGGAAAGAAGATTGTAGCCAATGGATTCAACAAGCACGACATTTTGAATGGAGCTGAGATGAGATATGGCCACCTTACCAAGATCAAGTACCTTACCCTTGGAGTTGTCTCCAAAGGTCACATACCTTCGAGTTCCACGGTTTGGTGTGATCTCATGGAACATGTCTTTATCTCTTGTCATGTGTTCGGTGCATCCACTATCAAGAACCCACTCCTTTCCTCCGGCCATGTAGTCTCTAAGGTTCGCCATAAGACTAAGGTTCCTCATGGTCTTCTCATACTCAATTTCAAACTCTTCATATACATTTTAGTAGCCATGTTCCACATTGTCATTGTCGGATAAAATATCCTCATCGTAGGAAACAAGAATTTCATCAGAACTTTGACTATGACAATGCTCATATTTATGCAAGTGAATGGCTTCAACAATGATATTTTTAATGGTAATGACATCTACTTGAGCACACATGAGGTCACGAAGCCCAAATAGGCATTTCTCAAAATTAGGATCGGTTGGCTTCATTTTGTGAAAGGCAATGCATTTGTGGAAAATGATCTCAAGATTTTTCAGAGAATAGTAGAGATATCTTTTCTCTATGTTTTTCCACAACGTGTGAGCACACTCAAAATCTTGCATTTGATTAAGCACATTTCTTCGTTGTCCTCTAATGATTAGATTTACAGTTTTGATATTACCAAGCATATCAAGTTCTTCATCATGAGAAGGATGCAAGAGATTAATGGGAGGCTCATAGGGACATTCAACATATTTGCGCAAACGGAATTCATCAAATATATAAAGCATTTCATGTTTCCATTGTATAAAATATTCCCCATCAATAATCGACACTCTACAACTAATATTCCCCAAACTTCCTCCAATGGTGTTTAAACCAAAGTTTTGGAAGCCTCGCTCTAATACAAATTGTGAGATCGATAGAAGAGGTGTCCAGAGGGGGGTGAATATACTACTTGCATAAATTAAAATCCTAGACTTTTCCCAAATTTAATGGTTGGAAGATTTTAGCATTCCTAACAATTCTAGTGCACCCTACACATGCTAGTTAACAAATATGGCAACGGAAAGTAAAGACTTTGCACATGTAGTAAGGAGTAGAGTTTAAGAAGATCAAATGCGAAGAAGTTGACACGTCGATTTTTGGCTGGTTCCGATAGGTGGCGCTATCGTATGTCCATGTTAGTGGAGACTTCAACCCACGGAGGATAACGGTTGTGAGAGTCCACACAGGGATCCACCCACTAGGGTCCACTAAGAAGAGGCCTTGTCTATTTCACCACGGCTTCCATCCACATAGGACCAGCCTCAATCACCATAGATCTTCACAAAGTAAGCGATCTCCTTGCCCTTAAAAACATCTTGGTTCAACTCCACAACACTAATTAGGAGGCTCCCAAGCGACACCTAACCAATCTAGGAGGCACCACCCTCCAAAAGGTAGTCTCCTCAACACTGAATCACTCTCCCTCAGAATTGGCAGGGGTAGGAGAGATTGATCTTGTGGAAAGCAACTTGGGGAGTCTAGAGATCAAGTTTCAAATAGAGGATTGGAATCTCTTGATCACAACACATGAGTAGGTGGCTCTCTCTCAGAAAAATGGATCTAGCAAGTGTAAGTGTCTTGTGAGTGCTTCCTCTACAAATGAGAGGTAGGTGGAGGGGTATATATAGGCATCCCCCAAAATCCAACTGCTACAACATTATTACCCAACTCGATGACACCAACATGAATCTCGGTGGTGCTGAGTTGCACTAAATGTGGCAACTTTTGAATTCTTGCTGAGACTGATATAGGAATCTCAGAGGTACCGATACAATGACCTAGATCAGTTTCCAAATCTTGGTGAGACCGATTTCAAACTCGGAAATTATGATTTGTGAAATCTTCTCAACATAAATTTGGTCACTACATCTCGGTGGCACCAATAGGAATGTTGGTGGTACCGAGATGATAGGGTTAGGCATAGTTTCTGTCAAGTGTCAAATCGGCAGTGCTGAATGGAAATTGTTGGTGGCACTGATTTTGTTGGTTTGGGTATGGACAAAGATATTTTGTGGGAGAATGGCTGAGATTTTTGGTGGCTACCTCTAAGCACTTGAGCAACCGATTCATCATAATACATCATCCCCTTTTAATAGTATTGTCTTTCCTATGGACTCAAAGTGCTTTCTTTCAACGTATAAAATGAAGAGTCTTCTTGCTTGAATCTTGAGCCAATCCTATTCCTTCCATCATCAAGGGGCATCTCCTCATGATCTTATAGCCAAAGCTCTTTGTGGACTATACCTGAAATATACTAGGTAAAAGTGTTAGTCCAAGAGATAATGTATGTTGTCATGACTTATCAAAACCACCAAGGGAGCATATGTGCTTTCAACGTTGGATCAGGTGCTAGGGTTCATGACCACATCGGGTCGGGCGGGTGCAGCACGTGCGAGCATAGGGGTATAGCCTTTTCCCTGGCTTGCAGACCAACACGAGCACGGGTGGTTGGGCGCAGGAGGCAGCGACGCGGGCGAGCAGGTAGAGATGATGTGGAGGCACCCTCGGAGGGTGGAGCTAGGCTCCCCAAGCGGTGCGTGGAACGAGCGGGAGGCTCTCCGACGATCTCAAGTACAACATGAAATGGGTGGGGCTTGGTGCGAGGTTCACGTTCCTGGCACTATGGTCGGAGCTACACCCTGGCGAGCTCGGCAGCACGACGAGGCTTGTCCGGGGCGGTGTAAAGGAGGTTGGTGATGCAAGTTGCACGTGCGATGGTGCGGCTTGTTGGGGTCCTCTGGCACGGATCCCAGTGGGAACGACAAGAATGAGCAAGGCGGTGACAGATCTAGGTGAGGGGGTCCCATTCTCAGCTTTAGGTGAAGCTCCGACAGAACCGAGCCTGGGTGCCATGTCTAGGCTCCTGTTGACACGAGAAGGAGAGACAACGAGATGGTGATAGGGAGGGATGAGATAGGGAAGCAGGAGGAGGAAGAGAGATGGAGAGGCGGAGGAAGGGGGTCGCATGGGTCCCGTTCCAGCGTGCTCGTTGCCGTGAATCGAAGCTCCTGTAGATGTGTGTTATGCTCCATCTAGATACAGGGTTCGATTACAGAGGAATCTGACGAATCGAACTAGTGTTCTTGAGATACAAGAGAGGGAAAAGGGGATCGGGATGAGAGTCGCCGCCGCCCCTGCCCCCTTCCACCTGGCCTGTGTGTTGCTATTCCTTCCGCATATATGGCTGATGTAGCGTGGGTTGGGCTTGCAGGCCCTCAACATCTTTGCACGGCCTTGCTTCTGTGACTAGGCCGTTGGATGGGCCGTAACATTCCCCCCATCTTGAGACACAACTTGTCCCCAAGCTGGAGTTGTCGGGTAGTGATGCTGAAGCTCGTCAAGGTCCTCCCAAGTCGCCACTCACGTTGGTTGGTTAGTCCTACAGAAGAGGACTTGTGGTACGTCACATGTCACACCCTGTTCTTCACCCCAAGTTTTCTGTGTTGCAAAAATCAGAGCTTGTTAAAACATTTTCAAATAATGTTGTGAGTGCAATTTCAGCCCTTGCTTGAGTGTATGCTTGCTTGTTTGATGACTCAAACCCATGAAAAACTTATTATTTTGCTCTCATCAAAACCCCTTTTTCATTTACATCAAGATCACCTTCATCATGTTGGGATACACTACTAGCACATGAAGCCAAGTGGCACTTCCAGCCAAAGTTGGTGATCTGATCCTAATATCATTTTCATTCATTAAAAACATTATTTGGTGATTTAAAATATTATTTTCCTATTTTATATATGTGTATATTTCTAAGGCCAGTAATGATATTTCCACAAGGAAAATTACTTTCCTGCCTTAGAAAATTCTGAGTAAATTCACGGAAGCTCACCAGGACATATATTTTCCAGACATAAGATTTTCAACCCTATTTTATATTAATATTATTTGAGTAAAACCGTGAAAACCATTTCTGTCTGTTTTAGCTTTTTGAGATGTTTCCAAAGGAAATTATCTCAGTAAATTCCCATAAAATTACAGGAGCCCTCCCAAACCATATTAGGTGCTCACTTCAAATCTCACCTTGATCCAAGGTGGGGAAGTGCACTTAAAGAGCCGAAAACCCTCTCTGTCCAAAGTAGAGTTGGAACAACTCTACATTGCAAAGTTTCTCCAATGGAGCTGAAACTTTGCAGAGGTGTTTAACACCCCAAATGAGGACTCCACACCAAAAATGGGATTTGTGAGACTCTGTTTGGCCACACTTCCTTTGTAAAGGACAGTACTGGTCATTTTGAGACATTTTCAAGTTTGCAAAGCCAAACTTGTTAAATGGAGCTCAGATTTGGTGGAACCCCATGTTTTTACCCCAAGACCAAAGCCTGTTAAGTTTCATTTACAGTGGTGGAGTGGAAGCACCCCAAGTCACTGTCGAACACCTACTGACAGGAAGGTAAAAACCTTCCTAGCCACTATTTTACCCAATGTCAAGGCCCCAAACTTGGTGAGTTAGAGCACCAGAACACCCTGAACACCCAGTCAACCAGCCCCTCCCCAACTCCAAGCACAAGTGACAAGAACTCCAATTTGAGCTGCAGGACAGTACTGGCAACACAAGTGTTCCTTGCTCCCTTCACCAGCTCGGGCTCCCACTAAACCACAACGGCTAGGCACACCCCCAGCAACACTCAAGACATGGAGGACACGTCCCAAGTGCCCCAGAGCGAGCCAGCATGCCGTGGCATGCCAAAACTGTGCTCTGGGCGCGCTGCAGAGAGCCACCCGCAAGGGGCCGATGCTCCGGTCGGTCCTAGCCTCCCCAGTTATGTCCAAGCGCTCCCCCGACAACCATTCAGTTCAAAGCTACCCCAGGGACCCTCTCCCCCTCACACAAGATCTCAGGCAACGCGTGCCCGTGCGCGCCCGACGCGGCCGAGCATGCACGGTCACTACAGCTCGTCCCCACTCGCTTTCCCTCTGCAGCCGTTGCACCAGGAGGCCCTAAACCACATACCGAACCTGTGGTTTCGCGGCCAGCACCTCACTGTGCTTGCACGCGTGCCACGGTGACTCACCGGCGTGCCCGAGTCGGGTCTCCGTCGTTGGCCTATAAATAGACCCCCCCCTGGGCACTCCAGGACCCTCCAAGCAGCTTCAACACAACCAGTAGACAATCCCTAGCCGCCCAATCGAGCTCGCAGAGCCCCGGTGCTCGAGATCGACCGAGGCCCCTCTGCCTCGGAGCTCCTGTCGATCTCCGGCTACACGTCGGCTCCTGCGTTGCCCGACCTCTCATTACACTCCCCTCGACACCAGGAACGTTTCCCCTAACTCTCCCGAGCGAATCCATACCCCTAGCCCCTAGTTCATCACGAACCCGAAACCCTTCCGCCACGAGCACCTCGTCGCCGGCAACCCAGACCACCTCCGGTGACGTCCCGACCACGAGCAGGTAGGCAGAGGCACGAGGAACCTGTTCCCGTTCCTAGCTAGGCCTAAGGACAACGGCAGGCTCGCCGGCGTCCATCTCCACCTCTCTGGCCGGAGGTAGGAGAAGGACCCGACAGGTGGAGCCCACCTGTCGGTGTCCTGGGGCAGCCAGCGCGCACAGCCGCTGACGCTGACCCCAGGGGCCCGCAGGTCAGGTTTGAACCTGGCCCGCGCGAGCCTCGTGGCCAGGCCTGCTGGCTCGGCCGGCTGGATCTGTTTCCCCTGGCCTTTTTCTTTTGTTTTAATCCAGCAAACTAAATGATTTTTATAAAAAGATTTAGCCAGTAGGAAAATATAGTTCTTCCACCAGTATTTTTCTAAAAATGAGTAGTATTTCATTCTGTAATAGTTGACATTTATCAAAAACAGAAACTATGTTGGTACAATAAAATGATATTAAAAAGCACTTGTTTGCTTCTGTTTGCTTTTAAATAAATATGATTAGCTAATAAAACAATAGGAAACATTTTTCAAAATAATATCCTGAATTTATTCAAGCCTTGCAACATTTTTAAAAGCACTTTGTGATCTGTTTTAGTGAGAGCTAGTATTTATTTATTCCTTCCTCGACGGTAGAGTTACCGAGTGACGGAGGATCCGGAGCGGAAGACCTCGAAGACCCCGGATACCTAGCTGACCAAGGCAAGCATGCCCTTTTGCCATGACTTAAGTAATTAAAATGATGCATGCTAGAATAGAAAGTACTTTCCGTTGCATGTGATCACGATGCCGGTTCATCATTGACGTGATGGTACCGAAGGCTTCTTCGAAGCACTTGCATTTATAGTAGTGATATTCACATGGCTCCTTGGAGCACAAACATGATGAGCTGACCCTACCACCTACGAGGATCATGCTACTGTCATGTTAACTAGTAAAGTAGAATCACTGCATTGAGCTTGATCCTACCCCGTGAGGGTCAGGATATTATCATGTTGACAAGTAATGATAGATCATTTTATCATGAGCATGATGATGAGTTAAATAAAGAGTTTATGAAAACCCCGTCGGGTGCCACTAATGCCCGAGGGTGATGATGAGTTGGTGATCACTTTTGATGAATTGATGCACCGGTGATTTTGGTGTGAGTATGGTTTCGGAAATGGATTAGATTTATGATGTGTCGACCGTCCCAACCTTACCCAGTACGACCACGATACCCCTTTATGCGACGGGGCTTTGTTGATATCTCTGGTCGGTGCTAGCAAAGAGCCACATTACTAGTGGTGGGAGTGATCGGTGTCACTCTCGTGATGGGGTCGTGCCAGGTAGGACGACTATGCCATTATTCTGAGTTCCAGGCACACTGTTGGTCCCTGCATGGTTCTTACAGTCCAGAGTCGGTGCTCGTAAGACGTACAACATGTGGGCTGGGTACCAATCGAGTGGACCTCTTTGTCTAGTATCGTCAGGGGAAAGATGATGATCGGGTACTTACCTTGGGTATATGTGATATACCGCGAGTCGTGGATGACACGGAAGTTTCCTGTTTCTCGTGGGTCCAGCGTACTACCTCTGCAGAGTGTAAACTATTCGAATAGCCGTGTCCATGGTCAAGGACAGTTGGGTGGTGCTGCTTAAACTACGTCCTGAGTTTCCGCATAAACCAAGTGTGTGTGCGTGGTGTTGAAAAGGTGTTGTTATAATCATGATGATCACAATAATATGATCAAGTTCGGTGACTTGACATATAGGGTAAACCCGGATGGTTTAGCCCTCATTAATATCTTGAGGATATGACAAGTCCGATGACTTGGCATATAGGGTGAACCGGTGTGTTCAACCCTTGACAGATATGTCAATATCTGTAACCTGTTATTCACAAGTAGTTCTTTAACTTGTTGCACATACTTGATCATACCACCACATCGCATTCCACTCGAGATATCTATTACTGTTATTCATTACCATATATACGTCATGGGCTGTTTGCGAGTACATTCAAAGTACTCATTGGCTTGCCACTGGTTATGTTATTGACCAGACATGGAAGGACCGGAGTTTGGCGATGAGTACGCCGTCGGAGATGGACCTGCGATTTAGGACGCTTCCGAGTCAGAATGCCTGTCGGTGTAGGCTTGATGGCATGGGCACCGCCTAGCCCTTACGAGTTTCCGCTACTCGATGTATCCGTTTTATTTGGCTTTAGGCCTTGCTCTTGAACCCGACCTTCTAGTCATTTGCTATAATAATTTGGTACTTGGATGTAAGACTCTGTTATTCAGTATCTGTGTTCAGTGGACATTGATCCTTGGGGTCACTGGGCACGGCGAACTCGACTTGCTAGTCGGGGTCCCCACAGAACTGGTATCAGAGCCATCCTGACTATAGGAAGCCTTAGATAGCATGGACGTGAACCAAGAACGTTAGGATGCCAGCCTTGCACAAGACTCTTGCACATACAACCTCCTGACTTCTCTCCTATGCCTTGTAGATGGCTGTTGTACCTGAGACGCTTCTGGAGAACGGCTTTCCACTACTTCTGGTGGATTGTCTCGAGAAGTGCCACGTACGACGCACGCCCATCTTCCTCTACCACGAGCACTGGGTCAACGCCGACACCAAGGAATATCACGTGGACGTGATAGTGAAGGCTAATGACTCCCCGTCTAGTTGGTTCTTTGAAGGACCATAGATGGGAGAGCTGATGTTGGCAGTGGAGATGGCTGCACGAGAGGCGCTCGTGCAACTCCGCAGCATCCTCCCTGAGATGGCTAATGAGCCTATCACTCGTCATCTACCTTTCATTAATGAAGGAGTGGATGGGAGCTGGACACTCACCCCAGCCACGGAAGATGGGATGCCACTGAGGTTTCAGACCTACTTCAGTCTCTCGTCAGACACCGTGACACACTTACTGCTTAAGGAATCAGTCAAGCTTCGCCAAGAGCTGCACCTAGTCAAATGCCTGCTCCACACTGAGAAGATGCAGAACCGCAAAGTAAAGAAGGCAGGCACACCTGAAGGGAGGGCAGCTGTTGCCACTAGGGGTGGTGTGTTACCCATCCAGGCAGTCCCTCTTCGGAGTCGCCGCCTGACAGTGGAAGAGTACACTGAGATCTTTGCCGCCTCACCCAAGAGACGCCGAGACGTGCGGATTCTTTCTTCCACTCCTATAAAGGAAGAGGATGTTGATGAAGATGAGGATCCTCTTGAGTCCGCCTTTGAGACCGAGCAGTCCGCCGCGTAGGTTTTAGTGTAGGCAATTCGGAGTACCCGAGTATAGGGTATCCTTGTATCCGTTTTTAATTTGTGTATGTGTGCTTGATGTAAGTCACCTATTGCCTTGGGCAGCCTGTAAGTGACTACGTCACCTAGTTGTCATGAATGCAATTTCCAGTTTGTCAAAAAACTATGGTTTTCAAAACTTGGCACATGCACGTATTGGACCCCCTCTTACTAGGAGCAAATCCTTGTACTCCCGAGCAAGGTGGCATTTTGACCTGTCTGTTTCTATGACAGGATGGTGAACGCAACCCACAACAGCACCTTCGGCAAACCCTGCGCCGGCTCCTCAGGGACGCCGCAGGGAACCGAAGGAGAAGCTCACGCTGGAGGTCACCACGAGCAGCCTAGAGACCTTCCGCCACCACCTCCTTCTGAGAACTTAACGATGGCTTAGTTCCTTCAAGCTCTTCGAGAGGAGCGTCGAGCCAGCAATGCCACTATCCAGCAGCTGACCCAAGTCCTGGTGGACAACCCGCCGCGGAATGAGTATGGCGGTGGTCGCTCTACTCTTTCTGAGTTCATGCGGACTATGCCCCCATATTCATGGAGTCGACTGAACCCCTGGACGCCGATGACTGGATTCGCACCATTGAAGACCTCCTTGCACTGGTCAAGTGCACCGATGATCATGAGAAGGTCCTTTATTCTTCTCATTGTCTCGGAGGCACCGCCAGGGCATGGTGGGATGGATTCCAGATCATGCGGGCAGGGCAAGTCATCACGTGGGAGATGTTCAAGGAAGGATTTCGCGGGGCTCTCATTCCGCCTGGACTGATGACCACTAAGAAGTGAGAATTCCGAGCCTTGAGGCAGGGCAGTGGAACTATTAAGGAGTACCTGCAGAAGTTTAATCTCTTGTCAAGGTACGCAGCTGAAGATGTTAACACTGAGGCCGCTAAGGTGGAACGCTTCATGGAAGGGTTACAGCAGTCCCTGCAATACGAGCTGGTGGTTTGCGACTGCCAGACTTTCAGCGAGTTGGTTAACAAAGCGCTTATGCTGGAAGACAAGCGTCGTGCAATGGACGACACCCGCAAGCGCAAGCTGATAGGCAGTGGAGGACCCGGTAACGCAAGACCAAGACCGTGGCAGTCAGCACCTGCAAGACCCAACTTTCAGCAGCAACAGTACAAGTACCCGGTGTTCCGCCAGAATTATCAGCCTCAGCAGCAAGTCAAGCCAGTAGTCAAACCGTCGAACAACGGTGGAGTCAAGACCAAGCCTCCGGGGCAAGTCACCTGCTTTGGGTGTGGTCGGACTGGGCACTATTCCAGGCAGTGCCCCAACAAGAAGCCCGACGCACCGCGTCCCAATGCACCCAACCCCGGTCAAGGTGCACCAGGGAGGAACCAGGCCCCCCCGCAACCAATAGTTCAATGGTAGGGGCCGGATCAATCACATCACTGTAGAGGAAGCACGGGAAGACCCGGACTGCATTCTGGGTACGTTCCTCGTCAACTCAACTCCAGCAACAGTGTTGTTTGATTGTGGTGCCTCGCATTCTTTTGTTACTCAAGGGTTTGCGGAAAAATGCGGTTTAAAACCCACTTTACTCCGCGGGCAGATGGCAATCCAAACCCCGGGAGCAGTATTAAGGACCAACCTAGGGTGTAGAAGGGTTGAGATAGTTATCAATGGGACGAGTTTCTTGGCAGACCTCATTGTGCTTAAATCACAAGGTGTCGAAGTAATCCTCGTTATGGATTGGTTGGCCAAGCACTAGAGTCTTTTGGACTGTGCCAACAGAGCCATCACCATGATAAGCAACCAAGGGGTCAAGGTCAAGTTCGTCTCCGAGCCAGTATCGGCTCACGCACCTCGAGTCAACAGTCTCTCCGAGGTAGAGCTTGATCGAGTGCCTATAGTCTGTGAATACCCGGACGTCTTTCCTGACGAGCTACCCGGAATGCCTCCTGACCGAGACATTGAGTTCATCATTGAGCTTATGCCCGGATCGAGGCCTATTTATAAAAAGCCTTACAGGATGGGTTCCGAGGAGTTGGCAGAGCTGAAGAAGCAGCTGGATGAGCAACTCAGGAAAGGGTTCATTCGTCCGAGTGCGTCACCTTGGGGATCACCTGTTCTGTTTGTTTCAAAGAAGGATGGTACCATTCGACTCTGCGTCGACTACCGTTCCCTTAGTGAAGTCACAATTAAGAACAAGTACACACTCCCCAAGATCAAAGACCTGTTTGACCAGTTAAACGGGGCCAGGGTATTTTCCAAGATCGATCTCCGATCGGGATACTACCGGTTGAAGATCCGACCAGAAGATATACCCAAGACTGCATTCGTGACCCGGTACGGTCTATATGAATGTACGGTCATGCCCTTCGGTTTGACAAATGCCCCAGCCTACTTCATGTACCTCATGAACAAGGTCTTCATGGAATATTTGGACAAGTTTGTCGTCGTGTTCATCGATGACATACCAATCTTTTCCAAGTCCGAAGAAGAGCATGAGCAACACCTGAGGCTAGTTCTGGGAAAGCTTCGAGAGGACCAACTTTATGCCAAATTCAGCAAGTGTCAGTTCTGGCTGAACGAAGTTGGATTTCTGGGTCATACCCTGACGGCACGCGGTTTAGCCGTGGATCAGTCCTAGATTTCTACAGTGACCAACTGGGAATCACCCAAGGACGTGAAGGATGTCAGGAGTTTCGTCGGGCTCGCGGGATACTACCGCAAGTTTGTCGAGGGATTCTCCAGCATCGCTCGACCTATGAGTCAGCTCTTGAAGAAAGGCCGGAAGTTCGAGTGGGCACCGGCGTGTGAAGCAAGCTTCCAGGAGTTGAAGAAGAGGCTAACTACCGCCCCGGTATTGGCTACTCCGGATATCAACAAGGAATTCGTGATATATTGTGATGCCTCGGGAACTGGGCACGATGGAGTCCTGATGCAAGATGGCAGGGTCGTGGCGTACTTGTCACGGCAACTGCGACCGCATGAGTTGAACTACGCCACCCATGATCTCGAGCTAGAAGTTGTAGTGCATGCTCTGAAGACGTCGCGACATTACCTTCTGGGAAAGCGATGCGAGATATATACAGACCACAAAAGTCTGAAGTATATCTTCACCCAGAGGGAGCTGAATATGAGACAGCGGAGATGGCTTGAGTTAATCAAGGATTACGACCTCAGCATTCAGTACCATCCCGTTAAGGCGAACGTGGTAGCCGATGCCCTGAGCCGGAAGGCGGGCTCCTTGAACGTCACGCTCAAGGACAGGTTACCCGCCTTGTATGAAGAGATGGAGGGCCAAGGACTTGAGATTGTCGAACCAGGGTACCTCGCCAACCTCGAAGTCAAGCCTACTCTGGCAGACGACATCAAGGAAGCCCAGAAGGGGCACAAGAGTATCGAAGGCCTCAAGAGGAAGGTGCGAGAAGGCAAAGCCCCAGGATTCTCGATTGATGAGCAAGGAGTATTGTGGTACGGGAAGCGCTTATGCGTACCCAACAAGGCCGAACTTAAGGACTTGATCCTGCAAGAGGCACATGACACATCATAGTCTATCCATCCAGGTGGTACCAAGATGTACCAAGACATCCGAGAATGATTTTGGTGGCATGGCATGAAGAGGGAAATTGGCTCCTATGTCGCTAAATGCGATGTATGTCAGCGAGTCAAGGCTGAACACCAGCGACCCGCTGGATTGCTACAACCTCTTCAAGTGCCAGAATGGAAGTGGGATATAGTCGGCATGGACTTCATCACCGGGTTGCCCCGGTCGAATAAGGGTCATAACTCCATTTGGGTCATAGTTGATCATTTGACCAAGGTGGCCCATTTCATCCCCGTTAACACCACTTACGATGGCAGCCAGCTGGCCAGTCTGTACATTCATCGAGTGGTGAGTCTCCATGGAGTTCCCAAAGAGATTTTGTCCGACCGCGGCACGCAGTTCACCTCAAGATTCTGGAAGAAGTTTCAAGAAGCTCTCGGAACCAAACTCTCCTTCAGTACGGCTTTCCACCCGCAGACTGGCGGACAGACCGAGAGGGTAAACCAGATACTTGAGGACATGCTCCGCGCTTGTGTTTTGGCCCATGGTGCCAAGTGGGAAGACTGCCTACCATTTGCTGAGTTCTCTTACAACAACAACTACCAGTCCAGTCTTCAAATGGCCCCATTCGAAGCATTATATGGGCGGAAATGCCGCAACCCGCTCAATTGGTCCGAAACCGGTGAAGGGCTAGTTTTCGGACCAGAAGCACTGTAGGAAGCAGAGGACAAGGTTCAACTTGTCCGGGAGAACTTGGAGGCAGCCAAGTCAAGGCAGAAGAGCTATGCGAACCCTCGCCGCAGAAACGTGCAGTTTGTTTCCGGAGACCAAGTGTACTTGCGAGTCACGCCTCTCAAGGGGACCAAGCGTTTCCACGTCAAGGGGAAGTTAGCTCCAAGGTTCATTGGACCCTTCAAGATCATGGCAAGGCGCGGGGAAGTAGCTTATCAGTTAGAGCTACCTCCTGAACTTTCAGGTGTGCACAACGTGTTCCACGTGTCACAGCTCAGGAAGTGTTTGCAAGTGCCGAACTGTCCCGATCTTTACAAGGACATTGATCATCATGCTATTGACCTTCAACCGGACCATACCTACCACGAGAGACCGATCCGCATTTTGGACGAAGCAGAGCGTTGCACCAGAAGCCGCACCATCAAGTTTTTCAAGGTTCAGTGGAGCAACCATACCGCAGCAGACGCCACACGGGAACGTGAAGACTATCTCCGATCAGAATTTCCCGAGCTGTTTAACGCTTAGCTTAGGAATCTCGGGGACGAGATTCTTGTAAGGGGGATAGGTCTGTCACACCCTATTTTTCACCCCAAGTTTTCTGTGTTGCAAAAATCAGAGCTTGTTAAAACTTTTTCAAATAATGTTGTGAGTGCAATGTCAGCCCTTGTTTGAGTGTATGCTTGCTTTTTTTATGACTCAAACCCATGAAAAACTTATTATTTTGCTCTCATCAAAACCCCTTTTTCATTTACATCAAGATCACCTTCATCATGTTGGGATACACTACTAGCTCATGAAGCCAAGTGGCACTTCCAACCAAAGTTGGTGATCTGATCCTAATATCATTTTCATTCATTAAAAACATTATTTGGTGATTTAAAATATTATTTTCCTATTTTATATATGTGTCTATTCTAAGGCCAGTAATGATATTTCCACAAGGAAAAATTCTGAGTAAATTCATGGAAGCTCAGAAGGACATATATTTTCCATACATAAGATTTTCAACCCTATTCTATTAATATTATTTGAGTAAAACACTGAAAACCATTTCTGTCTGTTTTAGCTTTTTGAGATGTTTCCAAAGGAAATTATCTCAGTAAATTCCCATAAAATTACAGGAGCCCTCCCAAACCATATTAGGTGCTCACTTAAAATCTCACCTTGATCCAAGGTGGGGAAGTGCACTTAAACAGCCCAAAACCCTCTCTATCCAGAGTAGAGTTGGAACAACTCTACATTGCAAAGTTTCTCCAATGGAGCTGAAACTTTGCAGAGGTGTTTAACACCCCAAATGAGGACTCCACACCAAAAATGGGATTTGTGAGACTCTGTTTGGCCACACTTCCTTTCTAAAGAACAGTACTGGTCACTTTGAGACATTTTCAAGTTTGCAAAGCCAAACTTGTTCAATGGAGCTTAGATTTGGTGGAACCCCATGTTTTTACCCCAAGACCAAATCCTGTTAAGTTTCATTTACACTGGTGGAGTGGAAGCACCCCAAGTCACTGTCGAACACCTACTGACAGGAAGGTAAAAACCTTCCTAGCCACTCCTTTACCCAATGTCAAGGCCCCAAACTTGGTGGGTTAGCGCACCAGAACACCCTGAACACCCAGTCAACCAGCCCCTCCCCAACTCCAAGCACAAGTGAAAAGAACTCCAATTTGAGCTGCAGGACAATACTGGCAACACTAGTGTTCCTTGCTCCCTTGACCAGCTCGAGCTCCCACTAAACCACAACGGCTAGGCACACCCCAGCAACACTCAGGACATGGAGGACATGTCCCAAGTGCCCCAGAGCGAGCCAGCATGCCGTGGCATGCCAAAACTGCGCTCTGGGCACGCTGCAGAGAGCCACCCGCAAGGGGCCGACACTCCGGCCGGTCCCAGCCTCCCCAGTTATGTCCAAGCGCTCCCCCGACAACCATTCAGTGCAAAGCTACCCCAGGGACCCTCTCCCCCTCGCGCAAGAGCTTAGGCGACGCATGCCCGGGCGCGCCCGACGCGGCTGAGCATGCACGGTCGCTGTAGCTCGTCTCCACTCGCTTTCCCTCTGCGGCCGTTGCACCAGGAGGCCCTAAACCAGGTCCCGAACCCGTGGTTTCGCGGCCAGCACCTCACCGTGCTTGCCACGGTGAGTCACCGGCGTGCCCGAGTCGGGTTACTGTCGTTGGCCTATAAATTTTGCAAGTATTGCCGCCAGTGTTCGACTACCAAGAGAATTGCCAACCCTTCTTTCTCATATGTGGACAGATCTCTGTTGCGCGGGCCGAGGGCATTGCTCAAGAATGCCACCGGGTGCTTGCCTTGATGAAGAACAACTCTAATGTCCTTATCGGAGGCGTCATTTTCCAGCTCAAACTGCATTTTGATGTGTGGCAGCACCAAAACTGGAACCGTGATTAGGGCCCGTTTGAGTTCTTGAAAAGCTGCTTCATCCAGAGTTGTCCAGTGGAGCACTATATCCGTTTTAAAAAAGTCTGTCAGGGGCCGGCTAGTGATGCCAAGGTTTCTCACAAACTTACGATAATACCCTGCCAGACCAAGGAATCCCCGAACTTCCTTGACTGATGCTGGCTTTGGCCATTTTGCAACCGCCTCAATATTCCTGCTATCCATGTGCACGTCGTCTCCACTAATTTCAAGTCCCAAGTACAATAGACTTGGCCAAGCAAAGGTGCATTTGCTCATCTTGATTTTTTGCTGATGCTTGGCCAGTAACTGGAACACTTGTCGCACCCGGTAATAGTATTGCTCTAATGTGTCAGTATACACCAGGATGTCATCAATGAATACCATAACCCCTTTGCGATTCAGTGGTGTCAGCACTATGTTCATGCCTCCTTGAAATGTTGTGGGTCCTCTAGTTAGTCCATACGCCAACACCTTGAACTCGAAGTACCTGTGGTGAGTTTTGAAGGCGGTCTTGTGTTCATCTTCTGGTTTCGTACGAATTTGATGATATCCCGCTCGCATATCCAGACTGGTGAATAGCTTAGCTCCGGCCAACTCGTCCAATAGCTCATCAATCACTGCCAGGGGGTAGCAGTTTTTGTAAGTCCCTGCATGGAGATGGTGATAATCCACGCATAAAGGCCATGTCAAATCCTTCTTCTGAACCAGGAGCATCGGTGATGCAAAATGACTAGAACTGGGTGCGATGATTCCCTGAGACAACATGTCAGCCATTGCTTCTCAATTTCATCTTTCTGAGCCAGACTGTATCGGAAGGGTCTGATGTTGACAGGCCTTGTCCGCTATAAGAGGGGAATAGTGTGATGACCTCATCAAAATGTTGATTCGAACTCTGACATGCTTGCACCAATCCAAAAATTGATTGCTCGAGTTTGACAGTTTGTTAGCATTCTATGGATTGACAAAGCCTTCCCTTTGCATCATATACAACTCTTCCTTGAGGAAACCGTTAAGAAACGTTGTTTTGACATCCATGTGCCAAATTTCATGATAAAAAAATGCAGCTATTTCTAACATGATTCTCGCAGACTTTAGCATCACTATGGGTGAGAAATTCTCATCATAGTCAACTCCTTGAACTTGTGAAAAACCTTTTTCCACAAGTCGAGCTATATAAACGATGACATTGCCATTGGCGTCTGTCTTCTTCTTAAAGATCTATTTATTCTGAATGGTTTTTTGCCCTTCAGGAAATACTTCCTAAGTCCACACTTTGTTTTCATACATGGATCCTATCTAGGATTTCATGGCCTCTAACCATTTGTTGGAATCCGTTCCCACCATCGCTTCTCCATAGTTCGTAGGTTCATCGTTGTCCAACATGTTTGATAAAACATGGTTACCGTACCACTCAGGAGTAGTACGTGCCCTTGTAGACCTACGAGGTTCAATAGCAACTTGATTCGAAGCTTCATGATCATGATCATTAGCTTCCTCTTCAATTCGAGTAGGCTCCACAGAAACAATTTTCTCTGCTGAGCTATTTTCTGGTTGAAGTAGAGGTCCACTAACCTCACCAAGTTCTATCTTCCTCCCACTCAATTCTTTCGAGAGAAACTCTTCCTCAAGACATGTTCCGTTTTTAGCGACAAACACTTTGCCTTTGGATCTAGGATAGAAGGTATACCCAACTTTCTCTTTAAGGTATCCTATGAAGATGCATTTCTCCGCTTTGGGTTCCAACTTTTTAGGCTGAAGCTTTTTGACATAAGCATCACATCCCCAAACATTAAGACACGACAACGTTGGTTTCTTGCCAAACCATAGTTCATATCATCATGTCAAAGAATTTTGATGGTGCCCTATTTAAAGTGAATGCAGTTGTCTCTAATACATAACCCTAAAATAATAACGACAAATCGGCATGAGACATCATAGAACGCACCATATCCAATGAAGTAAGATTACGATGTTCGGACACACCATTTCGCTATGGTGTTCTAGACGGCGACTACTGTGAAACAATTCCACATTGTTTTAAGTGAGTGCCAAACTCATAACTCAGATATTCTCCTCCTTGATCAGATCGTAGGAATTTGATCTTCTTGTTATGATGATTCTCCACTTCACTCTTAAATTTCATGAACTTTTCAAACGTTTCATACTTGTGTTTAATTATGTAAATATAACCATATCTACTTAAGTCATTGGTGAAGGTGAGAAAATTACGATATCCACCGCACGCCTCAATGCTCATAGGACAGCATACATCAGTATATATGATTTCCAACAAGTCACTGGGTCGCTCCATTGTTCCGGAGAATGGAGTTTTGGTCATCTTGCCCATGAGGCATTGTTCACATGTGTCAAGTGATTCAAAATCAAGTGACTCCAACAGTCCATCAGCATGGAGTTTGTTCATGCGTTTTTACACCAATATGACCTAACCGACAGTGCCACAAGAAAGTGGTGCTATCATTATCAACTCTACAACTTTTGGCATCAATGTTATGAACGTGTGTGTCATTACTATCGAGACTCAATAAGAACAAACCCCTCACATTGGGTGCATAACCATATAATATATTACTCATATAAATAGAACAACCATTAATCTTTGATTTCAATGAGTAACCGTCTCGCAATAAACAAGATCCAGATATAATGTTCATGCTTAACCGAGGCACTAAATAAAAAGGGCCATTTGCATTTATGTCCCTAACTTGAACCACCTACTCAGAGTTGCCACAATTTTTGAAGCATCCTCAAATTTTTCCTCTTCTGTTAAGTGCGCTTATAGAAACGCCCTTTTGTACATTTTCCGTTCAGTCAAAGGCCTTTGAACGTTAGATTTTTCTATACACGCACTTAACGGACAGTGGCCTTTGAGTGGACGGAAAGTGTACGGAAGGGCATTTCTATAAGTGCACTTAACGGAAGAGGGGCAAATTTGAGCATGCTTCAAGATTCGGGGAAAATCTGAGTAGTGGGCTCGAGTTAGTGGGACAAATGTAAAAGACCCAAATAACAATTATTCAGGTTCATCGCTAATCCTGATGGTAATTGAAGTGAGAGCATGACGAGGCGATCGCATCAACCTTGGAACCATTTCCCACGCGCATCGTCACTTCGTCCTTCGCCAACCTCCATCTATTCCGTAGTTTCTACTTTGAATTGCAAATGTGAGCAACCGAACCAGTATCAAATACCAACGCACTACAACGAGAGCTGTTGAGGTACACATCAAAAACATGTATATCATATATACCTTGTTTGGTGTTGGCTGCCTTCTTGTCGGCCAGATACTTGAGGCAGTTCCGCTTCAAGTGACTAGTCCCCTTGCAATGATAACACTCAGTTTTTGGCTTGGGTCGAGCCTTAGTATTCTTCACGGGAGGGACAACAGCTTTCCCACTCTTCTTGAAGTTACCTTTCTTGCCCTTGCCATTTTTA
Source organism: Hordeum vulgare subsp. vulgare (assembly GCF_904849725.1). Classification (NCBI taxonomy): domain Eukaryota; kingdom Viridiplantae; phylum Streptophyta; class Magnoliopsida; order Poales; family Poaceae; genus Hordeum; species Hordeum vulgare. The sequence goes on from NC_058524.1 coordinate 273,897,387, forward strand.
TTGAAACTCGTGGTTTTATTCACCATCAACACTTCATGTTCTTCCTAGATTTCTGACTCAGCAACTTTCAGTATTGCAAACAGCTCGGCGACTAATTTATTCATCCCTTGCAATGTTTAGTTTATCACAAAGCTTTTGTAGATAGGTGGAAGTGATTGGAGAACTCTGTCAGTGATTGCCTCTAGCGAGAGAACAAATCCCAACTCAGCCAGACAGTTTGCATACCCAGTCATTCGGAGTACATGCTCACTGATACACCCGTTCTCCTCGATTTTGCAAGCATAGAACTTATAGGAGGTCTTATACTTCTTGATCCAGGGATTCTTCTCAAAGATAAACTACAACTCCTGGAACATCTCATATGCCTCATGACGTTCAAAACACCTTTGAAGTCCCGGTTCTAAGCCATAAAAATCTCACACTAACCTACTGAATAGTCATCGAGACGTGACTGCTAGATGTTCAAAACGACTTCAGCCGCCGGGAAAGGGGTTTCTCCCATCTACAAAGTTTCTCCCATCATCTTTCAGCTCAGCTTTCTCTAGGAACGCATTAAAATTCAGGGGTGCTACTTCGCGAAGCATAGATCTACAACATAAATTTTGCAAATATTACTTAGACTATTGTTCACGATAATGAGTTTAGTTAATAATATTAAAGACTCCCACTCAAATTGACATCCCTCTAGTCATTTGAGTGAAACATGATCCAAATTCACCAATCCAAGTGCGATCATCATGTGAGATGAGCTGTATTCAATGGTGAACATCTTCATGTTGATCATATCAACTATATTAATCATGTTCGACCATTCGGTCTCTTGTGTTCCGAGGCCATGTCTGTACATGCTAGGATCGTTAAGTTTAACAAATGTGTTCCGCATGTGCAAAACTGTCTTGCGCCTGTTGTATGTGAACATAGAGTCTATCACACCCGATCATCACGTGGTGTCTCAAAATGACGAACTTTCCAAACAGTGCACACTCAGGGAAAACACAATTTTATCTTGAAATTTTAGTGAGGTATCACCTTATAATGCTATCTTCATCCTAAGCAATCCAAGGTGCATAAAAAGGATTAACATCACATGCAAATCATAAGTGACATGATATGGCCATGATCTTGTGCTTTTGATCTCCATCTCCATAGGACCGGCATGATCTTCATCGTCACCCGCGCCACACCATGATCTCCATAATCATGATCTCCATCATTGTGTTGCCATCGAGGTTGTCGCGCCATCTATGCTTGTACTACTTTTGCTACTAATTTACTAATGAAGTAAAGCATCACTAAACGCTTAAAAATTAAAGACAACCCGGTTGTCGTAGCATCAAGATGCAAGTCGATATTAACTATAACAACATGATCATCTCATACATAAAATATATAACATCATGTCATTTGCCATATCATATCATAACATACCCTGCAACAACAAGTTAGACGTCCTCTAATTTGTTGTTGCATGTTTTACCTGCCTGCTATGGGTATCTAACAAGAACGCTTCTTACCTATGCAAAAACCACAACGGTGATATGCAAGTTTCTATTTAACCTTCTACAAGGACCGCCTCTGTCGAATCGATTCAACTAAACTTGGAGAGACAGACACCCGCCAGCCATCTTTATGCAACAAGTTGCATGTCTGTCGATGGAACCAGTCTCGCATAAGCGGACGAGTAAGGTTCGTCCGGGCCGCTTCATCCCAAAATACCATTGAACCAAGAAAAGACTAAGGAGGGCAGCAATTTGAATATCAACACACACAAATTCCTTTGTGTTCTACTCGAGATTTCATCTATGCATATACGTAGCTCATGATGCCACTGTTCGGGAACGCTCGATGGGAAACAAAAAAATTCCTACACACATACAAGATCTATCCGTGGTGATGGCCAACTAGGAGAGGAGATATCGGATCCACATACCCTTGTAGATCGCTAAGTGGGAAGCGTTAAGAAACGCAGTTGATGTAGTAGAACATCTTCACGATCCAAATCACAAGCCCTCCCGCGATCCAATCATGATCTAGTGACGAACGGACGACACCGCCACGTTCAGCACACGTACAACTCGATGACGATCTCCGCCTTCTTGATCCAAAAAGATGGATCAGAGAGGTAGATGAATTCTTCGACATCAAAATGGCGTGGCGGTGGTGTTGGTGGAGCTGATCTCGCATAGCTTCGTCGTGCACCATCGAATCGACCTAGAGGTGGAACAAACTACTGGAGGGAGAGAGAGCTGCACCGTGGCTTAGGATCGGCTGCGTCTCTCCTCTCCACTACATAAAGGATGGAGGCAAGTGGTGGCACCCTAGGGAAAATACCTTGGGTTGGTCGATTGCCCACAAGAGGAGGAGGAGTCCTCCTCCAATTTGTTTTTATGGAGGCGCTAGGACTCCTCCTCTTCCTAGCTGGATTCCTCCCCACCTCCTCAATTAGGGCCCATAGGCCCATAGGGGCTGGCCGCCCAGCTCACCAGGGGCTGGTGCGCCACCTCTTAGGACTATGTGCCCCCTGGTGGCTGGCGCCTCTCGGTGAACCCCCAGAACCCATTCGTCACTCACTGTACTTTCGGTAGTGCCCTAAACCTTTCCAGAACCCGAAAACCTCTTTCCTATATATCAATCTTCGTCTCGGAACCACTCTCGAACTCCTCATGATGTACGGGATCTCATCCAGGACCCCGAACAACCTTCGGTCACCAACATACATAATTCAACTACACCAAAACATCACCGAACCTCAAGTGTGCACACCCCGCGGGTTCGAGAACTATGCAGACATAACTGAGACACTCTCCGTTCAATAACCAACAGCGGGACCTGGATGCCCATATTTTCTTCTACATAACCTACTAAGATCTTTATCGGTTAAACCTCTATGTCAAGGATTTAGTTTATCCCGTATGTTGTTGTTTGGTCCATCGGTATGTTACTTGCCAGAGATTCGATCATCGGTATCTCTATACCTAGTTCAATCTCGTTACCGATAAGTCTCTTTACTCTTTCCGTAATACAAGATTCGGTGATTAACTCTTTAGTCACATTGCTTGCAAGCTCATTGTGATGTTGTATTACCGAGTGTGCCCTAGAGATACCTCTTCTTCATACGGAGTGACAAATCCAATTCTCGATTCACGGCCACCCAATAGACACATTTCGAGATAATTGTAGAGTAACTTTATAGTCACCTAGTTATGTTGTGACGTGTGATAAACACAAGGCATTCCTCCGGTGTACGGGAGTTGCATGATCTCATGGTCATAGGAACACATACTTGACATACAGATAACAATAGCAATAAACTGACAAGATCACATGATACGTTCATAGTTTAGGTCTTGTCCATCACATCGTTCTCCTAATGATGTGATCCTGTCATCAGATGACAACTCTTGTCTATGGCTAGGAAACCTTGACCAACTTTGATCAACAAGCTAATCCATTAGAGGCTTACTAGAGACAATGTATTGTCTATGTATCCACACATATTTGAGTTGCCTATCAATACATTTCTAGCATGGATAATGAAAACTTATCTTCAATAAAGAAATGTAATAATAACTATTTTATTATTGCCTCTAGGGCATATTTTCAGAAGGGGAGCGACCACCATGTAGTCGGGCTCAGCAGCCTGGTGAAAAATTCCTACCCCTTCTACCTCCACAACATTTACGCCGGGCTGGTCCCACCGTTCTCGGATTCCTTCTACGCGAGCCTCTCCCATTACCAGATCCGAGCCCTACACCTTCAGCCCAACTCCGTCTTCCTCCTGGCCATCTTTGCATTTTACTATGAGGCCTCCATGGGCATGAGGCCCTCGGTGGCACTCTTTGTCCACTTCTTCAGCTTGCGGTTCACCGCCTAGGGCCAGTGCTACGCGTGCGTCTCCTTTGTAGATGTCGCTAGCGTTGGCACCCACCTCAAGGCTCGGAAGAACGTGGAAGGCTTCCCGACACTACTTAGTCTTCATGAACACGCTCCCGGGCAGCCCGCTCCTGGCGACTCCCTTGGGTCCGCCCAAGCAAACTTCCAGGTGGAGACACAAGAAGCTCACTGACCCGAGGGCGTGACCTGTCTTGGAGTGAATTGCCTCCCTCGCAGAGGCCCACTTGACGGGGTAGATGATCATCAAGGAGTTCCTGGTGCATCACCTCGCGCCTCTTCATGCGCACTCACGCCCCTTGTGGGAGTTCGCTGACGGGAGGGACCTGATGCGCCGACACGTTACCGGCCTGACGCAGGACGAGCTGGACAGAGCCTTGGGGGCCCTGCTAGGCCCCATCCCGGAGGACCTCTAGCACACCGCAGCGCCACTGTACGCTTGTGACGACATGTAGGGAATGGTCGCAGAGATGCCTGTCTTCGATGAATGGAGGCTCGTCGGGTCGTACAAGGGCTCCCCCATTACGGTGTCGTCCTCGGGCGATGACGGTAGCGACCATGATTTGGAGGAGATGGAACGGGAGGAGTTAATCAGTCGGATTCCAATGCCCAACCTCCAAGCTCCTTGTGCAACCTTGAGGATGGGGTTTCTACGGACGAGCAGCACCAAGCGATTCCCCCTGGCGCATGGCTTCAGGGGAAGAAGCAGGGTCGATCCCTGTGACGACCGATGCACATGCGGCGGGAGCCTCCGATGACGGTGCAGCGCCTCCCCTGGCGATGTATGTACCTCTCCGAGGGACCCCTCAGGCCCACAAAGAGGAGGGAGGCCATGACGAGCTTGTCGAGGACCACGTCAAGCGCCCCCTGGTGGCGGCGGGGTGACGTCTGAAGGTGGTCAGGGCGCTTCAATAGCCGCCGAGAAGAAAAGGAAGTGGACCGTCAGGGACGAGTAAGTACCTTAGCCCATACTCATGCCATTCATCCACGATTAGTTTACTTAGGCCAGCCCTTCTTCTGCGTAGGCTCCATGGCGACAGCGAGGAGAAGAAAAAGAAGACCGCCATTGGGGAGAAGGTGACGCATGTCTCAAAGGCGCCCTCGTCCCTTGGTCCGCATCTCAGTGGGCGCGGAGGCATCTTGCGCAAGCCAAGCGCTATGCTTGTGTGCACAGGCGCCACTTCAGCTCTAGCTGTCCCCTCCATGCAGTGAGGGGGCACGAACATCAAGGCCATGACGGCCCAGCCACCAGCGCCATCAGCCAAGGACGCGACAGTCTAGCCCCCTGCGCCAACTGTCAAGGCCGCGACCACCGCCAGGGCCCTTGATATTGATGCGACGACCTTCGCAAGCGCGTCGCGGATGCCTGATGCGGGGGAGGACCTGGAGCCGCTCGTGTCTCAAGTGGATGGTGTCGGGGCCGCTCTAGTTCCAGTAGCAGGCAGCACTGGGTCGGAGGCACCTCCGGAGACCATTGTCCTAGTGGGCCAGGATGTGTTGCTCAAGTGTGGGCCCCTGACCAACGCACTGGTCATGCTCGCCTAGCTTGAGGTGGATTTCTGGGATACCAAGGTTAGCTTGACCGTGCAGTGCGTGAGGTTGGCCACGGGGTGGCACCAACTTGAGGCCTTCGCCAAGGAGGTCCGAGGTGAGTCTGAGGCCATTTGTGCGGAGGGCTAGCGGGAGGCGGCTGAGGCGAAGGGTACCCGTGCAAGCGCCCTCTCCAAGAAGGAGGCGCTCGCCAAGTGCTGCGAAGAAGTGGAGGCGAGCTTCATGGTGCTTTAGGATGCCGCCAAGGCCCGCAAAGTGAAGCTTACAGACCGTGACTAGCTAGCAAAGGCGGTGGCCGAACAGGTTACTGAGCGCGGGCGCCTAGAGGCGCTTCAGCGTGAGGTGGCTGAGGCCCAGGATGCCCACGTGAAGCAAGTCTCCGAGGCCAATGCCAAGATGACCACCCGGGAGGAGGAGATCAGGGTCGCTCCCGATGCGAAGGCGGTAGCGCACCGTGCTGCGCAATCCTCTCGCAAACTCACGTCTTGCCAAGCACCGAGCTTTATCTGCACGCTGGAGCTCGAGTCTAGCTTTGTTCCTTAGGATGCCGGCTACATCGAGTTTTGCTTCAAGCTCGTGAAGGAGCTCGAGGGCGCAACAAAGAAGGTGGATGACATCCTGGAGAAGGAGTGACACGACCTCTTATCCATTGCAGGAACTCACATCTTTAGACATCTCCTCCTCCGCTCTCCCTCGTTCGAGTTTGAGGAGGTTATGGGCCCCGTGCCCGAAGAGTCCCACGGCGACTTGGCGACTGCCGTGGAGGGCCACTCAACATGCTGTGGGGAAATTCTTTTGCGACGACTGCGAGGAGCCCGACGAGGAGCCCCCTACCTTGCCGTCAAATATATTACCCTTGCCTCGGGGAGGTGTGAGATAATATCTTTATTGTATGGAATAATTTGAATTCTGTAATAACCGCTTGTGATTCCTAATTTCACTTTTCGCGCTTGGTTTTGCTCTCGCTCGCCTTGTGCCCTGCGTTGGCATGGCCCAGGCCTGTGCATATCTCAACCACCACGGGTCACCATGGGGTGAGAGGCTACACGACTAGTGAACGTCCTGAATCACGATGCTCAGGAACCCCCCTTGACGTGGAAGCACTCGCTTGAGGGCCTTCACGTTCACCTTTGGGAGCATTTGGGCTCTGCGTTAGCAGGGCCCAACCCTGCGCATATCTCAACCGCCACTAGGTCACCAAGGGATGAGAGGCTACATGACTAGTGAAGGTCCTAAGTCGCGATGCTCGGGAACCCCCCTTGATGCGCAAGCACCTCTCTCGAGGGCCCTAGTACTCATTGTTAGGAGCCTTTGTACTCTACGTCAGTAGGGTCCAACCCTGCATGTATCTTAACCGCCACTAGGTCACTAGGGGGTAAGAGGCTACATGACTAGTGAAGGTCGTGAGTCGTGATGCTCAGGACCCCCCTTCACGCGCAAGCTGGTCGCGTTCCGTGACGAGGTCCTTGTACTATGCGTCTGTAGGGCCCAACCCTGCACATATCTCAACCACCACTAGGTCACCACGGGGTGAGAGGCTATAAGACTAGTGGAGGTCCTGAGTCGTGATGCTCAAGAACACCCCTTTGACACGCAAGCGGCTCTCACACAAACCAATTGGTCAGAGTGTCATGTGCCCGTATGCTTATGCTTGAATGTGGAGTGGGAGACTAGACACCAAGGCCCTAGGAGGCGACGTTCACGGGGTGAGCCCACAAGACAAATGTCGATAGCTTGGATTTTTCAGCACTGGAGGGACGAACCCGAGGACAAATAGTAATTCCGCCAGCACAGAGATGTGATGATCCTCCCCAGCGCGATGCATAGGTATTCCACTTGGGCGTGGGCATAGTCGCGGTTCAACAGTAATTCCGCCAGCATGAAGCATCGTAAGTTCCACTTGTCATGCATGGGAGTCCCCTTCTGAGGCCACGACACGGCTTGTCGTGGGCTTCCACTTGGGAGACTCCGGGGTGTGTACAACCCCAAACTCATTATTACGTGAGAGTGTCACGGGCGGCGATTACTAAAGTGTCGGATACCCCAGACACAAGGCTCGGGAGCTCCTAGTCTCAGCCTTCTGGCGGGTTGCGCCTCATTCTTTGCACATCAGAGCGCTTATAGGACCTATGGCACGGGGGCGTCTCACGCGGGGTGATCTTTGCGAGGCCACCGCACGAAGATGTTTAGCACCGATGAGCTGAGGAGGTGACGTATATGGCGGTAAGCCCTTCAAACAGAGCTTAGTCACTCTGATTTGGCAACGCTGCAGGGACGAACCTGAGCACAAACGCAATTCCAGGTTCCCTCATGGAATGATTAGGCGAAAACCACCCGCCGCATAGCGCCCAAGGGGACGAAGCGCCAAACCAGCGGTAATGCATTTTGTGCGAACAACGTAAGTCTTGGAGGGAAATAACAGGGTTTACCACACAACCAAAAAGCGGGAGTTTCATGAGGGCGGGCCCTCGCGCTTGAGGATCACTACACCACAACACTTGATCAGGGGCAGTTAACTACTCAGATAAGTATTTGAACAGGGGCATAACAACTGTCGGGACAACTACTATTATCCGTACAAGTATGTTAGGGAACGCAAACTGCCGGCAGAACACTACACGCAAGGGAAAACGATCTGCCGGTACACTTGAGGTCACCAAATCTGTCGGGAGAAATTTACTATGACACAATGTCTGTCGGGGTTAACATTTGGCACAAGGCCAAACTAATTGGGGAAGAGCGCACAAAGTGTGAGAAAAAAGCCCGCGCAAATGATAAAAAAGTGCGCGCGAAAAAGAAAACAATATATAGCCAAAGCTGAAGCCACTCCCACCCACCACGCCCCAAATCCCGCTGTCCCTGCAGGCCGCCCTAGATACCTGCGCTGCCGCCAGCCGCCCCAAATTCCTGCACAGCCGCCGGCATCCCCCGCCACTGCAACCCTGCCGCCGCCCTAAGGCACCCTACTGCCGCTCCCAGCCACCCTACGCAGCTACATCGTCGGCCGCTGCCCCCAAAGCTCCTCTGCAGCCGCACAGCCATCCCACCACTGCACAACCACCCCGCCACCGCACCCAGCCACCCCGCGGCCGCACTCTCAGAAAAAAATGTCCAATCTGCCCCTGCTCAACAAGGGGTGTTGCAAGAAAAGAGAGCTGCCATTTCCCAAAATAAGAAGACAACAATGCAACAAGATAATGATGTGACACTTCAATGCAACAAGATGGGAATATTCCTATGGAAGGAAGTCCCATTCATGCAAAAAAATATCAAGTTAGAAAAATATCAACGCAACAAGATAAATTTGTACTTTGCCTCTTTAGTTTTTATATGATGAAAAAGAACCACTTCTGCTTATCTGACTTCTTTTTCATGATTCTCCAACAGGGAAACTATGTGATACTATATAGTGTTTATTGGGATCATGACGGCCGTGTGCCAAAAGCTACCATCCTATCAATTGTTCGGAGAGAGATGGTAGGTGGTTAGGATCTTGGCTCTGAATATTTTCAGGTTGTCGTGAACTATGTGATTAAAATAGATGCTATTCTTCCTCGTGGTGTTGGGAGTATGACAGTCATGGGGCAAGCTCAAGGGCGATGTATCGCAGGGCCTTACAGGCACGTAAGCTTAGGTTCACTTGCTAAATTTACAATGACTGTCATGGTTGATTGCTTAATATTCTTTCGCTTCTATGTATATAGTTGGAAGTGGACAAGTCAGTAGCAAATGCAGCAAGCTGATGAGGTAATATACATCTTTCTCTTGGTTCAATATTTATATTAAGCGCACTTGATGTTCCTTTTAGTTTATTCAGTTAGTTTTTTAGAATACTATAGTTTTATTTACTTTAACGTGTTTGGCTACACCCAAAAGCCTTGACATTAATACTATAGTTTTATTTACTTTGACGTGTTTGGTTGTACCCTTGCATCTCTTTTTTTAAAACAGAACTGCACCTTTCTTATGCGTGCGAATGACAACAACCAGGTAAAAAAGAACCCTCAAATGTGTAGTTTTTTGTAGGTTGTGCTTTGTTCTTCTTATCTTCAACCATTTTCTTTTTGGTGATAAATGGAAATTTTTTAAATGGACTGATGTTGTGTTAGTGTGACTTCCCCACGTACGTTTTATTTGTAGAAGACCAATACAATAGTCTAGAAAGGTGCAGGTCTGTTTGTACAGGGGCGACACTCATTTATAAGAAAACTTCAGGTTTGTTTGTACACATGATGATTAGGCCCCCTAATTAAATACTTTTTCTCATTTCATCACGTAGGCTGGGGTGATAATCTGCCATTTGCTTCCTTTTAGATCGATCCTAGGTAAGCTTGTTCAAATCAATTAATCCGGGCACAACAAAAATATGTCTTGGTGTAGGTGTTGATGCATCTCCTATTCCACTACCACTTGAATCGTTTAGTAGTGGCAGGCCCGTGGGCTGTGTTGTTGACATTTCTTGATTTTTTTATCAAATACTCTGAAGCTATCTTCCTTCTTTTTTCCGGTTAAATCATGAACATGTAATTTGTTTGCTTTTGAACCTAGACACTAGCCCAGCCCATTTTGTAACAACCACTTTATGGTCACTTCCCTTTTGTGGGACAACTTCATTTTGATTATGTGACACATGTAGAAACATATATGTACTATTTATATATGTATTCTATATGTTTATTGGATGCGGATTAAGGTTCCTGTGAGGCATATATGTAAACTCTTATTGAAGTGTATGCATAAATTGTGTGATATGTGTTGATTGCCTAAAATATTGTGTATGAATATTAAATTAGACATTGTGAATTGTTATTAAATTATAGACACATGTTGTCCAAATTGAAATAATTGTGAAGGCATAAAAACTACCGAGACAAAAAGTTTATACTGGCAGTAACACCACATGCAATTGAAATTTCGTTGGCCTAACGAATCTTCCGGGAGAAAACTAACTACCGACAGATATGTAGGTCCCGACAGGAGAACAGTATGGAGAAATATAACTGCCGGGAGAAGTAATCCCCGCCAGCCATTCGCGTGGCGGTTCTATCTGCCGGGAGAACCACTATCCCGACAGTAAATCTTCCCTTTTAAGAGATCTCTCCTAGCGGTTTAATTGTCATCAAATTAGTGTTGTGGTGTAGTGGATAACGCATCCCAAAGGGTGCCCTCGATCCCGAACGAAATAGAGCTTCACATGTCGATCGGGTTGTCGTTAGAGCTTCAGGTTACTTGATGGACTATGTTGCAAAGGCTAGCTCCCTCAGGAGTCAGCTGCCTCCCGCAGCCCTGGGGGCTCGTGAGGCTACAGCGCCACGAGAAGTGCCTGTGTAAGTCGTGCCAACCTTTGGAATGTAGCAGCGGCATTCTCCAGGATAATGGGCATGTGAACATGATAGACGGCGGCGCCTCACCCTAGCAACATGCACAAAGGCCGGAAGGAGCTTTAGGAGGTAGCCCCCATTGAGCCTCCAAAGTCAACGCAGATGCACACCTCAACGGTCCTCCCGGGAAGTGCTCCGGGTGACAGCAGCCGCGCATGGTGCACGCCTCCCGTAGCTTGTCTATCTCTTAGGTGTTGAACTCTTGAGCCCCCGGTGCCTGCTGTCCCGCCCCTTGCTCGCGAGGGCGTGCGTTGAGGTGTGCCTCCACGTGGTGCCCTATCACCTCTCTTGATGTAGCGCCCAGGTCAGATGCCTTCTAGGTGGAAGCCCCCGAGCGCGACCCAAGGGAGGCGCTGGGCGTGCCTTCCTATGCCGGAAGGGGGAAAGCACTCGTAGCACGCGCGGGGCTTGCGACCTTGGCCTCGGCCACCGGACCCTTTGCCTTGGCGGAGCCAGAGGCGGGTAGCGACTGCTTCTTCCTCGAGGGTGTAGCCTCTTGAGGCACATCGCCTCCAGCATCGCTGGAGCATTCTGCTGCAGAGGCCCTGTAGGCGTGCTGGAGGGAGCATATTGCGTCCCTCTGATCGCAGGTGATGGTGATGATGTCACTTCAACCCAACATCTTGAGGACGTTGTAGCCTGATACGTCTCCATCATATCTACTTTTCCAAACTCTTTTGCCCTTGTTTTGGACTCTAATTTGCATGATTTGAATGGAACTAACCCGGACTAACGCTGTTTTCAGCAGAATTGCCATGGTGTTGTTCTTGTGCAGAAATAAAAGTTCTCTGAATGACCTGAAAATTTACGGAGAATTTTTGTGGAATATATGAAAAATACTAGCGCAAGAATCAGCGGAGGAAGTGGAGAGTGGAGCCCACAAGCCCACCAGGCGCGGCCTCCCCTAGCCGCGCCTAGCAGGCTTGTGGGGCCCACAAAGCTCCAACGCCTCCAAATACAGCTCTATTTAGTCCGTTCCGTCTGGAAAAAATCAAGGAGAAGAGTCCATCGCATTTGCGAGGATGTGCATGTTGTGGTTGCGAACGTCACTATCTTAACAGACTTTGTTATCCTGGATATTCCCGAGGACGATGCCATGACGTTCTTCCTCGGAAGACCCTTTTTAAACACTCCAGGGGCTGTTATAGATTGCAACAAAGGCAATGTCACTTTCCATGTCAACGGTAATGAGCATACGATGCACTTTCCAAAGAAACAATATCGAGTACATTGCATCAATGATATCCAAAAAACTTCATCGATTCTTATTGGGAGCTTTGAATGCCTTATACCTCCTATTAAGATGAAGTATGATTTGCTTGTTGGGGAGATACACATCCCCATTGAGGTGACCTAGTGACTATTCGAAAATTCTCCGTTTCCTTTTGCGATTCGAAAAAGTTTGTCAAGGAGACCTGATCAACCTCATTGACGGATTTCTTTCGATGACCATGAGATGGATGAATCGAGGAGTCACAAACCTGTGTTCCAAGCTTACACCTTCGGTTGCTTAGAAGAAAAATGATAGATTTAGTTTTGTTTTCCCTGTTTCTGTTTTTGCGTCCCGTAGAAAAGTATCCCAAAAATAAAAGTTCTCCGAATGCCGTGAAAATCAAGTATGATTTTTTCTGGATTTTTTGAAAAATACTGACATGAAGAGCTAGTCTGGGGGCTGCAGTAGTGGGCCACAAGCCTTGGAGGCGCGGGAAATCCCCTGGCCGCGCCTACCAGGCTTGTGGGGCCCACATGAACCCCTCCACTCATTCTAGCTCTCATCTGCTTCTCCGACCTCCAGAAAAAATTGTTTCGCAGCTCAAACCCGTGTTCTTGCTCTCCTTGCTGGGATTTTTGATCTCCTTGCTTAAAGCACCACTCTCCGAACTATTTTGCGGAAGTTACTCCTTGGTAAGTGACTCCTCCATTGGTCAAATTAGTTTTTGCTCTAGTGCCTTATACTTCGCGTATTTTTGCTGCCTTGGTGACCATGTTCTTGAGCTTTGCCTGCTAATTTTAGCTGGTCCCAAGTAGTTTTGATGCGTAATATGGCCTCTAGGCACTTGTGGGAGTAGTTTCTAGAAATTAGTTGAGCCTTGTTCACTTTTCCTTAGAGTCACTGAAATTTTCAGAGAAGGAAGATGTTCAGGAGGAACTATCATGGTGGCTCCTCAAGCAAGAGAGGTCCCCGTCTCGCGATTCGGGAGCCCGATCCTTACCAACCAAGGAACGCACAGGTAAAACCATGTGAATGGCCTTCTGATGAATTCATGATTGAGGCAGGTTTCAAAGACGAGTTTGATACACTTGTTCACAATGTTGGAATCGAAGAATTCATCTCCGAAAAATGTGAACAGTATGTTTCTCTCACTTCCTCTTTTGTTCGTAGATTCAAATTTTCAGTTGGCCGCGATACATGTGTACTGTTTGATCTCTATGACAAATCATATACCATGGATTTAGAGGATTTCAATAGAATTTGCAAGATACCTATTTGGGGTTGTCTCAATGATCCTCCTAAATCTTCGGTTAGAGATTTTTTCTCTGGTATAACTGTTGGAGAAACTAGAGATATTACGCAGGCTACCATGGGGAGCATTCATTTTCCTGCCTTGCATTACTTTGCTCTCTTCATAGGCAGATGCATTAATGGGAAGATTGAGCATCGTCACCTATGCGCACCAGACCTCAGTATTCTTAAGAGGGCAGTAACGGGTGATAGAAGTTTCAACATGGGAGGTATAATAGCAAGGAGGCTGAATAATAATGCTAATGAAGGGGATTTCTTTGGTGGGATCTATGCCACTCGGATAGCAAATTTTCTTGGAGTACCCATCCGCAAAGGGGATCCCTCGCTTCATACAGCTTTCCTTGACCGCGTCGCTTTGACACGCTACCAATTCCTTGAGAGGGATGATGAATCCCTCCTATACTGTTTAATATTTAACCGGCAGCGTGTTTTCCATATTACCCTTCCTGCTCCTGCCTTCTTTGACTTTCAGGTAAAACGGAGATATTACATAACCAGAGGAGAGGCAGAGGAGTATGAGAGGGAGGCAAAGGTTGCTCGTCTCCGTGAGGCAGCTATTGAGGCACTGGCTGCAGCGCTCCTGTATAACCCCCATTGTGACTTTGGGTATCGCCCGGACCATCCATGGGAGTAGACCAACTTAGGCCAAAAGCCTAAGCTTGGGAGAGTACGTGTTTCTCACTGACTTTATATTCTTGCTAGTTTATTTATTTTTCTCGTTCTCTTTTCGTGTGTCTGTCTAGTTTGAGAAAACCCAAAAATATTTTCTTGTTCTTCTTTTGCTTGTTGGGAGCTTTCCTATGTAAATAGTTTTCTTTTTCTTTGGGTCAAGGTAGAACACCATGGTTACAATGTTTAGTGGCTCTCGCACGCATATCTATTTATCTGTTAAAGAGCCATATTACGTTGTCTTCTCCTTTGTGTTTGCTTGTAGATTCGAGCTTAGTCCAATGCCCGAACACTCTTATTACCGTTCACATCGTTCGGTCGTGCAACTGAAAGGCAATAATGACGATATATGATGAAGTGACTAATCCTGGAAAAGCTAGAATGAACTCGGTCTATTTTGTTTTTGTAAATATGACTAGGTCATGGTTCCTGATTTAGCTTTGTTGTGAGAGAAACATGTTTGCAATGACAACTTAGAGATCATAGTTTCTGATGACATGCTTAATTAGCTAGGAGCTTATAATAGTTTGTCTTGGATGCCAACATGAATGTTGAGATGACTATGATGTAGTATGATAGGATGGTATCCTCCTTTGAATGATTGAAGTGGCTTGACTTGGCACATGTTCACGCATGTAGTTGAAACAAAATCAACATAGCCTCTATGATATTCATGTTCATGGTGATTTATGTCCTACTCATGCTTGCACTCAATGTTAGTTAATCTCAATGCGTTTTGATGACTGTTGTCGCTCTCTAGTTGGTCGCTTCCCTGTCTTTTGCTAGCCTTCACTTGTACTAAGCGGGAATACTGCTTGTGCATCCACTTCCATAAACCCAAATTTGTTCCATATGAGTCCACCATACCTACCTATATGCGGTATCTACCTGCAGTTCCAAGTAAATTTGCATGTGCCACTCTCTAAACCTTCAAGAAATAATTTGTTTTGCATGCCCGAACCGCTCATATGGTGACAGGGGGCTATTAGTATCTTCCATGCTAGGCGTGTTATCCTCGATATGTGTTTATTCACTATCATTCACGAGAAAGGGGCCGGTAATTGGAATTCCTAGTTCCATGCTCAAATCAAAAAGATAATTGCAAACAAAACTCCCCCTGGATTGATGTTGGTATGGACGGCACCCGAGTATTCGGCTAGTCGTGGAGTGTGATTGATTGGTGGTGGGGGAGTCAAAACTTTACTTTTCTATTTGGGAACCGCCTATAGCATGTGTAGCGTGGAAGATGGTGAAAACTCTTAGTCATTGCATTGACAATGAAAGCATGCCACCCAAAATTATTATCTCTGTTTTCAAAGCTCGAGCTCTGGCACCTCTACAAATCAATGCTTCCCTCTGCGAAGGGCCTCTCTATTTATGTTCCTGTTGAGTCATCCTCTTCTTATAAAAGCACCAATTAGAGAGCACCTCTGTCATTTGTATGCTTTGCTTTTAACTGTGATTGAGTACGACTGTGACTGGATCTTCTTTGCCATGAATTACAATGTTTAGTCAGCCCTTGGCCTTTGAAGGTGCTCTGCATTTATGTTTTGCGGTCTCATAAAGAGCTAGCGAGATACCATCTGTTCGTACTGCTTCATGATTGTTTTGATTGAAGTGTTGACGTTTGAGACTTATTATTATTTGCTCGTTTGTTGATTACGCCATTGATATGAGTTTACCGTGAGACCTAGATGTCATTTGCTTATGTGGGTTGCTTGTGATCTTGCTGAAATTCTGGTTGTGAGTTAGACATAGTTGCAACAACAAGATCAAATAGAGTTCGTAAAAGTTTTTCTTTTGTCTCTTTCAGTTTGTTAACTGAATTGCTTGAGGACAAGCAAGGTTTTAAGCTTGGGGGAGTTGATACGTTTCCATCGTATCTACTTTTCCAAACTCTTTTGCCCTTGTTTTGGACTCTAATTGCATGATTTGAATGGAACTAACCGAGACTAACGCTGTTTTCAGTAGAATTGCCATGGTGTTGTTTTTGCGCAGAAATAAAAGTTCTCAGAATGACCTGAAAATTTACGAAGAATTTTTGTGGAATATATGAAAAATACTGGCGCAAGAATCAGCGGAGGAAGTGGAGCGTGGAACCCACAAGCCCACCAGGCGCGCCCCCCCTAGGCCGCGCCTGGCAGGGCTTGTGGGGCCCACAAAGCTCCACCGCCTCCAAATCCAGCTCTATTTAGGCCGTTCGGTCCGGAAAAAATCAAGGAGAAGAGTTCATCGCTTTTTAGGATACGGAGGCGCCGCCACCTCCTGTTCTTCATGTGGAGGGCAGATCTGGAGTCCGTTCTGGGCTCCGGAGACGGGAGATCGTCGCCATCGTCATCACCAACCTTTCTTCATCGCCAATTCCATGATGCTCTTCACCGTTCGTGAGTAGTCTCATCGTAGGCTTGCTGGACGGTGATGGGTTGGATGAGATCTATCATGTAATCGAGTTAGTTTTGACGGGGATTGATCCCTAGTATCCACTATGTTCTGAGATTGATGTTGCTACTACTTTGCCATGCTTAACGCTTGTCACTAGGGCCCGAGTGCCATGATTTCAGATCTGAACCTATTATGTTGTCGCCAATATATGTGTGTTCTTGATCCCATCTTGCAAGTTGTAGTCACCTACAATGTGTTATGACCCGGCAACCCTGGAGTGGCAATAGCCGGAACCACTCCCGGAGATGACCATAGTATGAGGAGTTCATGTATTCACCTCGTGTTAATGCATTGGTCCGGTTCTTTATTAAAAGGAGAACCTTAATATCCCGTAGTTTCCATTAGGACCCCGCTGCCACGGGAGGGATGGACAATAGATGTCATGCAAGTTCTTTTCCCAAAGCATGTTTGACTACACACGGAGTACATGCCTACATTACATTGACGAACTGGAGCTAGTTACAAATCTCTCCGTGTTATAAATGTTGCATGATGAATAACATCCGGCATAATCATCCATCATCGATCCAATGCCTACGAGTTTTTCCTACTAGTCCTTGCTACGTTACTTTGCTGCTACTGTTGGCACTGCTGCTACTGTTACTCTGTTGCTACTACTGTTACTTTGTCGTTTCTGCTGTCACTTTGATGCTATTGGTTACTGTTGCTACTGCTGCTATCATACTACCTTGCTACTGATACTTTGCTGCAGATACTAAATCTTTCAGGTGTGGTTGAATTGACAACTCAACTGTTAATACTTGAGAATATTCTTTGGCTTCCCCTTGAGTCGTATCAATAAATTTGGGTTGAATACTCTACCCTCGAAAACTGTTGCGATCCCCTATACTTGTGGGTTATCATAGCCATGGTGGGTTGCCGCCATGAACTTGGCCATCACTGGGTAGGCCAAGATGGCGTTGTACGGGAGGCTGATGTGTGCCTCGTCGAAGTCTATGTGCTTGGTGTGATAGGTGGTCCTCATGCCGAAGGTAACCGAAAGGCAGACCTGCCCTAGCGGAGTGGTTGAGCCGTCGGTCATCCTGAAGAACGGCCAGGTTGGCATCAGCTGGTCGCAGGACACCTGGAGCATGTCAAAGGTTTTGTCACATAGCATGTTGAGGCCCGTGCCTCAATCGATCAGTGTCTTGGTGACCACAACATTGTTGATGGTGGAGTGCACATCATGGGGAGCGTGCCCGCAATGGCCATAGACTTGAGGCTTTCCCTCGCCGCTTACTGGGACCACTTGAGGGGCTTCACCGCCCCTAGCCTAGGGAGGTCGACCTTTACCTCACAAGAGAGATGCTTGAACTGGCGGTTGGACGAGGGGGTATGGGCCCCAGCGAAAATGCAAGCCATCGCACTAGGCTCCTGATAGGCCCCGACCTCCTCGTCGTGTTGGTTTTCATCATTCCTCCTCGGTGTTGGACGCAACAATGGAGGTTGCACTCTTTTGTCCCGAGGGTGCACCTTATGAGACTGGCCGCATGAGCCGTTATCACGAGGCGGCTCATACCAGCTCTAACGATGGTTTCCGTTGCGACTCTCCCATCGTTTAACGTTGCGGCTTCTGCCATGACGAGCAACACAATTGTTGTGCTCTGGACGCCGGCCAACCCACTCGTCCGGGACGACCCTGAGCTCCAGGCAGTCTTCGGTGTTGTGGGTGTGCACGTCATGGTAGATGCAGAACATGTGGCATTCCTTCTCGGTCACGCCCCGCTCGCGGCCACGTTTCTCCTCGGGTTCAGCTGCAAGCACGACGGGTCCTTTGCGCTTGACTTCCTTCGCCTTGGCAACCTTGGGGGTGTAGTCAGGGTTGTCGTGGATGAACAGGCGGGCGTCCTCGGCCTTGGCGCACTTGTCGGCCAGGTTGAACAACTCCATGGTCGTGCTCATGGCGAGCTTTTCGGACATCTTGACGCCATTGATGAATGCCATGATGACTACCTCGTATGTGGCGCGCGGGATCTTGTTGTGCACCTGGCTGAACCGCTAGATGTACTTGTGGTGGGTCTCAACAGGGTGCTGCTTCACGCAGCATAGGTCGTTGACAAAGAGGGGACGGTTGTGCGTGCCCTTGAAATGGGCTACAGACAACTCGCAGAGGTCGCTCCACGAAGAGACCGAGCCCTCGGGCAGGTTTAGGATCTAGGACCGTATGCCGCCTTTGAGGGCCATCGGAACCCAGTTCGCCATCACCTTGATGTCGCCGTCTGCCGCTTCGACGCTCAGGGGATAGAGTTGGAGGACCTCTGTGGGGTCGAGGGAGCTGCCGTAGCGCGGGGGTAGCTCGTGGGTGAAGTCCCGGCAACCCATGGTGCTTGAGTGGCTGCCGCGCACGAGGGTGGCCCGTTTCTGGCGTCCTGCCACCGTGACATCCTGGATGACCTGGTCCACGCACTGACGTTGCTTCTCGAGGACCGCACGTGCGTCGAGCGGAGCCTCGTGTTGGACGATCTAGAGTTGTCTCTTTCTTCTTTGGCGTGCGGTGATGGTTCGTAAGGCGGATTTCCGAGGGTTCGTGAGGCGGATTCCCAAGGCATGCGTCGTGCCTCGGCTTGGCCTGTACGCCACGCGTGGGAGTAGGAGGCGGTGCTTCCTGAGCCTCCTCTCCATCACGGGACGGAGGGGGGGGGGCGAAGTGAGAGAGAGGGTGTGTCGGCCTCTCCGGCGGCGGTGACAAGCTCGATGATGCGGCCCATCCATGTGGCGTGGCCAGCGTCCGTCGAGCGGTAGCGAAGCTGCTCGCGCGCCATGAGGAATGACGCTTGTGCATTCACCCGTTTCATACTGGCGTGGGAGGAGGAACACGTGGCGGAGTGCTGCCTCTTGAGCTTGCGTTGGTTTTTCCATTGAAGAGGAAAGGGTGATGCAGCACAGAAGCAGTAAGTATTTCCCTCAGTTTTGAGAACCATGGTATCAATCGAGTAGGAGAATCTAGCCAATTGTCCAGAGTACCTGCACAAACACAAACGAGCTTGCAGCCAACGCTATAAAGGGGTTGTCAATCCCTTCAAGGTTGATTGCAAAGTGAGATCTGAAGGCGGAAAGTGCAACGATGTAAAAGAGTATGGCTGAAAATATGATGTGAAGTAGACCCGGGGGGCATAGTGTTCACTATAGGTTTCTCTCAAAATAGCAAATATTACGGTGGGTGAACAAATTACTATCGAGCAACTGATAGAACCGCGCAAATTCATGACGATATCTAAGGCAATGATCATACATATAGGCATCACGTCCGAGACAAGTAGACCGATACTTTCTGCATCTACTACTATTACTCCACACATCGACCGCTATCCAGCATGCATCTAGTGTATTGAGTTCATGACGAATAGAGTAATGCCTTAAGCAAGATGACATGATGTAGAGGGATAAACTCAAACCAATGATGTAAACCCCATCTTTTTACCCTTGATGGTAACAATACGATGCGTGCCTCGCTACCCCTTCTGTCACTGGGTGAGGTCACCGCACGGTATGAACCCAAACCCAAGCACTTCTCCCATTGCAAGAATCATAGATCAAGTTGGCCAAACAAAACCCACAACTCAAAGAGAATTATAAGGATATCAAATCATGCATATAAGAGATTAGAAGAAACTCTAATAAGATTCATAGATAATCTGATCATAAAACCACAATTCATCGGATCTCGACAAACGCACCGCAAAAGAAGATTACATCGGATAGATCTCCATGAAGATCATGGAGAACTTTGTATTGAAGGTCGAAGAGAGAGAAGAAGCCATCTAGCTACTAGCTATGGAACCGAAGGTCTATGGTGAACTAGTCACGCATCATCGGAGAGGCCATGGTGTTGATGAAGAAGCCCTCCGTATCCGAATCCCCTCCGGTAGGGCACCAGAACGTGCCCCAGATGGGATCTTGTGGAGACAGAAGCTTGCGGTGGCGGAAAAGTATTTTCGTGGATCTCTCGTGCAGTTTTGGATTTTTAGGGAATTTATAGGCGGAAGAGGTAGGGCAGATGAGCCACACGGGGCCCACAAGCCTGCTAGGCGTGGGCCCCCTAGCTGCGCCTAGGGGGCTTGTGGCCTCCCCTGGTGGCCTCTGCCTTCGTTCTCACGTCTCGTGCGTATCTTCTATTCCGGAAAAAATATTTTCGGAAGTTTTATTCCGTTTGGACACTGTTTAAAATCTTCCTCTGAAAAGGGTCAAAAACACGGAAAAAACTGGAAGTGGCACTTGACACTGAGTTATTAAGTTAGTCCCAAACAAGATATAAAAGGCATTCAAAACATCCAAAGTTTGACAAGATAATAGCATGGAACCATCAAAAATTATAGATACGTTGGAGACGTATCAAGCATCCCCAAGCTTAACTCCTGCTCGTCCTCGAGTAGGGAAGTGATAAAGACTTAATTTTTGATGTGGAATGCTACCTAGCATAGTTGTCCTTTGTAACTTCTTTCACATGACATGAATGTTCAGATCCGTAAGGTTCAAAAAATATTTTAATATTGACATGAAAACAATAATACTTCAAGCAAACTAGCAAGGTAATCATGAACTTTCAAAATAACAAGGCCAAAGAAAGTTATCCATACAAAATCATATAGTCTGGCTATGCTCCATCATCCCCACACAACTAATTTAAATCATGCACAACCCCGGTATTGTCCAAGTAATTGTTTTCTTACTCTTACTTTCTCAAACCTTTTTCAACTCTCACACAATACATGAGCGTGAGCCATGGATATAGCACTATGGTGGAATAGAGTGTGGTGGAGGTTGTGAGACAAAAAGGAGGAGATGGTCACATCGACTCGGCATATCAAAGGGCTATGGAGATGCCCATTAATAGATATCAAAGTGAATGGGTAGGGATTGCCATACAACGGATGCACTAGAGCTATAAGTATGTGAAAGCTCAAAAGGAGAACTAGTGGGTGTGCATCCAACTTGCTTGCTCACGAAGACCTAGGGCAATTTTGAGGAAGCCCATCATTGGAATATACAAGCCAAGTTATAAAATAAAGACTCCCACTAGTATATGGCGGTGACAAAACGAGAGGCTCTCAATCATGAAGAACATGGTGCTATTATGAAGCACAAGTGTGGAAAGAGATAATAGCATTGTCCCTTCTCTGTTTTCTCTTTTTTTGGGCTCTTTGGCCTCTTTCCATATCTCTCCTTTTTTTGTGTGGGCAACTTTGGCCTCTTTTTTTTATTTCCTCACATGGGACAATGCTCTAATAATGGTGATCATCACACTTTTATTTACTCACAGCTCAAAGCTTAGAACGGTGATGACTCTATAGGAAATGCCTCCCGCAATGTACCGGGATGTGCAACGATCTAGCTTGGTGTATGATGTTGAAACATCTCGCTAGCTATCTTACGATCATGCAATGGAAATATGAGAGTGATGTCACAAGTCATGAGACGGAACGGTGGGAGTTGCATGGCAATTTTACTCGGAATGGCTATGAAAATGCCATAGTAGGTAGGTATGGTGGATGTTTTGAAGAAGGCATATGGTGGGTTTGTGCACCGGCGAAAATTGCGCGGTACTAGAGAGGCCAACAATGATGGAAGGTGAAAGTGCATCTATAACATGGACTCACATTAGTCATGAAGAACTCACATACTTGTTGCGAAAGTTTTTGTTAGTAATCGAAACAAAGTGCTAAACGCATACTCCTAGGGGAAGGGTTGGTAGGTGTTAACCATCGCGCGATCCCGACCGTACCACAAAGGAGGACAATCAATAGATCAATTATGCTACGACTTCCTAACATAGCGGTTCACCATACGTGCATGTTACGTGAATCACTAACTTCAACACAAGTATTTCTAGATTCACAACACTCTACTAACATAACTCTTAATATTACCAATCCACGTCTCAAAACTAATTGAAAGGAATCAAACTTCTCTTTCTACTCAATACACATAAAGATGGAAGTTTTATTGTATCCTCTTTGTGTACCTATCACCTTTGGGACTACTTTCATAGCACAAGCCAACTACCAAGTTACGCACTACCGTGCTCTAAAAGATCGAAGTGAAGCACATAGAGCAAAGTTGCCTAGCTCAAAAGATATAAGTGAAGCACAATGAGTATTCTAGAAAAATCATGATGAGTGCGTGTCTCTCTCAAAAGGTGTGCAGCAAGGATGATTGTGACACAACAAAAAGAAAAGACTCCTACGATACAAGATGCTCCAAGCAAAACACCTATCACGTGGTGAATAAAAATATAGCTTCAAGTAATGTTACCGATGGATTGAAGATGAAAGAGGGGATGCCTTCCCGGGGCATCCCCAAGCTTAGGCTTTTTGGTGTCCTTGAATTTGGCTTTGGATGCCTTGGGCATCCCCAAGATTGAGCACTTTCCACTCTTTATCCCTTTGTCCATGAGAACATCACCCAAAACTTGATAACTTCACAACACAAAACTTAAACAGAAACTCGTGATATCATTAGCACAAGAAAACAAACTACTACCTCTCTAGGTACTGTTGCAATCTTGATTTCTATTTATATTGGTATTAGATTACTGTATTCTCCCTTTTCCATGGCTAGTACCCCCCGATACTATCCATAGTTTCATCAAAACAAGCATACAACACAACAAAAACATAATCTATCAAAAACACACTAGTCTGTAGCAATCTGTATACTTCGTATACTTCTGTTACCTCAAAAATACTGAAAAACTGCGACAACCTGGGAAAAAGGAATATCAAGCAGAAGCAAAAATAATCAACTCAAAATCTCTTTATAAATAAAAATAAGACAGAAGATACCACGATCCTTTGTCCATGTGAAGAATGTGTGCACACTTCTTTACTGTCAAAGGATGATGTTCGTGATCATTTGATCTGTAATGGGATTCTTCAGAGTTATGACAAATGGGTTTTTCATGGCGAATCTTTAGATGAGAACAATGATGATCAGCAACCACAACCTCACAATGAAGAAATGCTTGCTAACATGCATGGGTTGATCAATGATGCTTTTAGGAATATGTATGATGATGTGCCAATGAGTGAGAGTCCAGATCCTGCGAATCAACATGGACCAAATTTAGAAGCTGAGGAATTTTACAAATTGATCGATGATTCGAAGAAGCCTTTATGGTCGGGATGTGGATTATCACAGCTATCATTACTTGTCATTTTGTTTAATATAAAATCCATGAACAAATGGTCTGACAAGTCATTTGGAGACCTACTTGATACTCTACGCATGGCAATTCCAAACGGAAATGAGCTGCCCCAGAATTTCTATGATGCTAAGAAGATTGTTTCAAAATTTGGCCTAGATTATAAAAAGATTCATGCTTGCCCAAATAATTGCTAGCTTTTCTGGAAAGACACAGAAAATGATGATTTTTGCTCGATCTGCAAGGCCTCTAGGTGGAAAGATAAAGCACCGGAAACAAAGTTAACAAAGAAGGAAAGAAAAAAAGCAACACCATGCAAAGTTTTACGTTACTTTCCAATCAAGGATAGGTTGAAAAGATTGTTCATGTGCAAAGAGACAGCACCTCTTTTGCGATGGCATGATGAAGAGCGCATTAAGGATGGTGCACTACGACATCCGGCCGATTCCCCAGCATGGAAGGGTTTAGATGAAAGGTACTCAAATGTTGCATCTGATTGTCGTAATATATGGTTTGGCTTGAGCACTGATGGATTTAATCCCTATGGGATGCTGAGTTCTAGTTATAGTTGTTGGCCAGTTGTTTTGGTAATATATAATTTGCCGCCATGGTTGTGCATGAAAGAATCTTATCTTTTGCTATCTTTGATAATTCCTGGGTCCAAAAGTCCAGGCGATAATATTCATGTCTTTCTCCAGCCACTTTTGGATGACTTGAAAGACTTATTTATGAATGGAATTCAGGCATACGATGTATCTAAAAATGAAACCTTTACTTTGCGAGCAGTCATGTTATGGACTATAAATGATTTGCCAGCTTTAGGAATGGTTTCTTCACATAAGGTGCATGGAGAATTTGCATGTCCACCATGGGGTGCAGATGCATGGTCCAAAGGATTGAAACATGGAAATAAATCATGCTTTATGGGTCACCGCCGATTTCTGCCTCCTGGTCATAAGTTTCGTTTTGATGAAAAGTCTTTTGATGGAACAACAGAGCATAGAGCACAGCCTCGAACATACTATGGACGTCAGGTCGAAGAAGAAATAAAGGCTCTTGGTGATTTTAAGCAGTCAAAAACTTATAAGGGATTAAGTAGTCTATTTACATTACCCTATTGGGACTATAATATCGTTCGTCATAATCTTGACGTGATGCACATAGAGAAGAACGTGTGTGATAATGTTTTGGGCACACTTTTAGGTTTAGATGGGAAGTCAAAAGATAATCTTTCTGCTCGTCTAGATGTTAAAGAAATGAATATTAGAGAGGACCTGCATCAAGAGAAACAACCTTCACGCAAGTTTTATTTACCACCGGCATTATTTACCATGTCCAGAAGTGAGATAAAATTGTTCCTTGAAGTTCTTGAGTCTATAATGGTTCCTGATGGCTATTGTGGAAATATAGCTAAATGTGTGAAGTCTGCTGAAGTAAAAATTTCTGGGCTAAAAACACATGACTGCCATGTCCTACTGCAACAATTCATGCCTATCGCTTTGACGTGTATTCTTTCCAGACCATGTCACAACAGTACTATTTGAATTATCTGCTTACTTCCGAGGAATATGTTCAAAAGTTCTCCATGTAAATGAGCTTGATCGTTTGGAAGAATCAATTAGAATCACACTTCGTAAAATGGAGATGATATTCCCTCCTAGTTTTTTCACAGTCATGGTTCATTTAGTTGTCCATTTAGCAACTGAATGTAAACTTGCTGGACCAGTTTGCTACCGTTGGATGTACTTTATTGAAAGGTAAAATTGTGGTGCTAAGAAAAGTGCAATATTGGCACAAGTGATGTCATATGAGACTTACTAAATTGATTTTTTTACATGTGTGCAGGTACCTTGGTAAATTGAAGTCATATGTTCGCAACAAAGCTCGCCCTGAGGGTTCAATTGCAGAATCATATCTGGCCGATGAGTTTATGGCCTTTTGTTCAAGATACTTAGAGGGTTTCTCTACTAAGCACAACCAACCATCAAGGAATCATGACAAACCAAATGAGAATGAATCTTCCATGTATGCAAATGAACCCACATTATTTCCTCCAGTAGGGAATCCATTGGGAAAACCACGCACCTACACTTTGAATGATATGGAGTCCGTACAAGCGCATAGATTTGTGTTGTACAACTGTGATGTTGTCACTCCATATCTCATGTAAATGTCTTACCTTAACTTGTTACCATGTTGACTAATTCTTTGATCTAAAATTGTGTTTATATGTGTTGTAGAGCTCATGGTGCTGAACTAAAAAGGAAAAACCGCAACAAGCGCCTAGCACTAAAAACCATTGAGCGCATGCAGCATGCAAACTTCCCTCAATGGTTTAGAGATCATGTAACTTCCCTGTTATTTGTTTATTGATTTCGAGTTTATGTTATCTAAGTTCCGTGTTGGTGTAGGTAATGCAGCTGGAGCAGCAACGGGGTACTGACAACATCGATGATGACATTAGATGGTTGGCTCGTGGTCCAATTGAGGTTGCACGAAGATACATAGGCTTCTGTACCCGTGGATATAGATTTAGACCCAAGCGTTATGACAAGAAGACTCAAAACAGTGGGGTTGTTTTGACCGCAAAAACATCAAGTTATGCTTCTACAGATGATACTAACCCTATACTTGGAGATGTCATGTACTATGGAAAGATAGTTGAGATAATTGAGTTGGATTATTATAGAAAATTTTCGGTGGTCCTATTCAAATGTGAATGGGTTAATAGTACTAAAGAAAAAGAAGTAAAAAAGGATAGGTTTGGTCATACGCTTGTGAATTTTTCACATGAAGTCCATAGTGGTGAGAAGATAGAGGATGAGCCTTTTGTATTTGCCAATCAAGTTGACCAAGTTTTCCATACGAAAGACCGTACAAATCCTGGATGGTCATTTGTGACGAAGGTGACTCCTAGAGACAATTTTGACATGGGTGAAGAATGGAATGATATAGAAAGTGAACCTTATCATGTCAGTAATCTGGGTGATCTTTTTGACACTGCACATGGGAATGAAATGTGGACTAGAAGAGATATAGAAGGAACAACTGTAGATCCTATTGCAAGTTCTGATCCTGAAGCTTTGGAATAAATGAAAGGTTTGCTTCTAATGTCTTGTTTTGCCCTACTAGGTTTGAAAATTCTAGCTTATCTTTACAATACTGTGAGATCTACAATTTTCTTAATGAAAGATAATATTTCTGTAGTTGATGCTCGGGGTGAAGTCAATTTCAGAATAATGCTGCCCCACAACCGCAAGAGCCAGACATATAAGAGATCAATAATAGTGAACCTGCTGAACTGGAAGGAAACACATCAGCAAGTGATCTGCCAGGAGAAAATGTGAAGGATACTGAAGCCGAGGAAACAGAAGCAATCAACGACAGCACTGATGCAAACAACAGTGAGCTAACTGAAGATGTGCAAGGCAATGTTGCTCTTACAGATGAGGCAGCTCTACTTGAGCTTCAACTTCTGTTCTGTTCATATAACAGCATTAGGACAGTTACTGCCTGTGGGATGAATTCAGCAATGTCTCATTTTCTTATACGTTTCTTGATGAAAAATAAATGGTGACATTAATTGCTTTGTTATTTTGTGCGTCTTATGTTTTGTTTCATGATATAGCATGGAGCAATTCCTATCAAGCTGGCAGCAGCTAGTGGTCGACACAAGCTTGTTCAAATTCTATTTCCTGGGACAAAATCGATTCCATCTCTGCCAGATTGGAGTGTTGATGGGTTAATTAAAACTGTGAATTCTCCAAAAATCAACTCTTTATGTACTCCTGAAGCTTAATGCATGATTGCTTCGTATTTTCTATTTGGACCATAATTATTCGTTGCCGTCTTATAGATAGATTATACTCCATCATCCTTCGATGAATATTTGTGAACTCTGTTTACATGCATAGATAGCTTATACTTCAGTTGTTCGCCACTTGGACTATGTCGCTGTTCAAGCTTTTAGGCTGGCTGCTGTTCGGCATTCTCTGATAGGCCAGAAGTTCTGATGTTATATGTTACGTACTAGGGTTAGGGAGCGGCCCTCACCCCTGGTGACAAGATAGAAGAACTATTCTTCTATTCTTGCTTTATTCCTGACTAGCTAAAAGCCCGTGCGTTGCAACGGAAGAAAAAAATGTTACCGGTCCTTACCCAATAAAAATGGTTCAAGAAAAAATATCACCGCTTATTTTGTAATTCCATCACCAATTTACTATATTATTTTGTATCTAAGCTGGTCTTGAGGAACTTGTACGTATTTGCTCCTCGTACATAAATAATAATAATAAAATAAACTACTCCTCGTTGTCTTCCTCCAACCCGATGGTGTCCTCTCCACCCTCCTTTTTGCGAAGAATGCGCGCTCGTCGAGGACTTCAAGCGGGGATTGTCGGCGCCGCTCCGTCATGGCATGTTCGTGCGCGCCGGAATCTACCATGTGTCGGACCGCCGTCTCTTGCGCGCCGGAATGTACCACTGTAGACAGATCATTACTAGGGCGAACAGCACACCAAGCCCAAAAAACAAAAAGAAACAAATGTCAAGAGCGTTAGCTCGACAAAGAGCGGATGATACGCCACCGTTGCGCCTTCCGGAGACAAACCACCACAGCCCGAGGCTCCGACCCGCCGTGTGCCAAACAACACCTCCAAGAAGGGATGTGACGGTCGACGACGCTGTTGCCCGGACGAGTCCTAGGGTTTCCCCCGGCACGTGGAAGGAGATAGGGGATGGCACCCGCCGGTGTCACCACATCGGAGCTAGACGAACCAGCAAGAATTTCTTCCGCACTCCACACCCCACCACCCAACCGGAGCCAACCAGCCAAACACCAACACGAAGCCAATGAGATAAGTCATATTTCACTCCTAGCTACTTATCCGAGCGTGAGGAGATATCTCCACCTCCACCGCCGATGCCGAGCCGGGGAGCCCCACCGCCACCTGGAACGCCGCCGCCTAGGACCCCCTAGTGCAGCTCCGCTCTGCGTCGGAGAGCCACCGGGAGGGTAAGGGCAGGGGGTGCTAGCGACGGCGGCGGAGAGGAGAGGGAGAAGGCGGGGCTGGATGAAAGGGGAGGTTGGCTGCGGCCGATCGCCCCGCGGGGCCGACGCGGTCGCGGGAGCGGAGAGGCAAACAAACTTTTATATTATGGGCGAAGGAAGAAGTAAACTAGCCTTGATCAAATTTTGCTCTTTTTTGAATACATTGACAAAATGAACACATACTTGGGTCATTTTTGAAATCCAATCCCAAGTTCAGCTAACGAACGGAAAATAATATACAAACTATTTCATTTCAGTTTAGTTGATTTATATCATACTCAAAAAATAATTTGAGAGTAATGCTATTTTTATATCATACTCAAAAAATAATACTAACAAATGAACGGAAAATAATACTCAAAAACAAATTTCTATTTATCCTCTTTCCCTTGGTCTCTTCCCTCTAGTTTTTTTATTTCCCTCCAAATTAAGGTAACTAACCAAAAAAACTAATGCACCTCCCCCGTTTATCTCAACAGGTAAGTCGTGGCTGAACACACATCGTGGGTCATCTCGGCCGGCTCGCGGCGGCAGGCGATGCTGGGCCTTCTTCGGCGAGTGGCGGCGGCACGCGATTCTGGGCCATCTCCGGCGACTGGCGGCGGCAGACCATCTCTCCGATTGCAGGTTAGTGCCTCCCCCTGGCTCTCTGTTGTATGTACCCTTCCTCTGACCTGTCGCCGTCGCTCCCACTGCTGCTGCCGCTGTCGCCGCCGATCTGGCGCCGTTCCTCCGCCCCCGACCTAACGCCTGCATGAGTGCGCCACTCCTCGCCCCTGCCCGCCGGCCACCAGCAAAGCCGTTGGACCGCTGCTTGCGCAAGTGCCTATGCCCATGGTTGAGCCATGTCTGTCCTCTGCTTTTGTTGTTGTTCGTCTGCAGTCTGATCGCACCCCTGTGGTACAGGCCGTGCATGACGGCTGATTGGCCGTGGTCTACGGCTCTTCGTTTCGGTCCTTGACAGATACTATCAATCAATGATGCCTCATTGTGATTCCGTCAATTGGTTTTGACCAAGTAACTCATCCCAAGGCTCACGAGGGAGAGGTCCTTTTTTTTTCCTTCCCAGACATCAAGCAATGTATCCACGAGACCACAACAGGATGCATCCCAAGCTCTCCCATCTGACCACAAGTTCCATCCAGTGGTGGAGCTAGATTTTGCATCACTTGTGTATCTGATGCTGAACTTATTTTGCATCAGTGGTCATGACGGCCCTTGTCAGGTCCATTGCAAAATCAGACTGGAACATGTCCACAAAAAGTTGCTGCAGCTCCTCAAAGCTCTCCTGCCTCTACAAATCCATAGAGATCGCAGTAGTTTTCTTTGTGTACACTCGTAAATGAATTAATAGACAAGCATCATTGGCTGCACTAAATAGTGTTAATGTGGGTGTGATTCAGAGGAACATATTGATGTTTCATTTACATTTTTTTCAGGTTGTGAGTTTGTTTTCCTCCTAGAGTTCATATGACACGAAGTAAACTACATGTTGTTGAATGCAATGATGAATACATAACTGAGGAACATATTGAACATGAGAATACCATGTGCAAAGATGTTGAGTCATCTCATGTTCAACCATCATCTCCTAATGTTGAAGAAGGCTTGAATGATAGTGATGATGAAGAGTACCAGGTCGACGACACTGTTGCTAATGAACAAGGTAATTACCTTTTGACACTACGCTAGACATTCTGAAAAATTAGAATTAGAATCAGCATTGCAGTACCATCTTCTCCAAAATAGAACTGTATTCGAATTATAAATGTTTTGTAAATTTATGCATGATTAGATGAAAATGGAGAAACAACCAAGCGTGGGAGGACAAGGCTAAAATAAACATGGAATCTTCCGAAAGGACAGAGAATTGTGGTCCAGTGCAATGATATAAACCAACCAATTGGAAAGGAAGCTGCACGTCTTGGGAATTTTCTTGGCACAGTTGCTAGGAATGGAAAATTGTGTAGTTTGATCTACAAGGACTGGAGAAAGCTAATAGGGGAGAGAGAAAAAACGAGAAATGAACAAAGAAGCAAAAGGGATATACTAGCACAAGTAAAGGTATATTCAAAGTACATTAAATCTCTTTTGCTGACATCATTATGCTTTGCATACTAGCATTATCATAAACATAGTTTTATTTGAAATGTAGATGAGATTTCTTTACCCTCCTCGCATGGAAAAGATTATCTTAAAAAAAATTGGAGATAGATGGAGGGAACACAAGTCAGATCTGAAAGCATTATACTTTGATGCGAATAAGAGCATGGAAGCGAACAACACCAATGTTCCAAAGGGTGTGATTAAGGACCAATGGATTACTCTTGTCAGTATTTGGATGACCCCAAAGGCACAGGTATATATACTGTCACCAGATTTGTTATGTACATGTTCCTCAGTCATGGTGCAAAATTGTGAAAAATACTTCTGCATACATTATACAATTGTTTGATAGGGGATAAGTGAGACAAATAGGAGAAATTGTGCGATGAGGAAGTCCAAACACACGTCTGGAACTAAGAGTTTTCCACGAGTTCGAGAAGAGCTGGTCAGTTTATGCGAACTCAAACTATATGCATCTACATCCCATTTGTACTGGAGGTATTTAATAAGTTAACCATTTGACCAATAGAGACTAAAGGATCCAGAAAAGAAGTACCCACACAGGGCTATCTTATACATTCATTCTCATAAGCATAAAAGCGACAAGAAAATGAATGAACAAGTGTTATAGTATCGACACTTTTATTCAAAATTATAGTGTTGTTTAGCACATTGTTTTGACATACACTATTCATGTATATAGGTTGATTTGAAGGAGCGTATAGCGGAGAATCCATCTTTAGTAGATACTAGTACAGGAAAGACAGCATGGAAAGGAGATGTTTTGAATGCGGTACTTGGCGCAGAGGGCCTGGGACGTGTTCCGGATCCAAATCAAGTCATTGATGTGTCAACTTCACGCCACTTTCAGAATATACACCTTAGTTCATTGCAGGATACATCGAATGAAGATCTTTTGGCTATTAGACTGAAGATGGAGAAGCTGGAGAACAAAGTGGAAAAGCAAGACGCTGAGATTTTGGAACTAAAAGCGAAGAACAAAAACTCCGAAGGACAGGTAAATTCGAAGAATTTATCCATTATTCAATATATGTACTAATTCTTAGGGAATATAGTTACAGGGTTCTTTGGATCAGATATCTGCATCTCGAGATGTTCCTTCTATTGCCAAGGCAAATTCAAAAAGAAAAGTATGTGTCCTTAGAAAGGTATAACAAATATTTTGAAGCCATTTTACAATTATGTTCTTAATCTAGTTTGGTTTCAATCGACAGAGAATTTATGGCGACGGTCATAGTGAACAACTTCGTACTGTTGGGAAGCAGAATAATGTGATGGTAGTGTATGGATGCATTAATACATTTCTGTTTTCTTGTTAAATAAATCAATCATCTCTTGACATTCATTACATAGCAAGAAAACATTTCTCAAAGACATGGAGATGCAACCATCATACAAACGACCTTCTATGGATGAGGTATGATCATTGATATATTGTTTGGAACCAGACATGGTTGAGTACAAATTTGGAATTACTCACACATTTTTCCACTACGATTTTTATTATTGTTTCACAAATCTGATAGTATATCTTTTGTCACAGAGCGATGAAACTTTGGTCCATGATGAAAATGTTCAGCAAGAGTGGGAAAACACTAGTGCAAATAAGGTTACTAACTCCTTCCCTTTCTGAAATTATACCAATGTCGAGAATCTTGAGAAGATTACCGTACAAACTTTTATGATGATACACCAATGAAATCAGATATAAAACACTAGTTACTCATTGCGTAGCTGTTGTTGCTTAGTTATTCTCAACTCTGAATCTGTTTCAAAAAGAGAAATTGTTTATCTTTACTTCGAGTCCAATATGGTTGAGCAACAATCAATTGTTACTTACTCGTCTAATGGTAGGAATGTTTATTACAATTCTTCGAAATCTTATGATATATCTTCTGTCACAGAACAAACATACTTCTATCTGTGGTGAAAATGTGCAACAAGAGAAGGAAAACTCTAGTGCAAATAAGGTTACTTCACTACATATCTTCTAATCTTCTAAATCTTATTTTCACAATGTATCTCTGCTCTCACGCGTCAAGATTTTTTTTGCACATCTCCAGTGCGTATGCATGCTAGAAATGATGTATGACATATATAACAATTTCAATATTGAGTAAAACTATCCGAGATAACAATCTAAGAGATAAAGTGCAGCCACTTTCACCAAGATGAAAAATCCCTTCACATTGTTATTTCCGTCTTTGTTTTGCATAATAATGTAGCCAGCATATATGAATATTTAATCAAAAATGCTTCACATACGACATTTCTCGTCCAATAAACGTACGACGGTTCGATCGTACATTAGGGATGCTCGTGGTTCCTAATTAAGACTGCCCCATGACCCACGGTCCAGCCCAAGCCCAAAACCCATATTAGTGTGCTGTTCCGTAAACCCTCAAAACTACCCATTGTTCAACGGTGTGTGTCGCTATGTTCTGTATGACCAAAATATTTTCTGAAATATCATATTCATTCAGCAACGTTATACTGATGGATCAAATATGTTTACATTGTCCATTGCAGTATATAGCACAGCCACAGTATACTAGCTAGATTTAGACACACAATGGACTACTTCTAAGCATGTTGCCTTGGTCAAGATAAATGTGGTCTTAGGCACTAAATTTCCTAGCTATTACCTC
The DNA here is from genome assembly GCF_904849725.1 of Hordeum vulgare subsp. vulgare. Taxonomy (NCBI): domain Eukaryota; kingdom Viridiplantae; phylum Streptophyta; class Magnoliopsida; order Poales; family Poaceae; genus Hordeum; species Hordeum vulgare. The sequence goes on from NC_058524.1 coordinate 273,930,811, forward strand.
AAGCTTGTGCTTTTACCAATCACATCTCCTATGGATCCATCTCCTATGGATCTGATTTTTCTGAAATGTTTTAGATAGCAGCGGTAGCAGCTAGAGGACTTCGTCCATTGCCTGAGCAAAGGGATAAGGAAAGCTTGCTTTGTAAACAAAGAAAACAGAGTAATTTTCTATTTAAGAGGTGGGGCCTACCAGGACAGAAGAGGTAGTACGATCCAACCTGGCCCAAACCCAAACCCATTGCGTGTACGAAGCCGTTCCGCCTCCGTCGCCCCGTGTGTGGTAATTCGCTAGCACGTAGCATCGGATGTTTATCGTACGAGAAACGTCGTACATGTAGCAGCGCCGATATTTAATTGTGATTCATCATGTGTACATATATAGATGTAGATAGCATATATGAATATTTAATTGTGATTCATCATGTGTACATATATATTCAGTTTTTCCTTCTTAAGTTATTTTGATTATTTTGCATCTTGCCATTAGCATGGTGGCCAGAGCATTAGTAAGATTTCAAGAGGAGGTAACGCAACAAAGAATGCCAATGTATGACATACATCTTCTAAATATTATTATTCTTCCTTTTAGTTCTTAGGCTTTAAGTATATTGCATACTCATGCTGCATACAATATCTACAGAAACAACAATGCAGTACAACAAATTGCATGGGTGCCGACTCGATAGATGTATGGGTATTAAGTTTATGTTACACATGATTATGTGCATGCTTCAAATTTCTTATAGTACAAATGGTTTTCTCGTTTACGAATAGATTGGCACTAGTATTTTTGAAGAGCTTGGGAAATCCAAACAAGAATGTTGCTCTTGGTACACTCCAAAGCACTGACCCAGAATACAAAGTTGAGGGTGTTCGTCTTGGTAATCAATTCTGGGCAGTGCGAATTGATACTACATTGGCAAAATCAGATCCGTTGATACGACCTCTAAAAAGGGTCAACATTATTGGTCATGCAGCAGGATTAATTATTGCATGGCCTTCAACCTTTGTATGTTCTTCCTTCCTTAATTTTACCACTCTTAGCCTTGTTTTCTCTACAATAACTTGTTGATATCATTTCTTTATTATTGTAGATTGCCAAGATAAATTGATGATGAATGGCCCAGATGTTGATTGCAAGGTGGAGAATGGGGCTCCTATTCGATGGTCTTACGTAGTGTTTTAGGATGTCATCTCTAGTGTGGATATTTCAAACATTATGTTTTAGAATGGTTGAGGCGTTGATTGAAATGTCCATACTTAGCTATTATTTTAGTATCTCATTGCATCCTTTGGATCATGTTCTTTGTAAAGCAACAAAGTCAAATTAATATATGAGACCTTTATGTTTGTTATATTGTGGCTCCATGTATTGTCATCACTAACAATATCATTATGATAACAATATATGGAATCGCAGTTCATAAACTTTAGCAACACCTCTATATGTTGCAATGATCTGTTGTGTCCATTTGGAAATCCTATTGTACAATGCAGCGAGCAACACATACAAAGTGTTATTAGAATCTAGTTATATACGTTGCTAGTCTGCAACGTTTTTTCATGCCGTTTAGCAACACATTTATATACGTTGTTGTAGGCCCTTCCAACGCCGCCTACGGCAACACATATTAATCCGTTGGTGTAGGCCGTAGGAACACTTATATGGACATACAACAACACATCAATGCGTTGCTGAAAGGGGGTTCTTGTTGTAGTGGACACGTGTATATGCGACCTTTATCCTCCCCGAGACAACGATACACCCTTCACCATCAAACTAAAGGAGGACTTTGAAATTATTACAGTATGTAAAGTCATCATTTATTTGTTTGGAATGCAGCATGACATGTGCTTTTTTGCTTTAATTAATCTGTAATTATGTTTTGCACAATTCGACTAGTGTGTTCCCTACCATGCAAGACTCCATGTCTTGGACAAGTTCCATTTGAAAGAGAAGTATAGTATGGAGAGTAAGATAACTCACCTAAATATAGACCTTTACACTTTTGTTATTCTGGTAAAAAATGGAGTAGATCATACATATTTTGGTTGTTCTTCTTGGAGAGAACTTTTCAAGGCATACCGGTTTGCGGAGGACATGAACATTACCTTCGATCTTGGTCATGACGATGATCGTGAAAATAATATCGAAATTTGGTGCATGCGGATCTGTTGATTCCAGTTCTACCTCCAGGTGAGTTTGTCAACAAATTTGTTAGGTAATTTGTATTGATTATTGAAAAGAATTTGGTACTCGTCCCGACTAAACTTATTTATTTTTAATTATCAGCTTTTTCTTTGCTCCAAAAAATATAGGGTAGATAGTAGATCAAACCTACTACAATGACTCCCAGCTTACTTGGTTGGAGAATAATCATGAGATCTCATTTATTCATGATGTTGAGAATTATAAGAACAATTACATGATTGCCAAATGTTATCATGGATATGTGCCACTAGTGTACAAGTTGAACCACTATAATATCACTTCAAACTACTTTGTAGGATTTCTTACTATTGTGTCACGTGTACATCTTGTTCATACATTCTACTTAAGAAAACTAGTTTGCTAACTATGTTATTATTACTTATGTTCTTCAATAGGTTCTCCTGCTAGAGACCGTGCATGAAGTGATGTTTATCAAAGGTGATTTGCATATGGTTAGCTTACGGCCAATGCTGATGAGTTATCCTTGTAAATACACGATATCACAAAGTGAGGAAACCTTGAAAATCAAAGGATGGAGCAACGCAATAAAAACATCCATGCAACTTCTTGGAGACAATAACTTGCGCTACCCACAAGTTGGAGATAGTTTGATGTGTATTCTTCAATGGGGAGATGCAGGATTTCACCTTTTATGCTATTTTACATAGGAGAGAGTAGTAGTTAGTGTTGGCAACTTGTGATATCTTTGTAGCTTGTTATTTAACCTGTGATAACTTGGTCACTCACTACTAGGAGAAAGCTAAGTAGTAGCGCTGGTTTTACCCTTAGCTCTAGCGCTGGGGGCAATGCTACTACTAACGCACTACATGTAACCTGTTAGTAGTAGCGCTGGAATTGGAGCGCTACTGGTACCTACGTTAGCAGTACCGCTGGAATAAATAAAGCGTTACTACTAAGCTAGCGCTACTACTAATATTCCAGCGCTACTGCTAGTATTCTTGCTTTCAATATTAAATTTCCGTCGTATTTATGCCCCCTCTATGTATTTGTGAATGCTCTAAACAGTAGTTTCATCCTATCATAATAAACATGCATCATTCTCATCCTATCATACACATAAAGTAGTCTCGTCATTTATACCATCATCATCATTATCCAACACAAATATCATTATCCAACACAAATATCATCAAATCGTGAAAATAGCAGTACACACAAGTCATGGCACACCCACAAGTTTCATCATCCCTATCTAAACCGTCATGTAGAAGGTAAGAGCGATCAACATGAGCAACAACGCAACTATGTAGTACTTCTTGAGGCACCGGTTTCGCTCCGTCTCTTGCCGTAGCATCGACCTTCCTTCTACTCACCTTCATGATTGCACTGTATAACAAGCAAAAGGGATTTAAAAAATGCATGCATGCATCAAAGTCAAATAAAAAATTTAGCATGACCTTGCCTAAAAATAGGACATATCGAGTTTGCTGAAAATTCACCGAAACGGATATTCAACATTTCGGCAAAATATAAGCAACTCAAGAGGCATGTCACTCACACAAATCCCTTCATATCGCAAACACACATATTCCCATTATTGAAATGCACAACTTTCTACTCACCTATATCCCGAGAAAGATTTTGCACAGCTAAACAAATAGCTAGATCTAGTTGTGTTCCGAGGAGAGATGACTCTAGCTAACTAGTGGAGAAGGAGAGAGATGACCTAGCTAGCTATATATATATGTATGGAAGGGGGAGAGGGGGTGTGTGTGGGTGAAATGGGGAGAGGGGTGTGTATGGAGAGAGTTAGAAGAGGCCATTTGTGGAGGAGAATTAGGGTGGAGGGGGCATTAATGGGGAGAGAAGAGAGGTAGAAGGAAGAGAGAAGAAGGGCAACAGTGGTGGGGAAGTAACTTAGAGAGAGGAGAGGAGAAAGGATGGGAGAGGGCAAAGGGGGAGGAAGGGGGAGAGGGAGGGGTGTGGATGAAGGCTGCCTACATCCACGTGTATCCGTAGCACTTTTTCTGAAGGAGCTCTACTACTAAGTGGGGCCCAATAGCAGTAGCGGTGCTTCCAGTCGAGCGCTACTGCTATTAAACTTAGCAGTAGTGCTTTTTACGTGCATGGGCTACTATTACTTCTACCGTCGGTGTCCTTGTTCGACCACGTTTTGCAGTAGCGCTTTTTACATATCAAGCGCTACTGCTAAGGCCATGACCAGTAGCACTTGGCAGATCCGACGCTACTACTAAGTAGCAACAACACTTGACCTATTCCAGCGCTACTACTAGGCTCCTACCTATAAGGTTTTTCCTAGTAGTGACTTGCTAGTTTGTTGCTAGAATCATGAAGAGTTGTTTAACAAGTATGATAACCACTAGGAAGATGAGGAGTTTTTTCTTCTTCTATTTTATGACATTTTAACTTGGCATGATTACGATGATGATGAGTTGTTATATGACATATATTACAATAAAGTAGATGGATGCAAGAGACCAAGTTGAAATAGAGGGAAATACGATGTTGCGATTCGCAACATCGTATTTTCCTCTAATTTAACTTGGTCACTTACAACCATCCACTTTAATATAAATGTTTTTCTTGCAAAATTATTATTAATGTTGTATATTAATATGTATAACCTTGTTTAAATACAACATAAATATAAAATAGAAATATGCTCGATTAGTAGTGGTGCGGGGTATAGAACCACGCTCCTAATAGTTAGCACTAGGAGTAGTAAGGTTAAAAAATCGTGCTAGTGATATGTTGATTACCAGTAGCGAGGGCATAGTCTGCGCTATTACTAACTGTTAGCGGTAGCACTCTAGAAGGAGTGCGGGGCCCCGTGCTATTGATATGGGAAAAACCCGTGCTACTACTAGCCTTTTCTCAAGTAGTGAGTTAAAGTTAGTTTTCCATTGTTTATGTAGAGTACAAGGAAGATTCTTACACTTGTGCTTTTGGTAGGCTCATGCACATTGCCATTGAGACAAGGTAGGTTAGTGTTTAACAAGGACCAACTCTAAGCATGACTTGTGTAGAGATAGGAAAGAAGCCAAGACTGTAACAGCCTGAGACCGATGTTCCAGAGGATTCCTATTTTGTTATCATCGTGTGATCTATCTGGTTGTCGTATTCATCATCCCATCATTCACATCATCTGCATAGCTTCGACACTTTGTTGCAATCATTTTTTCAAAACTTGCATCCATTATTAGTTGTCGGTTCTCCCCGTTGTCATCTTTATCCGTTGCGTGGCCAACCACACACGCCCGCGCCCGTGGCATAGATAAAAATAATATTTTGAAAAGTGCACATAAAACTTTATTGGAATGGGTTGAAAGTTTGCGCGCCATCTTAATATAGCGTAGGTAGACCGCCTGCCCAATTTCATTGTATTCGAAGGTCGTTTGTTATCCAAACGGTTATACCTAGAGCGGCATTTAGTCACTTAAATTAGCGGACGTTCCGGTATTTTAAAACTCCGTTGTCAGGCCGCAAACTTCCGTCTCATCATCAGTTGGTCCATCTACACAACCCACTGGACCCACCTAACATGTAGGAATCGTCGGAGCCGTCCAATTGCGATCGGAGGCTCCAAATTCATAACTAACCCCACCCCCCCTTATCCCCTAACCTAGCTACCCCATACTATATAAGGAAAGTTATTCCTGCCTATCTGCCTAAGCCTAGCCTGCATCAAGATCTATGCATGCCCATCCTCCATCAGGCCCACCTTCTCCCTCCAGCTGCCAGGGCCCTCCCGAGCCATCGGACTCTAAAAAGTTATTCCATCCTATCTGCCTAACTCTAAAACGTTAATATCTAATAAACCATGCACCGATTTAAAATAATTTATATATGTAAAATGTTCAGAATTTTGTGTAGATTAGTAATTTTCAACTTTAATCATGTTTAAAATATTTATACTTTAATTTGCATAAACGCCATGTTAAAATGATTTATTCCATAACTAAATAACTTAAGCTCCAAATTAAATAAACTTTATAGGAAAAACACTCTGCTTGTTGTGATCTACATGATTGTGTCATTTGCATGCATTTAGGAATACACCTAAGTGGTCAAATCTCTATTGCAATAGTGCTTCGTGAATAAACCTCTGAAAACTAATATTTTATTCAAACTTGTTTGGATGATTGCATCAATTCTGTAGCTCCTATGCATGTGATTCCTTCATGGAATTTGTTCTTTGTGATGTCTAATTTGATGACATGGCTCTGGTTGCTGTGTAAGTCATCATTATAATTTCTATTAATTGTTATCAAGTGGCCTTCGTGTTAAAATTGTTAATCTTTAACGTTAAGTTCCATTTTGCGAAGCTCGTATTCAGCAAACCATGCCTCCTTTCAACTTGTGCCAATGGAGTAAGTTGTAGTATGCCATGTCTACTTGCTAGTAGTATGTTTTCCATGCCAAGAATTTCATGTTTAGTTGTAGTTCATGTGAACATGCTTTCACAATGTTGTTGTTTTGCGATGTCAAAATAAATCTAAGTCAGAAAACTATTATGTTTCGTTGCCATGTTGCCATGTGATTTGCTATTGATCTAGGGCTCTTTTGTTGTTGACCCGATGGGGTGTCTTCTAACGCTTGTTATGTTCTATAATGTTGTGTCATTAGTTTCCATATTTAGGATTTTCATCATAGATATTTCTGCTATCCAATCGGTTAAAAACTATTGCTCTTGTGCTATGTTATTTTGCTAAGTTTGAGAATCTATTTTCTTCAGATTGCCATGTTGTGTTGATGCTAGCCATATTTCTATGCATATTTTGATGGTGCTCCTGTGAAGTTATTTGTAGTGCATCATGTCCAATATCATGTTATAGACTTTCATGCAATAATAAGTCCTATAGCATATGTTTTTCTTGCTGCCAATATGCCTTCAGATGAAAACTGCTCTGTTAAAACCTGCTATTTTCATAAAATATTAAGTTGTGTTCAAGTAGCCATCTTGTGAGCTAATTTCCTATTGATCCATGCTTAAACAATTAGCTCTTGTGAGATGAATTATTGTGCATTATGTAAACTACTGCCCCATGTCTTGTTTGTTCATTTCAGATTCCTGTAGCTTATTGTTTGGGTGTGTGCACAATGTCATGTTGCTGTCTTGGACATATTATAGCTAGAACTCGTGTTGGTTTTATTTGTTAAACCGTTGCTCCATTTCGAACATGTTTTACATGAAATTTTCTTAGAATATATTTTAGTTTGATAACATATGGTTGCACCCATGATTTAGAGTGCTTGTGAGTGTTGTTTGCATGCATTTTGCATTCATGACATATTATCTTGTGATAGTCATATGTTTTAGACCGTAGCTCATTTTTAGATGATCTATATGTGTAAATCGCCTAGAATGACATGTAGAATCAGAGAGTGGATTTTGTTTCACTGCTTAATAAATATAAAATATGGTTAGTCCTGTCTCGAACAATTTCGAAATTAACATATGGGGTCATCTCGGGAATACTCTAAGTTGCTTCGAACATCATTTAAAATCCCTAGATAGATAGTTTATTTATGCTTCACCTCATGCCATGTTTAACAATACTTAAACGTATTGAGTAAATAAATGAGAGTGGACTAATACGAACTCATTGCATATTGAGCTTCACTTAATGTGTAGAAGTTGATTGTGGTGCCTTGCCATCTCACACATAATAAAATGGACATGCATCATATTTATTTACACATCATACCATGAATATGTTGTGGTGTTTATCATGTGTTGATTATTTGCTTCCTGATTTATTCCTCCCTATAGAATTCCGACACTGATTCAGATTTTGAGGATTCGTTCGACTACACCTGTTCGTCTAATTGACGGATCTGTTCTTCTTCCAAGTGGGATCTAAGGAAAGATGAACATTTCCCTGGATACCACTACCACTACAGGAATCAACTCCCGTGTTGTCCGCCATAGTGGACGGCAAAGGGGCTGTTCACGGATGGCAAAGCCCTTTGCCGCCCATCTACGGTCGGCAAAATTACTACAACAGATTTATCTGTAAAGGGATCCTGTGCCATTTGTTGTGTGCTAGTGGACGGCAAAGGGCATTGCCATTAGCCTGCCATGCCAAGGAGATGGCAAGCCCTTAGACGACAGCAGACACACAACTACTGCGTTAGGTGGCTAACATAGTATATGCCGTCTGTCTTTTATGACGCACCTTTGTCGTCTGCCTTTGGGGGGATCTTTGTCGTCTGGTGGCCGTCAACATGAGCAGCCTTCTGTTATTGCCAGGTGGCGGCTCTTTGCCATCTGAGTGGTGAAGGACTTTGTCGTGTGCCTCGATGGCCCTTTGCCGTCTACTCGCCGGGGTAGCACACGGCAAAGTGACCATATGGGTAAGCCATATGTTGTCCCAGGATGCACAGGTGGGCGCCACGTGTCCCCTTTGCCATGTGCTGGCTAATGGCAAAGAGCTTTGCCGTTCGTTGGGAGACGACAAAGGGGACATATTGTCACTATTTTGTTTACTTTTATTTATTTCCTTGCATTTATAAAATACATATAGTTTCTAATAAAATATAGTTTCAAGCATCCACATATACTTTCAAACATCAAATAAGCACCTTAGGCCATGTATCGAACATCATATAAGAGCAAGAACATCGTATATATATACCATAGGCCATGTATATGACATCTTATCTCCATACATACACATAGCTTCATACTGTTCATCATAAAAATCCAAAATAACAATTAAACAGTAGCAGCCCATGAATGTTGGCTTCCATGATTGGCAGCTTCCATGAGTGAGTGAAATCTGCAAAATGAGAATAAGAAAGTTAGAAGAAGAAGAAGAATAAAAGTAGAAGAAGACTCAAACTAGAAGAATAAGAATAAAACTAGAAGAAGAAGAATAAAACTAGAAGAAGAACGAGGAGTAGGATAAAAAGAAGAAGAAGGATGATAAGAAGGAGGAGGAGGAAATGGAGAAGGAGAAGAAGAAGTAGAAGTAGAAGAAGAAGGGGGAGGAGAAGGAGAAGAAGATGGAGAAGAAGGAGGCGGAAGAGAACAAGAACAAGAACAAGAAGGAGAAGAAGGAGGAGGGAGAGGAGAAGTAGAGGAAGAAAAAGAAGAAGGATAGGAAGAGGATGATTACAATACTTTTCTTATTTTGAGCTTATAATGTCATTTAGGAGAAAGGTACACTAAGTTATGAGCTAACCAAGGTTCTTGTGCTTTTTTTACCTAACTAAGCTAATTATCGAATAAATGAACTAAATAAGCTAATTATGTCATTTTGGAGGATAATTAGATAAGTATGTCTTTCGTGGGGAAAATAAGCTAAGGAGAAGACGAAAGAGGAGAAGAAGAAGAAGGAGAAGAAGATGAAGAAGAATAAGGAGGAGGAGGAGGAGGAGAAGGAGAAGAAGAAGGAGAAGAAGGAGAAGAAGGAGGAGGATACGAAGAAGAAGCAGAAGAATAAAAACAACAACAACAAGAAGAAGAATAAGGAGGAGGAGAAGAAGAAGAAGTAGAAAGAGAAGAAGGAGAAGAAGAATGAGAGGAACAGGAAGAGCATGATTACAATACTTTTCTTTTTTTGAGCTTATTATGTCAAGTCGGAGGAAGATATGCTAAGTTATGAGCTAACCAAGGTTCTTGTGATGTTTTTTTACCTAACTAAGCTAATTATGGCCTAAATGAACTAAATTAGCTAATTATGTCATTTTGGAGGATAATTAGCTAATTATGTCTTTCTTGGGGAAAATAAGCTAAGGAGAAGAAGAAAGAGGAGAAGAAAGAACAGAAGAAGGAGGAGAAAAAGAAGACGAAGAAGAAGAAGAAGAAGAAGAAGAAGGAGAAGGAGAAGAAGATGCCGAAGAAGGAGAAGAAGGAGGAGAAGAAGAATAAGAATAAGGAGAAGGAGAAGAAGGAGGAGGAGGAGAAGAAGAAGATGAAGAAGAAGAATGAGAGGAAGTGGAAGAGGATGATTACAATACTTTTCTTATTTTGAGATTATTATGTCATTTAGGAGGAAGATACGCTAAATTATGCGCTAACCAAGGTTATTGTGATGTTTTTTACCTAACTAAGATAATTATGGCATAAATGAACTAAATTAGCTAATTATGTCATTTTGGAGGATAGTTAGCTATGTATGTCTTTCCTGGGTAAATTAAGCTAAGGAGAAGAAGAAAGAGGCGAAGAAGAAGAAGGACAAGAAGAAGAAGGACAAGAAGAAGAAGAAGAAGAAGAAGAAGGAGGAGGAGGAGGAGGAGAAGGAGAAGAAGAAGGAGAAGAAGGAGAAGAAGGAGGACGAGGAGGAGAAGAAGAAGAATAAGAAGAAGAAGAAGAAGAAGAAGAAGGAGAAGAAGAAGGATGAGGAGGAGGAGGATAAGAAGAAGAAGAAGAAGAAGAGGAAGACTATGATTACAATTTTCTCTTATTTTGGGCTAATTATGTCATTTAGGAGGAAGATACGATAAGTTATGAGCTAGCCAAGGTTCTTGTGATGTTTTTTACCTTACTAAGCTAATTATGTCATTTTGGAGGATAATTTGCTAAGTATGTATTTCTTGGAAAAAATATGCTAGGGAGAAGAAGAAAGAGGAGAATAAAGAGGAGAAGAAGAAGGAGAAGAAAAAAAGAAGAAGAAGAAGAATGTGAAGAAGGAGAATGAGAAGAAGAATGAGAAGAAGAAGAAGAAGAAGAAGAAGGAGGAGGAGGAGGAGCAGGAGCAGGAGTAGAAGGAGACGGAGAAGAAGAAGAAGAAGAATAACAAGAAGTAGAAGAATAATAATAATAAGAAGGAGGAGGAGGAGCAGGAGAAGAAGACAGAGAAGAAGGAGGAGGAGCAGGAGAACAAGAAGATGATGATGATTACAATACTTTTCTTATTTTTAGCTTATTATGTCATTTAGGAGGAAGATACGCTAAGTTATGAGCTAACCAAGGTTCTTGTGATGTTTTTTACCTAAATAAGATAATTATGGCATAAATGAACTAAATTAGCTAATTATGTCATTTTGGAGGGTAATTAGTTAAGTATCTCTTTCTTGGGGAAAATAAGCTAAGGAGAAAAAGAAAGAGGAGAAGAAGAAGTAGAAGAAAAGGAAGATGAAGAAGGAGGAGAAGGAGAAGGAGGAGGAGGAGGAAGAGGAGGAGGAGGAGAAGAAGAAAAAGGAGACGAAGAAGAAGAACAAGGAGAAGAAGAGGAAGAGGATGATTACAATACTTTTCTTATTTTGAGCTTATTATGTTATTTAGGAGGAAGATATTCTAAGTTATGAGCTAACCAAGGTTCTTGTGATGTTTTTCACCTAACTAAGATAAGTATGGCATCAATGAATTAAATAAGCTAATTATGTCATAAATTAACTAGAGAAAACTTACCGTCCTGGTCATCAATGAGGAGAAGCATCAGGGTTGCTTGGGGCGGGTGTGTTCGGAGAAGGTTGCCCTTGAGAAGGGTCGTGCGATATAGGTCGGGAGTTATTCTGCAGAACAGATATTTTGCAATGTCTCTTTAGCATGATGACACTCAAATGTTAATATTAGTTTATAATGACAATTGAAGTGAAACTCACCGTGCCAATCGTAGAAAAGGCCGGCACATTTGGTTTTGAAGAGTCGGTCGTGTTAGTTAGTAATGAAATAGACATTACAAGCATGATTTGGCTAATGTGAAAAATAAACTTACCACAAAAAGTTCATACATGGCCAGGTGACCTGCCTTATTCCTCCAACAACCGAGTCGTGGTCCGGTCCCTCTCCTCCAGAATCACCTGAAGTGCAGCCTGGTTTGCCGCTCTCTCTTTCTGAAGGGTAACCTGCAACACCACTCCTCGTTAGCACTGTAATGATCGATGGCCACACACACAATGAAATGGATGAATGTTTTCTGAGTCCATACAACTAACCTCGATGGCGAGATCGACTGGCCATGGACGAGGCATTATCTCAGGGCAAGAGCTCAACTGGCGCGCCTTGATCTCTGGGAGAGTGAGTGGACAAAGTATTATCCCATCTCCAATGGCTATCGAGCTATGGGTCCTCCCACCACCAGATATCATCACAAGCTCTTGATCCAAAGGGTCTTGGCTCGGGTTAAAGTCCTCACCTTTCCTGGCCTTCCCCACGTCCCTGTATCTCATGAGCTTGTTCTGGTAGGAGATGCTGGTGAACTTCTCTGGATGATCCAGGTTAGACTTAGAGAATGCCTTGGCCTTCTTGTAAGAGGCAGTATGGGCCATGCCATAAAGTTCATACAACTCTGGCACCTCTGTCTTATTGTGATGCGCTTAAAAGAGAGGAACAAAGTATTAGTAAAGGGCTCAAGCTAGGATGAAGAATGAATTTAATGAATCATGAAGCAAACCACATACCCAGTTCCGTCCGAATTGAGTTAAGTTGGCGCTGCCTTGATGGTGTGGCACACCAACCATTTGGGCATGGTGATCCTTCGCATTGTCGTGGACGGCATGCTAGTTGCCTATGCCCCACTCATCCACCAACGCCTCCCAACAATCCATCTTATCCACACACCATCTCGGGGGCACCTATAAGTTAGTAAAGAGAATTTTGAGTGCTACACTTATGAATCAAATCAAGAAAACTACATACAAGGCCTTAAGAATAGGTAATTACCTTCATGTACTGCTCCTTCTTGAGATACTTTCTGCGACACTCCTTCTTCTGCTTCCTAACACCACGTGTGGCGTAGTAGTCTCGAATAGCCTGCGGCCGAGCCTCGTGGCATAAGTTCTATAATAGCCGCGTGCACTCGGCCTCAAGAACCTTGCCCACCGCCTCGCCATATCCCTCCTCACTCTTGTAGAAGCCCTGCAATCAAACGAGACAACACCAATTAGTACAATAACTAGATATATTGTTAATTTTAGATTGTGTAAAAGGAGAATTTACCCAAAAGTTGTTGATCACCATCTCGGACCTCGTGTGGCACAAGAAACCATCTGTAATCTCCTCCGGCGAGGTCTTGGCAGCCTAGTAGTGCTCCTAGGTAAATCCTATTGTATGAACCTGACGCTCACCGGGAACCCGTGATAGATCCGGGGAAATTTGTCCGGCAAAGCACACCAAGGACGATGTTCGACTTGTGTACTCCAATAGGGTGTTACCAACCCCTGCAGTACGACAAGGTCAATGCATTATATATTTGAAGAAACTTGAAGCCAAAAGGTAAAAAAAGAGTAAATGCACTTACCTCTCCCCTTCAGGCCTAATCACTGGCCACTGCTCGCGTGTTACCCGTACGACTGGGAGACATGTACTACCATGCTTCTACATGGTGACCCCGTCCACCACCTCGCCCTCACTCTTCATAGACTCATCGCCGCCACCAACATAATGGCCACCCGACCTCTCTATCTAATCCGGCCCCTCGGTCCGATCTGGCCAGCCACCCCATCCACACATCTCCGTGTTGGCCGAAGCCACTAGGGCGGGAGTCTCCTGGGACGTAGTCTCAGGAACCGTAGTTTCATGGGCCGAATGCCAGTTGACCCGAGGCTCCTAGACTGGAGTCCTTGTAGCCTCCGCCGCAAACGGGTTCGCAAACGAGAATGAGCTGGTGGTGGTGGCAAGGATGGTGTAGCAGTCCTCCTACCTCTCTCGCGGCCACGTCTTGTACCCTACCCCTTCTTCCCTGCCCGACCTCCTTTCCCGATGGGAAACGCCGCCGATGAAGAAGCCCCAGCAGGTTGTGTCGTCAGACTGTCCGCCAAGGCTTTACGGAGAGATAGGGGTACCACCCCTCGCACGGGCCGCCAAAGAATAAGTACCCGCCGATCGATCTGGACCCGTGCCCCTGACCTTTCAACACCTGTCATGATAAAGAGTAAAAGAAATTAGTACAACATAAAAAAATTGAATACCTGATATGAATAATAATATGTACATATATAATTTAAGTTGGGATGCATACAAAATAATAATAATTTGGATCAATAAATGCATCATCATCATCACTATCATGTGTGTCTTCATGAATGACGTGCTCATCGGGTTCAATGACATCAACTTGTGGAAGGACTTTCTGTAATCGGTCAAGCATTGCATGTCATCTACAACAGTGACCTCTTCTAGTTCTGGCTCTAGCGGTTCTGGCTCACGGGTGAAGTCGGATAAACTATCGTTGTCTACTTCCATGTTCTCGGGTGAAGTACAACGGTTCATGAAATGTTTCTTGGAAAGACGTGTTTCTTGGAAGAATTCTCCGTCATATGTGTCTCGGTTAATGTGAGGTTCATAGTCCTCATCTGTGGGAGGTGGTCTAGCTTGTGGCGGCACTTCGTAAACAACATGCCAACCATTCAAATTCTTATTAGTTTGGCAGGCCCACGGTAGATTGAAAACATGGGTTGCCTATTGAGCCATAATATAGATATTGGGAACATATAAATGGGTGCTTGTATTGATTTCGACTAGCCCTATATGTCCATGGGTCCTTCTAGTCTCCTTCGACTGGAACCAATAACAATTGAAGACTACAAGGTTCGGTGGGTTTTCACCATAGAATTGAAGTTCATAAATTGCGTCTACTCTTCCATAATACTCGATACCACCTTCGCCGATAGCAGAGACACAAAAATTTGTAGATTTCCGGTTGGGCATAGATAACTCTTTGCCAAAGCTACGAAAGCGATACCCGTTGATATTATATTTCTCAAATGAACGTACCTTATAGTAAAAACCATTAGCGGCTTGTCTCTGTTCGGCGTCCATACACTTCGAATTAGCCTACAAGTTTAATATGAAACGATTGTTGCATTAGCCACAAATTAGACCAAGAAATGAAATGGCCCATTATTGATAATTATCGTTTATTTGAACCAAGAGATGAAACCATGATAGCCCCCTCCATGCTTTGCCAGAAGATCATACTCTTCGACGGAATCATTTTGGATCACCGCTCCACCAGAGAATTTTGGGACGTATCGATTGTATCAAATATCCGGGAATAAGAGCAGTTCAAAGGAATTAGAAGTTGCGGAAAAATGTACCAAGAACTTTTGTTAGGTTGTTGAAGATATACAACGAAATGTTCCGCCATTATTCGACATCCAGCATTATTGGTATTGAAGCACCGACTGGTGTGAGCTTGCCTTTGAATAGGCTGAGGTTGGATCCACATTTTTTAGGATCTTCATCATTGTACCGAGGCTTAGTATTATGAAAATGATGATTTTTGGCGTCGTAGTGTGATGTCACAAAGTTAGCCACCTCCTCAGTAATGAATGCCTCAGCCATCGATGCTTCAATTCTATGTTTATTTTTACATTTCCCTCGAAGCGTCTTCTACATCCTCTCAGTTACAAAGCACCAACGATTTTGGACGGGCCCACCCAATCTTGCCTCCGTCGGGAGATGTAAAATCAAATGCTACATTGGATTAACGAAGCTCGGTGGAAAGATCTTCTCTAACTTGCATAGCAACTCGGGCGCTAACTCCTCCATGTGATCTACCACGCCAGGCGACAGTTCTTTCACACAAAGAACACGGAAGAAATAGCTCAGCTCTGCCAGTACTAGCCATTCATCCTCAGGAATAAATCCACGTAACATCACCCACATTACCCCCCTCAAGGCATATGTGCCAATAATGACTCCTGAGACCAATTTTTTATATTTTTCAAGACTCGCTCCCCTCTTTAGATTCGTTGCATACCCGTCGGGGAAAATCAACTGCATTTTGACCCACAAGATAATTTCCCTCATAGTTGGCCTTCCAAGATTGAACCAGGCCTTTGGCTTTGACTAGTTCTGCTTTCCCATCGATTGTTGCATGTTTTGTAATGGTCTAGCATATCGAATTTTCTGATCAACTCTAGCCTTAGTATTATCCTTTGACTTCCCCTCTATGCCGAACGTGTACCAAAAATGGCCTCTCCTATATTCTTTTCAGTGTGCATCATGTTGATGTTGTGTGGAAGAAGGTGGTCTTTGAAGTAAGGTAGATCCCACAAGCATGAATTGTGAGTCCAGGCGTGTTCTGAATTATACCCGTTGAAAAGTTTGGATGCTCTAGATCAGGCTCGAGGCTGCTTAACTGATCCAGTATCTATTGGCCTGTCAACATAGGTGGTGGGAAGGTTTTGACAACTTTACCTTTGGTACAATTCTTCTTGTCTTTACTGAACTGATGGTGAGGATCCAGGAACTGTTTATGAAAGTCAAAGCAAGAATACTTCCCACCCACCTTCAACCAATGAAACTAAAAAGTTGCCTTGTATGTGGGGCACAGGAACCTTCCATGCACACACCATCCAGAGAATAGCACATACACCAGCAAGTCATGCAACAAGTACATGTACCACACATGCATTTTGTAGTTTTCTTTTCTAGCGCCATTATATGTCTTGACCCCATTATCCCAAGCTACTTGCAATTCATCCTTAAGTGGCTTCATGTACACATTCATATTCTTCCCCAGATAGTTGGGCCCTGGAGTTATCAACGTCAGGAATATGTTCTTTCTTTGCATAATCCGCCAGGGGGGAGATTGAGTGGAATGACAAATACAAGCCAATAAATGTTTTGGGTTTCCATAATACCGAAGGGATTGAACCCATCCATGGTGATGTAGACTCAAGGATGCCTTGGATCTGCCGGTTTATCCTGATGTAATGCTCCACGCTTCCCCATCAGATGTGTGTACCGCCATCGTATTCCGATGTGCATCTAGTTCGGTTCTTTTGCCCAATTTGTGCCATGTTATCTGTCTCGTAGTCTCTTCGACCATGAAAATACATTGAGGCTTTGGTATGATTGGAAAATACCGAAGAACATTAACTGCCATTTCGGTCTGGCTCTTCTCACCCATACCGTTGTCTACCATAGCATACCTCGAAGACTTGCAAATGGGAAAATAGTTCAAGTCCGCATACTCCTTCCTAAATAAGGCACATACTTTCTCACATGCATGTATATTCTCACAGGGCGTCTTAAGTACACGAAGTATTTTGTCCGACTGGTATGGGCTTGCAGGCATGGCATGTCCTTTGGGTAGAAAGCGTCCAAATAGTGGCATCATCACGTCGTAACATTCTCTTCCCAAGTTGAACTGAGCCTTTAGAGCCATTACTTGTGCAATGGCATCCAGCTGACAAAGCTCAGTGTGCTCGTGGAGAGGACGTTTTGAAGACTCCAACATTTCATTGAAGGCCTTTGCAGATTACTGCATCTAATCATGTGAATCCCGAGTATCATCAAAGTCTTGCACCATGTCTTCGATCCCGGTACAATGCTTGTCGATGCAATTACGAACCACCTCAGCTTTGGTGCGTTGTATAGTGTCACCATGAAATGTCCACACCATATAATTAGGCTTAAAACCGCTCCTCTGCAGGTGTTTAATCATTGTAGCCTCCGACCACATATAGTTGTCGCACCCAGGACAGGGGCACCAGTTTCTTTCCTGGACATTTGCAAATCTGGATTCCACAAACTCCTTGGGTTTTAGAAACCATTCTTTGGTCATCTCTTTCTGACTAGGGTGACCGATGTACATCCACGCGCGATCACTCGTCTTTCCTAGTCGAACGCAAGGGCGGAGCTCGTCGAATACCAGACCCTCGCAGCGACGAAAACAACTGCACATTTAAATCCAAACATGAATAACATAGCATTACTGTTTTTTCCGTCAACCTAACTAAATATTTCCAACAGGATGCCACCGCCAAGTTGTAAAAAAACAACTCGCACTGCTTGTTTCGTCCACGCGGAGGCACTCCTCCGAAATATATGTCATTCAGTGTTCAATCAACGTCGAGGCACCCCTAACCTATATAGATATAATTTAGGGTTCCATCAACGCTGAGGAACCCCCTAACTTGCTCGTCCCCGACGCCCTCAGGTATGGCGACGCATGGTCGAAGGGTCAGCACGCCATATCTTCCGGTTCCAGAGACCTCTCCTCTCTGCCATTGACAGTCCATTTCCAAAGCATCCGATCGGGCTCATTCCAGAGGGCGAATTGTTGGGTAGCCTACGAGAGCATCAAGTACTGACCTATCTCGTGTATCTCGAGGGTTCCTTGTATGTCACAGGCCCAGGTGTTCCCGTGGAGTCCCTCTGCCATAGTTCTCGTTCTACGTCACCGCTTGGGATGCACTGGTATAGCGGGGGGGGGGGGGGCGATTTCCCGGACTGTTTCTTAACTAACCTAACTAATCTAATTAACAACTAACCTAACTAAAACAATTAACAACTAACCTAACTAAGCTAATTAACAACCAACCTAACTTATCTAATTAACAATAGCTAATTAACAACTAACCTAACTAAGCTAATTAACAAATTAAACAAAAATATAAAAATAAAAGACTCACAGGAGGGGGCGGCCGGGCGACGAGGACGACGTAGGGAGGCCGGGCGTAGAGGAAGAGGGGGTGCACGTGGAGGAGGGGGAGAAGGTGTAGGAGGGGCAGCGCGGTGGTGGAGGAGGGGGTCACAGGGAGGAGGGTGTGGGGGGAGGAGGGGTGCGCGGGGAGGAGTGTTGGCACGATGGTGAAGGAGGGGGCCGCGGGGAGGAGGGGGCGTGGTGAGGAGGGGGTGCGTGGGAAGGAGGGGCGGCGCGGTTGTGGAGGATGGGGCCGGCTGGGGCAATGGTGGAGGAGGGGGCACAGAGAGGAGGGTGCGGTGGTGGAGGAGGGGGTATGATGGTGGAGGAGGGGGTCGTGGGGAGGAGGGGGCGCTCGTGGTGGAGGGGTTCATAGGTAGTACGAGGGCCGACCAGGGAGGAGGAGGGTGGTGGTGGAGAAGGCGAGTGATGGTGGAGGGGAGGGCGAGGTCCGACAGCGGGTCACAGGGAAGAAGGTAGGACGAGCTCCGGCAGCGGGTCGCGGGGAGGAGGGGAGGGCGACATCCGGCAGCGGGTCGCGGGGAGGAGGGGAGGGCGAGCTCCGGCGACGGTGGGTTTCGCGGGTGCACTGAGAGAGAGAGATCTGCTATCGGGGAGAGAGGGGTGTGCGTGGGGGCCGACGGCCGTTAGGGCGCCATCCTCTTTGTTGTCTGCCCCCACAAAGAGTAGCGTCCGTAACACCACTTTGAACAACGGTCAAGTGGGCCATCCCGTGGTCTTTGCCATCTGCTTGTCGTCTCTTTGCCGTCAGCTAGCAGATGGCAAAGATCACTCATAGCAAACTTTCAGCTAACGGTCAGCTCTTTGTCATCTGCCTTTCGTCTCTTTGTCGCCAGCTATCAAACGGCAAAGTGCTCACTGATGGCAAATAGTATCTTTGCCATCAGTCTGCTCTTTGTCATCTAGTTTTTGGCAGCTCATGGCAAAGACCCTCTTTTCCATCAGTTAGCAGACGACAAAGAACATGGTGCTGGCAAATTCTATGATTCTATTAGTGTAATATCATTGCTATACTAGTTGTCCGCTTCAATAGTTATGTCTCGTTACCTACCACTTTAATGTCAAGCCTCCCAACATTGCCATCACAAGCCTCTAACCTTCCACCTCAGCCCTTCTTATAGAATTGCTAGTTGCAGGTGGAGTTTGTTCCATGTTGGGTCATGAATATCTTGGGATATCACAATATTATTGATATTTAATTTAATGCACATATATACTTGGTAAAATGTGAAAGGCTTGGCCTTTTTCTTGTGTTTTGTCCCAGCTTCGCTGATGGGGTTGTACATGAGGGGTAGGCCTATGAACTTTCTTCCCCAGGACCACCTAGCTCCCCTTACGGACATTAGTGTCCTTAAAGTCATTGTTGTAGCCTCGACCTCACTCAGTTTAGCAACCGTCACTCAGCCTGCGTGGAGTCACTCCAATCACCTTGTGTCAGTCGGACGCATCCTGGCACTCGGACCACAGCAAGGTGAAGGCACGGAAGAGGCTGCAATGGCAAAGGAGTTAATCCATCACATGAAGTGAAGTGAAGGCCCGTGTTACCAGTAACGCCGGGAGTTATAGTTGCCGTTTCTAGTAACTTCCCTGTTTATTAGCATTAACTACCTTGTAATGAATCTCTGTCGATCATGGCACCAACTATATAAGCCACTCCTGAGCTCCAGCCCAAGGGTTCAACACCTTATAATCTTTCGTACCCCATAAGAAAACATCAGCCTCAGGGCTGGAGACGTAGGGCTGTTACCACTTTCGAGTGGACCTGAACTCTTACATCCGAGTGCATCCGTTGCACTTAGTTAGACTAGGACCCTTCATTCGTACCCCTAGGTACTATTGCAAGGGTCATTCCCACGACAGTTCGCGCCCACCGTGGGGCTGCTCATCTAGGAAATCCAGCATAGTTGGAGATTTATCACATTTTTTATCAACATGATGACACTCGATGCAGAGATCCTCAGCTTCATCGTCGGTGACTCGGCGTGGCTGCAAGATGTGCCACTGGACACCGACGCCCTCTCTGCACGAGGTACGTCACATATCAGCGCATCATGCACGGAGTCCTATTCCGACGGCCGTCGGTGCCGTATCACTTGGCATCCCCACATCCTGCTGCTATTTGCCGCAAGCACTCTGGGCAATCGTGGATGCAGCAGTGGATCAAGATCGCCATGGCCAACGTGGCCATTTCCGGGCAGGGGACCATGCTCTACTCTGATGAGCCCACCGTCAGCCTCTTCCCTTCATCAAGCGAGGAGTCACTCCCCGACTCCTACTACGACAGCAGCAGGGGTGCCGCCGTGATCCTGATGGCCGACACAACCAGAGGAGGCAACACAGGTTACGCCGCGGAGAATTCTCCCGTACATGACGGTAGAGAG
Source organism: Hordeum vulgare subsp. vulgare (assembly GCF_904849725.1). Classification (NCBI taxonomy): domain Eukaryota; kingdom Viridiplantae; phylum Streptophyta; class Magnoliopsida; order Poales; family Poaceae; genus Hordeum; species Hordeum vulgare. Next base: position 273,951,731 of record NC_058524.1, read on the forward strand.
CGTTGCCACGGTACGGCAGCCATCACGTTCCGCAGCCGCTCACCGAGCAGCAGTAGGACGAACTACGGCAGCCACCACGCTCAAGAACGCGCGTCACGCCAATCTGGCCGAGCGCGAGCGCCTCGAGTGACTCCAGCGTTCACTCGATGTTCGGACTGTGAGGGACAAGCCGAGATGCAGCCGCAGTCACACGTAGTTGTTTCCAAGCGACCGTCAGCGGCACATTGAGGTGATGCAAACACCACTGCTGAACCTTACCACAGCCACCCGGATCGCTGATTCAATTCAGCCGAGTAACAGCGCGACCAGGGAAGGCACTCGACAGATTTAAGCTCTATTGAAGACTGCCATGCAGCAGAATTCCGAAGTGTCGCAATCGTGGCATCACATTCACATCATGTTCGGCCAGGCGGACACCATGCAGTCGGCTCATAGCCCGCACATGCACATACGGCGCGAGAGGTCTCCTCCTCTTCCGAGAGGTCCGCATGGAGACTGGAGGCAAGGTCACACTAACCGAAGCAGGTCACCCCCCAGGGGAGTGGCTCACTCGGTCGTCGTTCTCACGACCGCAAGCCAAGCCCCAATCAGCGTCGGTGTAATGAGGGCGACGACCACCAGGCCCCGGAGTTCAACGCTCGGTCTATAATCACGCAAAATGTGGTTGATCGATTGCGAGCCGGCCGGAGAGTGTCCGACCTCGAGTGCTTTGGCCAACACATCCGAGAGGCCGAAATCCCCTCCAACCACTGGTTGGCCACAGGGATTGGAAAGTTCAATGGCGAGTCGAGGCCAAAAAACTGGCTGGAAGACTACCGAGTGGTCGTCCACATTTGTGGCGGCGACAATTACGTGGCTATGAAGCATCTGCTCCTCATTTTGGAGGGGTCCACAATTGCGTATCTCAACTAGCTACCCTCTAGCATGATCCGCAGCTGGGCGATCTCGCCCGAGTGTTCGTCAAGACCTTCGAGGGCACTTAAAAGTGTCCAAGCTGCTTGACGGATTTGCAACATTGTTTCGAGAAGAGCAACGAGACTCTTAGGGAGGACATCCAGCGATGGACCACACTTCACAACACCGTCGAGAATGTCACCCAGCACTAGGCCGTGTGCGCTTTCTTAGCGGGCACTCGGTGTTGGGAGCTCATTCTCAAGTTTGGATGATCAGGGGACCTGTCCCTCAGTTGGGCCATGGAGATTGCCAATCGGTACGCAGATGACGAAGAAGAAGACCGCCTTCAGAGCGGCAAAGGCCAGGCCAGCGAAAGCCCTCCGTTGGGCAATGGTGGGGAGAAGCAGAAATGAAAAGGCGACCAATCGGGTAAAGCCGAAGTAGCCGTTGTCCTAGGGCAAAGCCAAAATAAATCCAAGAAAAAGAAGAAGGACTGGGTTGGCAAGAAGAAAGTCGAGTCAAAGAGCAGCCTATTGGACCATCCATGTGCGATTCATTCTCGAAAGGACGACGAGGGGGAGCCTATCCCCGCCAAGCACACAACTCGTGAATGCCGTCTGCTCCAGACAGAGATGGGCGAAGAGCCCTCCAGGGACAAGGAGGATGAGGACGACCCAGTGGATGCCTCTGGGTACCCCAACATTTAGGCGAACCTCATGATCTTTGCGGACGTCGAGAGCAAGAGCCGATTGAAAGTTACCAATCGGGAGGTGAACATGGCAGCCCCGGTTGTCACAAAGTACCTCGACTGGGCGAAGACGCCCGTCAAATTTGACCAGTCAGACCACCCCGCTAACATAGCCACCCCAGGAGGCAGGCACTAGTGGTCGATCCCGTAGTCAATGGGTTTCGACTGCGGAAAGTCCTCATGGAGGGAGGCAGCAGCCTCAACATCATCTACGTGGATCCTTTCAAAGCCATGGACGGCCCATTATCCTCTGTGAGTAAGAGTAGCATGCAGTTCCACAGGGTTCTCCCCAGGAAGAAGGCCGAATCACTCGACCAAATCACTTTGAGCGTCGTATTCGGCAGCAAGATTTTTTTTCGCAAGGAGAGGTTAACCTTCGAGGTGGTTGACTTTCGCAACGCCTATCATGCCATCCTGGGAAGGCCCGCCTACGCACATTTCATGGCCCGCCCATGTTACATGTATCTTAAGATTAAGATGCCATGGCCGAAAGGCATGATCATCGTGAGTGGCAATCAGAAGGTTGCCAAGGAGTGCCTCCAACAAGGCTCTCGGATCGCCAACGAGCAGGTCCGCGGAGCTGAGCTTGATGGGTATAAGAAGGAAGTGGACACCGTAGATTTGCTCAAGTCAAAGTAGCCAGCTACTGAATCCGCTTTTCAATCGGCCGGTGAGAGAAGCAAGTCCACGTCCATCCCACTGATCCGAGTGACTCTATGACCAACATCTCCACCTCACTCAGAGAGAAATAGGAAGTCGAGCTCATCCAATTCCTTCATGAGAACTAGGATATCTTCGTGGGGAAGGTATCTGACATGCCAGGGGTTCCCAGGGAGCGGGCTGAGCATCGCCTCCGAGTGGACCCAAAGGTCAAGCCTGTCAAGGAACACCTGCGCTGCTCCTCTATGGAGAAGGGTAGGGCAATCAACAAAAAGATGGCTTGGCTCCTAGCTGTCGAGTTCATCCGCGAGGTCTACCACTCCGAGTGGTTGGGGAACATGGTCAAGGTGGCAAAGAAGAACAATTCACTGCGAATATGTATTGACTTCAAGCACCTCAATCGGGCCTGCCCAAAGGACCACTTCCCTCTGCCGCACATAGATCAAATCGTAGATTTCACTTCCGAATGTGAACGCCTATCCTTCCTGGATGCGTACTCCTGGTACCACCAGATCAGAATGTATGGACCTCATGAAATAAAAACATCCTTCATCACCTCATTTGGGTGTTTTTGTTACATCACGATGCCATTCAGTCTAAAAAATGCCGGAGCTACCTTCCAGCGCATGATTCAAAAACGTCTGCAGGAAAAGATCAGTCAGAATGTCAAAGCGTACGTGGATGACATCATGGTCAAGTCCAAGAAAGGTTCTGACCTCCTGGCCGACCTCAACGAAAACTTTGCAAACCTCCGACGCTTCGGGATTAAGCCCAATCTGGCCAAATGCACCTTCGATGTATCGGTTGGTAAGCTACTCGGTTTCCTTGCTTACGAATGAGGTATCGATGCCAATCCCGACAAGATCGGAGCCATCATCCAGATGAGACGGCCGGAACGCATCCACGACGTGCAGAGCCTTACGGGCTGCCTTGAAGCCCTCGGTCGCCTCATCTCAAGACTCGGTGAGAAGGCCCTGCCTCTTTACCGATTCATGAAGAAATCTGACTGATTCGAGTGGATCATTGAAGTTCAGGTCACATTCGACCAACTCAAAGCTCTACTTTCCACCCAGCCGGTGCTGGCTCCTCCGAGCAGCCGGGAGCCCTTGCTCCTATACATTGTTGCCACTAGCCAAGTGGTTAGCACCGTACTCACCATAGAGCGTGAATAATTGGGCAAAGCGTACACGGTACAAAGGCCCATCTTCTACATTTCCAAAGTACTCACCCCTTCAAAACAAAGGCATCCACACTACTAGAAGCTGGTCTATGGGACCTACCTTCCTATGAAGAAGGTGGTCCACTATTTTCAAGATGACTCGATCGCTGTAATCAGCGAGGATCCCATACGGAAATTCTGCACAATCGGGATTCAACCGACCGAGTGTCCAAATGGGCAAATGAGGTCCTACCATTAGAGATCAAGTTTGAAGCCAAGAAAGCAATCAAGTCTCTGGCCCTGACAGATTTTCTTGCTGAGTGGGTAGAGCAAGAAAAGCTGGCTCCAGTCGTCCTCGAGCATTGGACCATTTTCTTCAATGGATCCGAGATGCTCCATGGCTCGGGCATGGAGTGGTTCTCGTTTCACCCAGGGGAGATCGATTGCACTACGTGCTCCAAATTCACTTCGATTCGTCCAACAATGAGGCCGAGTACGAGGCCCTCGTGTGTGGGCTCTACATGGCCATCTCACTCGGCATCCGCCGATTTACGGTTTATGGCGACTCGGCTCTCGTTGCCATACAAGTCATGAAGGACTGGGACATCTGAATACCAGCAATGACAGTCTACTCCAACGCGGTCAGAAGCTGGAGAAAATCTTTGAAGGGTTGGAACTACACGATGTGCCCCGAGCCAAGAACCAAGTAGCCAATGACTTGGCAAAGATCAGGTCCACTCGGTAGATCGTTCCAAAGGGCTTGTTCCTCGAGCACCTACATGCCCCTCGATCAAGGAGGATCCCTTCACTAAACAGCCCAACAAGCAATCGGTCCGTCTAATCCGACTAAGATCGACGTCCCAGCGGTGGTTGTCCTCATCCACGAGATGCTGGTCATCACTCCAGAAAGGACACGACCTTATCTAGCTTACTTGCTCCAGCAAGAGCTTCCCGAGAACTGAGAGGAAGCCCGTCAGATCGTTCCGCGGTCTAAATCTTTCGAAGTGCTCGGAGATAAACTATACAAGAAGAGCATTACACCAGTCAGCAAGAAGTGCATCTCTCCGGAGGAAGGACTAGAAGTGCTACACGAGATCCACTCAGGAACCTCTGGACACCATGCATCCTCTCGGACCCTGGTGGCCAAGGCCTTCCGAGCAGGTTTTTATTGGCCTCGAGCCAATGAGGCAACAACAGACTTGTTGGACATGTGCATCAAATGTCAGTTCTACAAGAATCAGTCGTGCAAGCCTGCATCCGCACTGAGGCTGATTCCGCTCACTTGGCCATTTGTCGTATGGGGCCTCGACATGGTAGGCCCTTTGTGCACCGGGTCGAGCGGATTCACCCACCTGCTAGTCGTGGTGGATAAGTTCACCAAGTGGGTCGAAGCTAAACCCATCGAAAAGTTGGACGCGGTGAGTGTTGTCAGCTTCATTCGACAGATTATCTTCAGATTTGTCGTCTGCCATGACATCATCACCCGCAATGGAACCAATTTCGACTCAGATGAGGTCCGCGAGTTCTGCCATTCCCAGGACACTCGGGTTAACTATGCCTCTGTGGCACACCTGAGTCAAATGGGCAGGCTGAACGGGCAAATTTCATGATAATTCAAGGACCGAAGCCCCCGCTCATGAGAGACCTCAAATATGCCACTGGTGCTTGGGTCGAAAAATTAACATCCGTCCTGTGGGGTATGCGAACGATCCGAACCGTTCAACCATGCGTACCCCATTCTTCATGGTGTATGGGTCCGAAGTCGTCCTGCCGAGTGACTTACATCACAACTCTCCCCAAGTGGAGCAGTACAATGAAGCCGAACCTGAAGTAGAACGCCAAGACAATTTGGATTTCCTGAACGAAGAGATTGAGCTAGGCCTCATTCCTTCCACGGCAAACTAGCAAGACCTTCAACGGTACCATGACAAGAAAGTCAGGGGCAAAGCATTTCAAGAAGGGATCTGGTCCTCCGATTGGACCAACAGAGACCCCACAAGCTGGCACCCCCGTGGCAAGGGCCATTCGCTATCTCCAAAGTCCTGCACAATGGATCTTATCGACTGTACAACATCGATAACAACAGAGAGGACCCAAGATCCTGTAACTCGGACCTGCTCCCCAAGTTCTACACATAGAACTTTCCTTTTTCATTCCTATAATGAATCCGAATGAATAGAAGAATAAAGTGCTTACTTTCTTCAAATATCTTCACACAGTTCACTCCGGTGAAACACATTCCTAGTGGGTGGAAAATCCTTAACTGTGAACTTGTTTTGGCTTAAGGTAAAATTTGCCTCGAGTGCAGACAATCTCCTCATTTGGGAGCTTAGCTGGGAACCAGTTTTCACCTAAGCCATGTTCTCAAGAACAGAACCATCTTAGTAGCAAACCTATTTCACATAAGGTAAACCCTTTCCCGAGTGATCGTGGAAACCTCCACACTCGGGGGTTTAGCTGTGAACCAGCCTTCGCCTAAGTTAAAGTGGTTCCGAATGAAGGCAAGACCTTCATTTGCAAGACAAGATGAATAAAACAAACATTTCGTGGTAGTGAACCTGTTTCGTCCAAGGTAAACCCTTCCCCGAGTGATTGTGGAAACCTCCACACTCGGGGGCGAAGCTGCGAACCAGCCTTCACCTAAGTTAAAGTGATTTTGAATAAAGGCAAGATCTTCACTCGGATGCCAAGATGAACATGACAATCATTCCTTAACAGTGAAACCATTTTTTCCTAAGGTAAATTTTGCCCCGAGTAGAGATAACGTCCACGCTCGGGAGCTTCGCTGCGGACCAGCTTTCGTCTAAGTGAAAACGGTTATGATTGAGGACACGATCGTCATTTTGATATCTTGATGGACAGGACCATCAACGAGTTTGCAAGAACTATCATATCGGTAGCGAACCTATTTGCGCCTAAGGTAGACCCTTCCCAGAGTGAGGGAAGCCTCCAAGCTTGGGGGGTTAGCTGCGAACCAGTTTTCGCCTAAGTTGAAGCGGTCCCGAATGGATGCCAGACTTCCATCCGAACGCCAAGATGAGCAGGACAATCAACCCAAATTGTGATTCCGCATTCACATAGGGAGAAACGATCCCGAGTGAGGACAACCTCCACACTCGGATCTTATTCGCAAACCAGCTTTTGCCTAAATTGCAAACGATCCCGAGTGAGGAGAACCTCCTCACTCGGGGGCTTAGCCGCGAACCAGCTTTCGCCTAAGTCACAAACAATCCCGAGTGAGGACAACTTCCACACTCGGGGACTCGGACACGAACCAGCTTTCGGCCAAGTATAAACAACCCCAAACAAAGACGACGAAGCAAATAAGATCCAAGATCAATTGTAGATAAATGGGATCAAGTTCACCTAAAGGTACACAAAAAGAGAGGGTCCAGAGCACACTCAAATTTCGAGGTTACATAAAACCACTCGCCATCTCGAGGCAAATTAAAGCTTCAATATTTTCCTCTGAGCATCACTCGGAGGCCGAAGATTCCACCACTTTGACGAAGGTATCAAGATAGATTCCCTCTGCGATCCGCAAGGCCGCCGCCATGAACATCTCCACAAACTCTTCAAACTTGGTTCTTTTGTGGTTGACAACTTGAAGATTCTTCAGCTTCTCTTCATCCACCCCCTTGCAATGGATGCGGGCGAGCGAAAGGGCAATGTCACCTGTGGCCCTTGCTGATGACTTCTTCCAGGACTTGAGTTCATTGGGAGTGGCCTTCACACGGTTCACCACATACTTGGTATCCTTCATGGGTGCGTCTTCAAGCGTATTCTCCTGGTCAATCTCTCCAGCGGTCGACTGAACAAGCATGAAGCAAGCCGGTACATAATCGACAAGATCTTCCAGCTTGAGGAGAGACAAGGCAGCGCTGTCCTTGAGAAGCCCTCTCTTGGGATCAAGCTCCTTTCCTATTCACATCGTATCTTCTTCAACATCAACAGCAAAGGCTACTCAACGGAAAATGGAGGATGAGAAACCTCAATTGGAAATTTCAGAATGATCACGGGGAAGTATTTGGATGCTCGACATACCTTTGAGTTTCTCATAGAGCTCCATGCTGAAGTCCTTGACAAACTTCTCCAGCTCAACTTTCTTGGCAGTGGCTTTCTCGAGGTTGGTTCACACTCAGCGTCATGCTTCTTCTACTCGGCAAGCTCCGTCGTGGTCTTCTCCGCACCGGCTTTCAATAGACGATTCTCTTCCTCCAAAGTGACAACCGTCTTGAGCTTGGCCTCAGCTGCCAGGGTTTTTTACTTAATATCCTTCCAAGCGGATGCGAGTTCTTCATTCCTCTTCTCGAGGGATTCCTTCATGTTCACTAGAGAAATGGAATTCTTCAGCCTCTCGGAAATGCGATCTGACAAGATAGACTCAGTTAGACATGAAAATACAACCAAATGGAGTGTCACTCGGATGGTGAGGACATACCTTCAACTGTTCTCTTTTCCTGCTCCAGTCGCTGGCTCTTAACTTTCTCCGCATCAAGGCTCAGTCGGAGTTCCTACAACTCTATTTCCATGGCATCATCACAGCCCACGGCCCCACAAGCAGTTTGCAATCAAGAAATACAATAATGGCATAACATTATGTCACGACTCTAAGACTACCGTCGATTGCCACCGTCGATGGTAGCCTCGGGGACTACACCCAGTGGGTGCGCTCAGCGTGCTCTTTGCCATGGCTGCACTTGCATTGTACACCTCCTTCAATCTCCCAACCATCACGTCTAGCTGAGCCAAGGCCTCCTTGTGCGCCCCTCTTGGTCCTCCGGGGTAAGGTGGAGCTGGAAGATGTTGCAATCCTTGGGGTCAGACAATGAAGTGGTCAGTGGATACTGTCTGAGTGACGCCCCAACCGAAGCGACCTCCTGCACCATAGGAGTCTTGGCCTTGATGTTCACTCGGGTGGGAGTCTAAGCCTGCTTCAGCACTTCTCCGGCTGCGAAAGGGACATTAGCGTCAAGTTCAATCACGTCCCGCGGCTCTGCACATGTCCACAAGACAGTACAAAGACCACACAAATATCCAAAGCCTGATTTGTGAATGAATTATTGGGAAAGCTCAAGGGTTATCTTTCGATGAAGCGACATCAACGCCAGCTCTATCTTTGTCAGAGGTCCTGGGATCCAGTGAAGCAGTAGAAGTATCAGGCCTATAACAGAAACAATAAAGCCTCATCATCACTCGGAAAACATTATTCAAACTGAGACAAATCACTCAGTAAAGATACTTACGCCTAAGCCACAGGCACGTCGACCTCGATTTGCAGCAGAACGACCTTATGAGGTTTGGAGCTCGAGATCTTGGGTTGCTTGGCGACCTGCTCTGGCAGCGCCTCAGGCTCACTTTGGACCCACTTGGAGTTGCAAGTTAGCATGGCTGATACACTCGGCTTCGCCGTCAATGGATTTCTTGGGGCGCGTGCAGACTCCAGGGTCCTGGCGCACCTTGGAACGGGTCTTGATCTGTTTCTCAACCTGGACTTCGTTGGACGGAGAAGATTCCGCCTCGTCTCCACGCTCCTCCTCGCTCTCCTCCATCTCCTCATCGTCGGCTTCATCGTCCTCCATGACCCCCGAGAGCTCGGTGTCTTGGTTTTCAGTGTCACTCTCCACGTCCATGGGCGAACGATTGATCACCGGTATGAAACTAACCAGCCCTGTGAAAGCCTACCAGATGGAGGAAGCAAAATCAAAAATGGTAGTTGAAACAACGAAGAAATTCACTCGGTATAGGTGCTCGACGACTCACCTCATTCGGCTGATTATCCGTCACAAAATGAAGCACCTGCCTAGACCCCGTGGGGTTATCTCTCACTGGGGTGATGGCCTTGAGTTTATCCACCACCAGCCCTTCTCCAAGCTCTTCATGATGAACTCGAGTCGGATCATCCGACCCTTCATATTTCCACATTGAGTGGACTCTGGCATGAAGAGGCTCGATCCTACGCTTGAAGAAGACCTCCAAGAGGTACATCCCGTTCAAGACCTTCTAGATCACAGAAACTACCACTACCATCAAGATCTGTGCGTCGGTCTTCACCTCCTTGGACAAGGTCAAGGTAGGGGCTGGGTGGATCCTATCAATAGTATAGGGTGGGAGGCCCGAATGACCCTCACCGACCGGGACGTCTTGGCAATAAAACCAAGAGTCCTGCCAGTTCTCCACCGAATATGGAAACTCATCGTGGGGAAGAAACTCTTGCCCCTGAGTTGGATGCCTAAACCACCACAAAGTTGCGCTACATTAGTCCTCCCCCCCGAGAAGGAAGACTTCTTCCCGGTCATCACCCGATACGTGAACATGCGCTTGAACAGACCCCAATGCGGGTGGCACCCAAGGAAATGCTCACACAAAGACATGAATGCGAGTAGATACGAGACACCATTGGGAGGCAGGTGATGGAGCTGAGCTCCGTAGAAATCAAGAAACACTCGGAAAAAGGGGTGCATAGGCAGAGAAAACATGTATCAATGTGGGTGACCAAGAGCACCCGCTCCTCGTTCTGGGGCGCTAGCTCTATCTCGCAATAGCTAGGCTATCGCGAGCCCCCCTTGGCGATAAGGTGTTTGCACTCCAGCTCCAACATCCGCTGCTCCGAAACAAGGGACGACATCCAGTCACTCTGGATCCATCCTCGTGGGAGCACTCCAGCGCTCGAGGACGATCCACAGAGCCCTTTCTTAGCCCGCTCGGCCTTCGTCGTTGCTCCCTTCACCATGTTGGGCGCCGGGAAGGTCGTGATCGGGAATCGACCGAGGCAGCCAGCGGTTCTTGTTTTTGGTGGCAAGAAGAGGAAGCGGAGATGGAAAGAACCCGATTATGGGGCGCGGTGTCCTCTCTCTTCCGCCTCACACCTTAAATACCCAATGACAAGATTCCCATGGAGTACGTCGCCGGCCCGAGGAAGATCTGTAGTGTCCCGAGGATGGCACACACTGCAGCATGACAACGACATCACACGTGTAGAAATTGGGCGTCACCCCCAATAGTTCCACTACATGTGTCTCCATCTAAACCGCCGCCCGCGCACGCGCTCCTTCAATTCACAAGTTGTGAAAAAACCGTCCCGCCTCATTCTCCGAATGGATTCCATCTCCATGGCACGCGACAAGGTGAGCCGAATGTTCCATTCGCTCGTCTCCCAGCGGGAACCCGATCATTCCAGAAATCAGTGAGGACGATCTGATCATCCTTGCCTCAATTCGAATGGGGATCCGTTTCAACTCGTCGATTGAGCACGCAAAGTTCAAAGCTCTCGTTCGCCCAACTTGTGGAATCCATCTTCTCGAAAGATAATCGATCAATACCGACAACGGGAATACCCGTATGACCGGGAATCGGAATACGTCACTCTTGAATCAGTGGAGGTTTGCCAATAGTACGAATGACGCAGCCCCGAGCTACAAACCAAGAATCTCCAAAACACCGGAGACATCGAAGGAAGTCATTCACTCGGTCTGCAAAACCTCAACCGATTCGAGGGCTACTAATGGGGTTGTACATTAGGGATAGACCTACGAACCTCCTTCCCAGGCCCACCTAGGACCCCTTACGGACATCATTGTCCTTAAAGTCATTGTTCTATCCTCGACCTCACTCGGTACAACAACCATCACTCGGCCTGTCTGGAGTCACTCGGGTCACCGTGTTTTAGTCGGACACATCCTCGCACTCGTACCATAGCAAGGTGAAGGCACCAAAGATGCTACAACGGCTAAGGACTTATTCCATCACATGAAGTCCAGTGAAGGACCGCGTTACTAGTAACCCTAGGAGTTATGTCCGTCGTTTCTAGTACTTCCCTATTTATTAGCACTAATTGACTTGTAATGAAACTCGACCGGTTGTGGCAGCAACTATATAAGCCACTCCCAGGCTCCAACTCAAGGGTTCAGCACCTTCTAATATTTCATACCCCATAAGAAAACATCAGCATCAAGGCTCGAGACGTAGGGCTGTTACCACTTCCAAGTGGGGCCAAAACTCGTACACCCGAGTGCATCCGCTGCGCTTAGTTAGATCAGCCCCTTCGTTCGTACCCCTAGGTACTATTGTTAGGGTCATTCCCACGACATTAGCTGCCCTAGTTACTTGTGTACCAGTGTTATGTTCCATATCAAGCGCTCCGAACATGCTTGGGGTTGTTATGGGACCACCTTGATTTTTGTTTTGGGATAAAATTCTTCCGATAGGGCCCAACATTTGTACTATGTTTGCCTAATAACTAATAAAACTTACATAGTGACTTTCCGGACCCCATGGATAATTATCAACAACCCGAGCCAGTGCTCCTCAAGAGTGTTGGTCCAAACCGGGGGATGTGCAGCACCCCCTGGTCACACGGGGTTTCAGCCAACCCGATGTCTTCCCATCTGGTAGTGCACTCAGAAAGAGATACGCATGTCTCCTATTGTTATCTGGCCTGCCTGGCGGTCTTTCTGGATTTGTTTCACCTTTCTCAAACATCTTGTGTAGTGGGTTTTTTAGGATACCTTGGGCTATCTAGAGTTTGAGGTTTTCCAGCATAGTTTGTGGCAAGTTTGTGATGGATGAGTTGGAGCACCCACTAGTGGAGAAACGGCTAGCCACAACTTGCGTTGGTGGTGCCCGAATTTGATGCACGACAAAACTATTTTTTTCAGATAGCGATGGCGTTGGACGAATTTGTTTTCCAGCTAAGTGTAGCTCGTGTTGGCATGGACTCAGAGAGGAACACCACTGAAATGTGAGCTGTGCTTAACTGACCTGTCGGAATATTTTGCTGACATTGGATGTGTGGTGACGCCATAGATATATTATATAGTGTTCTCGTTGGTTACTCGTCAATGCACCACTATGTTTGGCCTATATAAACTAGTGTCCATGGGTTCTCAAAATACATTCACTTCCAATTCTTCTCCCTAACTAATTATAGGTCCTCTTAGTTTTGGACCCACGTCGGCGAAGCGTCAAAGATACTGGCCATGTGCACCTTTGCGGCTATCGATGCCCTGTTGATAAGCACATGTCGCACACAGAATGGAATCCAGAGCGAGAGTTCTACATCTGCACCCACCGTGGAAAGGTGCATACATGACCAAAAATACATCTTAATCTATTTTCAGATAATTTGCACAATTTAACTCCTATAGTGTCGCTCACATCAATATGTATATATATATTGTGATCCACAAAAAACAGAGGGAAAATATTGATTCACATGTATATGGGTTGATCTCGTCCAGAAGTATGTGGGAGAGTTGCTCGACTAATCCATTGGACCACTAAGACGACAGATAGATGAGATGCAACTCAAGAACAATGGATGCAAGGCCAAATCCAAAAATTCAAGATGCTTCGATATGCACTTTTAGCTATTTGCATGCTTGGCCTTTTTCTCCCACATGGATCGATTGCGTCATTTCTTCTCGTGGTCGTCATTACACTCATGATGTTCTTATTCTAGATGTAGTAGTAAATTATATTTTTTATTTTTAATAATCATTATGTAATGTATATATCTAATCAGACCAGATTAATTAAGGAAATCTACGTTGTTCTCATTTAAATAACGTGAAAAATAATAAAATACATAGCAAATGGAGTTGAGCACGTGGGCCAACGGTAACAAATGCACCACCGCGTGTCAAATCCAACCTCCCATATACACACCCAATCTGTTACCCACACAAACACCCCCAAATCAATCCCAATCACCCGATTCCGCCACCGCTGGCAATGACAAAGGACCTGGCTGCCGTCACCATCTCCGACTCCAGACCGCTGTCGTCTCAACCGTCGTCATCTCCGTCTCCACCTCCACCGCTGCCGGGTCAAGGACCCGTCAACCCTCACCTCCTCCATTGTTATCATCTTCATTGTCGTCCCCTCATTGTGGTCTTTATCGTCATCCCCTCATCGTTTTGTACGTCGCCGCCCCCTCGCCCTCGTGTCCGTCGCCATCTTCTCCATCGCCGCCGTCAAGGACCCGCCAGCCCCATCATCTCCATCACCGGTGAGTAATTGTAATGTCGAATTTAGTATAGTTGTGTAAGTAGTGTAAGAATGTAGTGTAATTTTTTAGGGTAATTGTAGTTTAATATTTTAGTGTAGTTGTGTAGTGTAGTTCTTTAGGATAACTGTAGTTTCAGATTTTAGTTTAGTTGTGTAGTGCAGTTTTTTAGTGTAATTGTAGTTTCCGATTTTAGTGTAGTTGTGTAGTGTAATTTTTTAGGGTAATTTTAGTTTCAGATTTTAGTGTACTTGTGTAGTGTAGTTTTTTATGGTAATTGTAGTTTCAGATTTTAGTGTGGTTGTGTAGTGTAGTTTTTTAGGGTAATTGTAGTTTCAGATTTTAGTGTAGGTGTGTAGTGTTTTTTTAGGCTAATTGTAGTTTCAGATGTTAGTGTAGTTGTGTAGTGTAGTTTTTTAGGGTAATTGTAGTTTTAGATTTTAGTGTAGTTGTGTAGTGTAGTTTTTTAGGGTGACTGTAGTTTCATATTTTAGTGTAGTTGTGTAGTGTAATTTTTTAGGGTAATTGTAGTTTCATATTTTAGTGTAGTTGTGTAGTGTAGTTTTTTAGGGTAATTGTTGTTTTAGATTTTAGTGTAGTTGTGTAGTGTAGTTTTTAGGGTGAATGTAGTTTCATATTTTAGTGTAGTTGTGCAGTGTAATTTTTCAGGGTAATTGTAATTTCATATTTTAGTGTAGTTGTGTAGTGTAGTTTTTTAGGGTAATTCTAGTTATATTGTCTACGTTCTATATATATGGGTGTTGAAGGTATAGTCAGCTGGCTCTGAAGTTTCGTGGTGTGTGATATAAGGTGACTAAGTACTATGCAACCATCACGAAGGACAATGTCGTCCACCACCTTGGACACTCGGATACCCCAGAGTCAGAGGCTCGCACCGATAATGCAAAGGCGGTTGAGTATCATTAGGAGAAAGTGATTCTCAACGCCCGTGATTGTCGGGAGTACGCGCAGTTCCTCACACAGGAGAACATAATGATATGCACTAGGGCTGAGGAGAAGGAGAACCTGTAGGCGGAGCGATAGTTGTTCGACCCATTAGTGATGGAGCTTGTGAGAGATGAGGAACTCTTAGAGACCAACAAGATGATGCTCCTTCAGTATGCTACGAGGAAGAGCGCAGAGGAGAATCCCATAGATTGGGATAACCTCGCGCCAGAGGAGGAGGAGGAGGTGTAGCCACTACAGCGTCGTCGCGGGGACGACCACGAGGCCGGCCCTTTGGCTAGTAGCTTGCTAGATGATGGGCGTAACACTATATAGCTAGCTATTTTGTATATGAATTGACTATTGAACTATATGCATGTTATTATCTATTTGAACTGTGCACCGTTTGTAAAATTGCATAATTACTAGTATATGTTCTATTTTGATCTGTTATTTATTTAGTTTATTGATCTATGCATGCTTTCTTTTATCAACGATATTAACTGCACTTAATGGATGCCTTATGTAAGAACTTTGGTGCTTTGAGATGCCAGAAGGATAGGAAGTTCTTCATTGATCTTCCTAAAGACTTCATCACTAACACGGTATATATATGATTTAGTTCAACATTTTTTTTAGTTTCATATGGTACGGTGTGGTCGAGATTGTCCAACTAGTTATTTTTCCAATTTTACTCAGGTCATCCCTTCCGGGTCAAGGTGTGACTTCTTAGAGAAGTGTCTAATTCCTCTTATTGCAACTATCACGTTCCAATGCACCCTCATGATGATACTGATCGCCCAACAATTCAATTTTCTTGTCACCAGTGAGCCAACTCACACCTATTTCGGTTGCCCTGGTTCGATAGCTCTTGCAACTACTTACGAGATGGAAGCTCGGGAGAGAGCCATGCTCTACATTGACTACGATCGTGACGAGATCATGGTCTACTACATGCCTGCTGGCAGCGATGATGATGGTCCACTTACTCGAAACTATGATCCTAACTCCGTCCACCGTAATGTCGAGTTAGCTAGCTAGTCGGCTTACATTTGCCACCTCATGTTTCATTGAACTTGTGTGTTTTTGTTATTTTCTTGCTTTATATACTTTTCTGAATAATGTCAAATAAATGGGTATTGTTGAACTTATATTCTGGTTTTTGCATTGTACTATTTAATTAATTTTCTAAACTTTGATTATGTTGTCATTTTGGTTCGCGTTGTTGTACAATTTTTTTTAAATTTGAAAATTAAATTATCAGCGTCACACTAACATGCAATGCCAATGCTAACATATATTAGTGCTAGCGTTGTCTCCAATGAACGTCATAAACATGTCAAATACTGTTGGCATCGTTTCCAAACTCGAGCACAATTTTTAACTGTGGCGCTATATTGGTGGCGTTGGGTGCCTACGCGAGCAAGGCCGTTTTGTCCATGCCAAAGCTTGGCTTTACTGCACAAGTGACCCCTTCATGTTTAATCTTTTTGAGAGCAATGCCCATACTTATGTGGCAACTTGAAAATTTGTTTAACACCTTCTCATAGCAAACTTGAAGTAAACTTAAATAAAATGCACCAACCATGTGCGTAACCATGACCCCCTCTTCTTGTGAGGTTTGAACCATTAAGGTAACATGGTGGGGTTTTGTTTTACTCGTAAGTAGGTGTTTATGATCACTTCTTGATCATTTCTTGTTCACGCCCATTTATGCGTAGATCACTCTACTTAGTCTTGTACTCGTAAGTTATCCACTCAAATAAATGCTTAGTGCCTGCTGCAGCTTCACCACTTAACCATACCTCACCAATTAAGCTTTACTAGTATTGATACCCTTGGAAATGAGATTGTTGTGTCCTCGTGGCTCACATATTACTACACCAAGAGTTTTAGGTATAGGTAAAGCGATGCTTTGACGTGAGAGCGATGCTTGTTTGTTTTGGGGTTCTTCTTCTTCTTCTTTATCGATCATAGTATGGTTTCAAGGCCAGCAGCCTATGATTAGCAAGGATGGATGTTGCTTTTATATTTTGATTTCTTCTTAGTCGGACCCTGCTTTGATGTATGATGATTGATATTGATGATTGTATTGAGATGATCATGATTTAGCTTGTAGCGAGTGTAAGCCAATCCCATATAGTCATCTCCTCTTTAAATGTACTTGTATTGATATCCATTGTTGTTAAACAAAGAGATATGCTTCTATCCTTATCGAGGCCCTCGAGCCAAAATAACGGCAGGACCACATCTTGGGCTTTACAAGTTGGTATTAGAGTAGTACCAACCTAGGAGCACCCTCGATTGATTGACCTTGGCCGAGTCGAGTCTCGTGAAAAAAACTAATTTAAGTCTAGTAATATATTGGAGAGTAGGATTGTTTTACTCCTCTTCTATGCTGTGGTGAGGAATCCTGGCACAGGAATTTTAATTCTACCCATTTTCTCACTCCAATTTTTTAGGTTCATGCGGATATTTTGCAATCGCTATGATGTCGATGTGACAGAATTCTGCACTTGGTGCCTCCTATGTCCGAATAATAGATCTCTAAGGGGTTCTCGACACATCGCCATCGTTCTGTTTCCTTAGTATGTCCCGACGAGGATGTTCAAAATGGCTTCAATACTCTTTTTGGTGAGAGGAGTTTGGTGCCCCCTGGTACTGGTGAGAGCGTCCGGATGTACTCCCATAATTGGTATCGTTATGATTATGAGGGTATGAGGCAGATGAGTTTCCGAGACCTCTGGCTATGTGTTAACGGATGTGATACGTTGGAGCGTAGTATCATGTTAGGAGTTGTGTGAGGTTTTTCTCTTTGTATTCGTGGACCCGATTGCAGACCTGGAAGATTTCACGAGTTTTCACTTGGGAATTCAAGTAGTTACCTAGGATTACCCATCCAACAAATTCGTAATGGGTTATGTATTTGTTTCTGGCTTAATTTGTATGCATCATCCTTTGTTTTTGTTGGACTATGGTAATTCGAGTTGCTTTGATGTCAAATGGTGATTTCATAACTTTCCTAAGCAATGTACTCGTATTTCTATGAGAATGCTAATCCGTTGGATCAACTCGAGTTGTCATGAAAGTCTTTTCCAACCAGTTAGCTTCTCTTCAAGTTAATTCAATATTATCCAATATTATGCAAGATCAATCTGGATATTTCTTTCGGAAGTTATTTTCATCCGTCCCAAGTTTTCTTTGTTTTCCCACCCTCCCGCTCTTTTCGTTCAACGATTATATTCTCATCCAAGTGCCTTTCTTTTCATTGATGCTTACGTTTTCTTTTCTTCCATATCATATCCGGTGAGCCATTTCGAAGATACTCGAGAGCTTCAAGTTCATCATTTATTTTATTTGTTTTCTTCCCCGACAGATTCGATTAAACCTCTCGGTGCTTGTCATATCATTTCCGTTCGCTAAATGCTTTCCCGTGTTGGAAATTCTTGCCCAAGTATCTCTTGGTTTTCATCTCTCTCTATTCTATGGTGAGTGTTGAAGACATCTCAGAGTTTCGTGTTTTCATTCAAATCATTTCAAGTTATTTCGAGGGTCTCACCTCATCATGTTCTTAATTTGTATCGGTGCAATATCCCTTTCTAAGAAATCATTTCAACGATGTTTTCTTTGGATGGGCCCATAACCCACTGGTTTTACCCACGATGTTATGTGGATCTTACTGGGATCTTCTAATATTGTTCCGAAGATGTGTAATTCTTTTCAATTGTAACGTAAGTATGGATTCCATCAGTCGTATTCCTTCTCCAAGATCGATCCGAATTATATCCTTTGTTGGCTCAACCATTCTTTATTCATTGTTCCATAGATCTCAACAATTCGTGGTGTTGTATCTTGTCATTATTCTCAGTGTTGAAAACCAAAGGAGAATTTCTCTTAAATCTTTATGCGTTCTCATGAAGATTGATGGTTTCAGCTTCATGCTATCCTCTCGAATTTCTTTGACCTTGAGAAGTCCATTTCATATTTATCCGGATCATTTCAATGTTGTGATTGTTTCTCGATCTCATGAAGGCTCTCCTATCACAAGATTTCCTCGCTCTCAGCTTTCAGCTTTAGTTCTCAAATTTTCTAAATTGTTGTTCCTTCGTTCGTATCGCAATTATTATGGTGCTTCGTTCATGTTTTCTATCAGGCGGATCATTATCTCTTCGTTCTATTATGGTGCTTCGTTCAATTATTATGTATCTCTATTCATTCATGGTAACCTCATTCATTTGTGAATCCGTATCAGTGCTACATTGAGGACTTCTTCTAGTTTGTGCTCTTATGTCTCCGAAATATTTTTAAACAATGATAAGTCGTATGCTAGATCCGTTGTTTTTCATCAATTTAACTTGATGAAGGATATGCAACATAATTCTTATTCTTGTTTCATTAGGTGATTCCAGTCCTTCTTCTGGAATTGTTCATGAGATCAAATTCTCGATTCAAAGTTGTTCATCTTTTCTTCTCCGGAGTTCCAAGATTTTCTCAAGTATCTTGTCGCAAAGCTTCATTCAAATCTAGGAAGATCACAATCTTATTCTTTCAACCTTTATTTATGTTGATCAATATTTTTGCTCCGAAGGTTGCTCTCTTCGATCCATCATCTCGTATTGTTAAGATCATGTTCTTCCCTTTCTTGCCCATTTAACCGGAGTGTTTTCGGGACCCTGATCCTCAACCATACGAATCCAGCATATAACACGTCACATTACTTTGCGTCCTCATGCACGGTAAACTCCATGGGTTCCACCTTACCTTGGACGGGATCGTTTTCGTCTTTCGGCTCACATATATGAATGTGTCGCTAGCAATCATATGTGAGAGAACCCGGGTCGACATGACTAGTTATAGACCCAAGTACCACAACCGTATAAGGACAGACATATGTAACCCAACAATGCAGGAGTCGGTCATCATCGTGTGTTGATTATTCGTAGCAAGCTACACGGACTCCATTACACGGCGTGATATTTCCCCAAAGGGAGAGACATGACAACAAAGAAGGATACATGTCGGTCAATCAATGTGTCCGGAGCAGTAGCAAGCTACCAAGGCTCGGTGGATGCACAAAGTGGCATTTCCCCGTAAAGAAGGCTACCATAGGCACACAACTAGGTGTCGAATCCCACATATACCAATGCATTTCGAAGCATACACACAAGATGCATGATATGTGTAGATACAACATGGATTCACAACACAAATCTATGACTCAAGCATTTATTAACGACTCATAAGAGTCAACATAGTGTGATATTGCAAATAGGGTTCACATGACCCATCACTCAAGGAATACAAGCATCAAGAGGAAGAACAACATGTCTGGGTACATACATCTACTAAAAGTGGCTGGAGGAGCCTGAAAATCTTCAACGACCCTACCAAACGAGCTAGACCTCTGTCTGGGATTCCCAAGCTATTCCGGTCAACATCGAACACGTCGCATAAAAACAATAGTGAGACTAATCTATCATCTACAAAAACGTAAATTAAGCAACCGTGAGTACAAAGTTACTCAGCAAGACATACACTAGAACTATCTACATATGCATTATTGTCCACACAGGGGGGTTGTGGAGTTTATTACAGCAAGGCAGCTTTGACTCTTGGCTAACTTGTACTACGACTGCAAATAGTATCTTTGAGGTGGGATAGCGCACATGAGTCCACATATTCACCAAATCAATACACCACTGTGGATCCACTCTCAGCCCCCTATCACAAGGCCATCCATAGCACTCACACTTATCTTGCACATTTTAGAGTATCCATTTCAAGTTTCCTATGTACCACATAAGCTTTCCAAGTAGTCCATATCCGAGGACGTGGATGTTCGAATAGATTCATTCACCCTGCATGGGTATACTTCTTCACACACGCTTTCACCACTTATCAGCATTTGCACGTCATTCATCTCAGCAACTTTCAACTAGAAGCACTAGCGTGCGCGTCAGCCACGACTGTTAACCACACAAGACCATAGTCTAGGTTTATCGCCTATTTGAGACTGAACTCGCAAGGAAGTCTGGCCGAAGTTTCCTCTACGGCCTCAAACGATATGCGCATGGTTCCACAAGCCCACCATCCATGTGGCACTTGGTACACTGTACCATGATGTATACTACGCAACCTTCTCCTTGTAGACGTTGTTGGGCCTCCAAGTGCAGAGGTTTGTAGGACCGTAGCAATTTTCCCTCAAGTGGGTGACCTAAGGTTTATCAATCTGTGGGAGGCGTAGGATGAATATGGTCTCTCTCAAGAAACCGTGCAACCAAATAACAAAGAGTCTCTTGTGTCCCCAACACACCCAATACAATGGTAAATTGTATAGGTTCACTAGTTCGGCGAAGAGATGGTGATACTAGTGCAATATGGATAGTAGTTATAGGTTTTTGTAATCTGAAATTATAAAAACAGCAAGGTAATTAATAATAAAAGTGAGCACTAATTGTATTGGAATGCATGGAAACAAGGCCGAGGGTTCATACTTTCACTAGTGAAGTTCTCTCAACAATGATAACATAATTGGATCATATAACTAGCCCCCAACATGCAACAAAGAGTCACTCCCAAAGTCACTAATAGTGGAGAACAAACGAAGAGATTATTGTCGGGTACGAAACCACCACAAAGTTATTTTTTTCTGATCAATCTATCCTAGAGTTCGTACTAGAATAACACCTTAAGACACACATCAACCAAGACCCTAGTGTCACCTAGATACTCCATTTTCACCTCAAGTACGCATGGGCATGATTATACGATATGCATCACACAATCTCAAAATCATCTATTCAACCAACACATAGACCTTCAAAGAGTGCCCCAAAGTTTCTACCGGAGAGTCAAAACGTGTGCCAACCCATATGCATAGGTTTCCGGTGTCACGAAACCCACAAGTTGATCACCAAAACATAAATCAAGTACTCACATGAATATCCCATTGTCACCACAGATAGACACGTGCAAGACATACATCAAGTGTTCTTAAAGACTCAATCCGATAAGATAACTTCAAAGGGGAAACTCAATTCATTACGAGAGGCGAGAGGGGGAAGAACATCATAGGATCCAACTATAGTAGCAAAGCCTGCGGTACATCGAGATCATGACATCTCAAGAACACGAGAGAGAGAGAGATCAAACACATAGCTACTGGTACATACCCTCAGCCCCGAGGGAGAACTACTCCCTCCTCGTCATGGACATCGCTCGGATGATGAAGATGGCCACCGGAGATGGATTCCCCCTCCGACAGGGTGCCGGAATGGGATCCCCATTGGTTTTTTGTGGCTACATAGTCTTGCGACGGTGGAAGTCCTGATCTAGGTTTATATTTGGAGGTTTCTGTATTTGTAAGACCAGATGGCATCGAGAACAAGTCAGGGGGACCCACGAGGGAGTCACGAGCCCCCAGGCTCGCCCAGGGGGTGGGCGCGCCTCTCTGGCTCATGGCTTCCTCGGGACTCCTCTCCGGTATCTTTTTCTTCTGGTATTTTTGATATTTTCCGTAAAAAATAACGACGAAAGTTTTATTCCGTTTGGACTCCGTTTGATATACCTATCTGAAAAAGGTCAAAAACAAGGAAAAAACAGGAACTAACACTGGGCTCTGGGTCAATAGGTTAGTCCCAAAAATAATATAAAATAGCATATTCATGCATATAGAACATCTAAAGTTGATAATATAATAGCATGGAACGATAAAAACTTATAGATACATTGGAGACGTATCAAGCATCCCCTAGCTCAATTCATGCTCGTCCTCGAGTAGGTAAATGATAAAAAGAGAATTTCTGATGTGGAATGCTACCTAACATATATTATGGCATGAATATTCAGATCCATATGATTCAAGACAAAAAGTTTAATGTTGAAATAAGAACAATAATACTTCAGGCATAGTAACAAAGCAATCATGTCTTCTCAAAATAACATGGCCAAAGAGAGTTATCCCTACAATATCATATAGTCTGGCTATGCTCCATCTTCCCCACACAACGTATTTAAATCATGCACAACCCCGACATTAGTCAAGCAGTTGTTTTCACACATTTACTTTCTCAAACCTTTTCAACTCTCATGCAATACATGAGCGTGAGCCATGGACATAGCACTATAGGTGGAATAGAATATGGTGGTGGTTGTGAGGCAAAAAGGAGGAGATGGTCACATCAACTTGGCGTATCAACGGGCTATGGAGATGCCCATCAATAGATATCAATGTCAGTGAGTAGGGATTGCCATGCAAGAGATTCACAAGACCTATAAGTTTATCAAAGCTCAAAAAGAAACTAAGTGGGTGTGCATCCAACTCGCTTGCTCACGATGACCTAGGGCAATTGAGTATGCCCATCATTGCAATATACAAGCCAAGTTCTATAACGAAAATTCCCACTAGTATATGAAAGGGACAATATATGAGACTCTCTATCATGAAGATCATGGTGCTACTTTGATGCACAAGTGTGGTAAAGGATAGTAGCATCGTCCCTTCTCTCTTTTTCTCTCTTTTTTTGTTTGGGCTCTTTGGCCTCTTTTATTTATTTATTTTTCTTTCATTTTTTTTTGGTGGGCTCTTTGGCCTCTTTTATTTTCTTTTTATTTTAAGTCCAGAGACTCATCCCAACTTGTGAGGGAATCGTAGCTTCTGTCCTTTCCTCACATGGGACAATGCTCTAATAATGATGATCATCACACTTTTATTTACTTAGAACTCGATACTTAGAACAAAGATATGACTCTATATGAATGCCTCCGGCTGTGTACCGGGATGTGCAATGACTCATGAGTGACATGTATGAAAGGTAACGGTGGCTTTGCTACAAATACGATGTCAACTACATGATCATGCAAAGAAATACGAAAATGATGATGCATGTCATAATAAAAGGAATGGTGGAAGTTGCATGGCAATATATCTCGGAATGGCTATGGAAATGCCATCATGGGTAGGAATGGTGGCTGCTTTGAGGAAGGTATATGGTGGGTTTATGCACCGGCAAAAATTGCGCGGCACTAGAGTGGCTAGCAATGGTGGAAGGGTGAGAGTGCTTATATACCATGGACTCACATTAGTCAGAGAGAACTCACATACTTGTTGCGAAAGTTTTATTAGTAATCAAAACAAAGTGCTAGACGCATGCTCCTAGGGGAAGGGTTGGTAGTAGTTAACCATCGCGCGATCCTGACCGCCACACAAAGGATGACAATCAATAAAAACATCATGCTCCGACTTCCTAGCATAGCGGTTCACCGTACGTGCATGCTACGGGAATCACAAACTCTAACACAGACATTTCTACCAATCCATAATTACTCACTAGCATGACTCTAATATCACCATCTTTATATCTCAAAACTATATTCAAAGAATCAAACTTCTCATAGTATTCGATGCACTCTATATGAAAGTTTTTATTACATCCCTCTTGGATGTCCATCATATTGGGACTAGATTCATAACCTAACCAAATTACCATTCTGTTTAAGACTCTCAAAATAATATAAGTGAAGCATGAGAGTTCAACTATTTCTATAAAATAAAACCATTTCAATGGTCTACAAAGGTATAAGCAACAGTCGCAACAGTAATAGTAGCAGTAGTGACAGAGTAACAGTAGCAGCAGTGACAGAAGTAGCGACAAAGTAACACTAGCAGCAGTGACAACAGTAGTGGCAAAGTAACGTAGCAAGGACCAGTAGGAAAAACTCGTAGGCATTGGATCGGTGATGGATTATTATGCCGGATGACATTCATCATGCAATAGTTATAACACGGAGAGATATGTAACTAGCTCCAGTCCGTCAAGGTAATGTAGGCATGTATTCCGTATGTAGTCATACGTGCTTAGGTAAAAGAACTTGCATGACATCTATTGTCCACCCCTCATGTGGCAGCGGGGTCCTAATTGAAACTACGGGATATTAAGGTTCTCCTTTTAATAGAGAACCGGAACAAAGCATTAGGACTTAGTGAATACATGAACTCCTCATACTATGGTCATCTCCAGGAGTGGTTCTGGCTATTGTCACTCCGGGGTTGCTGGGTAATAACACATGTACATAGTAGGTGACTACAACTTGCAAGATAGGATCAAGAACACACATATATTGACGAGAACATAATAGGTTTAGATCTGAAATCATGGCACTCGGGCCCTAGTGACAAGCATTAAGCATGGAAAAGTAGTAGCAACATCAATCTCAGAACATAGTGGATACTAGGGATCAATCCCCATCAGAACTAACTCGATTACATGATAGATCTCATCCAACCCATCACCGTCCAGCAAGCCTACGATGAGAAAACTCACGAACGCTGAAGAGCATCACGGAATTGGCGATGAAGGAAGGTTGATGATGACGATGGCGACGATCTCCCCTCTCTGGAGCCTAGAACGGTCTCCAGATCAGCCCTCCAGAGAAAGAACAGGTGGTGGCAGCGCCTCCGTATCGTAAAACATGATGAACTCTTCTAGGTCCCCACAAGCGGACGAAAGGGACTAAATAGAGCTGGAATTGGAGGCAGTGGAGCTCCGAGGGCCCCACAAGCCTGCTAGGCGCGGCCAGGGGGCGCGCCTGGTGGGCTTGTGGGCTCCTCGCTCCACCCCTCCGGTTGATTCTTGTGACAGTATTTTTATATATTCCACAAAAAATCCTCGTAAATTTCCAGGTCATTCCGAGAACTTTTATTTCTGCGCAAAAACAACACCATGGCAATTCTGCTGAAAATAGCGTTAGTCCGGGTTAGTTCCATTCAAATCATGCAAATTAGAGTCGAAAACAAGGGAAACAGAGTTTGGAAAAGTAGATATGACGGAGAAGTATAAACTCCCCCAAGCTTAAAGCCTTGCTTGTCCTCAAGCAATTCTGTTGACAAACTGAAAGAGACAAAAGAAAAACTTTTACGAACTCTATTTGACCTTGTTGTTGCAATTATGTCTAACTCATATTCAGATTTTCAGCAAGATCACAAGATAACCACATAAGCAATGACATTTAGGTCTCTAGAGGAACTCATATCAATGGCATAATCAACTAGCGAGCAATAATAATGAGTTTCAAACATCAACACTTCAATCAAAACAATCATGAAGCAATATGAACAGATGGTATCTCGCTAGCTCTTTCTGAGACAGCAAAACATAAATGCAAATCACCTTCAAAGACCAAGGGCTGACTGAACAATGTAATTCATGGCAAAGAAGATCCAGTCACAGTCATACTCAATATTAATTAAAAGCAAAGCATAAAAATGTCAAAGGTGCTCTCTAATTGGTGCTTTTATAAGAAGAGGATGACTCAACAGAAACATAAATAGATAGGCCCTTTGCAGAGGGAAGCATTGATTTGCAGAGGTGCCAAAGCTCAAGCTTTGAAGAAAGAGATAAATAATTTTGGGTGGCATGCTTTCATTGTCAACACAATGACCAAGAGTTTTCACCATCTTCCATGCTACACATACTATAGGCGGTTCCCAAAAAGAAAAGTAAAGTTTTGACTCCCCCACCACCGATCAATCACACTCCACGACTAGCCGAATACTAGGGTGTCGTCCATACCAACAACAATACAGGGGGATTCCAATTATCTTTTTGATTTGAGCATGGAACTTGGCATTCCAATTACCGGCCCCTTTCTCGTGAGTGATAGTGAATAAACACATATCGAGGATAACACGCCTAGCATGGAAGATACTGATCGCCCCTTGTCACCACATGAGCGGTTCGGGCATGCAAAACAGATTATTTCTTGAAGGTTTAGAGAGTGGCACATGCAAATTTACTTGGAACAGTAGGTAGATACCACATATAGGTAGGTATGGTGGACTCATATGGAACAACTTTGGGTTTATGGAAGTGGATGCACAAGCAGTATTCCTGCTTAGTACAAGTGAAGGCTAGCAAAAGAGTGGGAAGCGACCAACTAGAGAGCGACAACAGTCATCAAAATGTATTGAAATTAACCAACATTGAGTGCAAGCATGAGTAGGACATAAATCACCATGAACATGAATATCATAGAGGCTATGTTGATTTTGTTTCAACTACATGCATAAACATGCGCCAAGTAAAGCCACTTGAATCATTCAAAGGAGGATACCATCCTATCATACTACATCATAATCATCTTGAAATTCATGTTGGCATCCAAGACAAACCATTATAAGCTCCTAGCTAATTAAGCATGGCATCAGAAATTATGATCTCTAAGTTGTCATTGCAAACATGTTTCTCTCACAACAAAGCTGAATCTGGAACGATGAGCTAGTCATATTTACAAAAACAAAATAGTTTGAGTTCATACCAGCTTTTCTAGGCTCAGTCACTTCATCATATATCGTCATTATTGCCTTTCACTTGCACGACTAAATGATGTGAACAATAATAAGAGTGCTCGTGCATTGGACTAAGCTGGAATCTGCAAGCAAACACAAAGGAGAAGACAAAGTAATATGGCTCTTTGACAGATAAACAGATATGCATGCGAGAGCCACTAAACATTGTAACCATGGTCTTCTACCTTGACCCAAAGAAAAACAAAACTATTTACATGGGAAAGCTCCCAACAAGCAAAAGAAGAAAAGGAAATCTTTTTGAGTTTTCTCAAACTAGACAAACACACGAGAAGAAAGCGAGAAAAAGAAATAAACTAGCATGGATGATACAGTGGCAAAATGTGAACACCGACTAACAAAGTGAAAGCGTAAGCATGAATATAAAGTCGGTGACAAACACGTACTCCCCCAAGCTTAGGCTTTTGGCCTAAGTTGGTCTAGTCCCAAGGAGGGAAGTAACCGTCTCCGGGGTACTCCGGAGTGTACTGAGGATCCCACTGTTGTGTGAGCTCCTCTGGCTCCCACTGATAAACCGGCGTCTGGTACTCGACTGGTAGCTCCGGCACGGGCGCCTGTGGTTGGGCTATGCTCCAATAAGCATAGATGTCCGAGGGCATAATAATGTACCTACCTAAATGAAGATTGAACAAAGAAGGAGCATGCAAAGTAATAGTCTCACGAGTACCCTGACTAAATACCAGGTTATAAAAGATCCTCTTATTTATATCTTTATCAAGAAAGTCATGGTGAACCATGCTATCATAATCTAGATATCTCTCAGTGTCGGGGGGATAACCCCGAGGTAGGCTCATCAAGCCTGCTCCTTCATTTCCTACCCAAAGGATATGAACAAATATAGTTTCCCAAGGCCCAAGTCTTCTGGCCGGCTAGGCTGCGCCTACCGGCTGGAGGACGAGGCGGCCAACTCTCTGGCCGGCCAGGCAACCCCTGCCGGCTAGAGTCGAGATGGCTACCTCTTCCTGACCGGCCTGGTCAAGCCAGCCGGCTTGGAACGAGGCGGTCGTGCCCAAGCCGGCTAGCCAAGCAGGCTAGCCGGTCGGGGATCACAAGTCACATCAGATCGTAGGTCAGTATGAGACCTTACGATTAAAGGTAGCTACGCGTCAGCAAAGGTACTGGATCAGAGTGTCCGGCAGGTATGAGCGTCGACGACCATGCCACTGGCCTACCCCGGCTCTGATCCATCACCTAGCATATTGTCGGACCATCACACACCCACTCCATTACTGCACTCGGCGTGGGGAACAGTGGAGGCGGTCGTACTACTTGCCCATAACGAATCTCGCTGGACGACGCTCGACGTACAGCGCGTGCTCGGCATCAACTTCATGCGGGAGCGTCATCGGCCAACCGGCGGGTCCCACGGCCAATCGAGACCATGCAGCGAGCGGGCCCATCAAGCGACAAGACAAGACTCTCATGGGCCCCTGGTCAGCGAGCGAGGCTGCCAGCCGGGTCCCACTCTTGTACCCTTTAACCATATTGTAGCCCGCGGGTTCGTCTATAAACCCCCCCCCCCCCCCCCCGGTCACCCTCCATGCAGGGGGACCATCGAACAACACTTCACATCCACCAACCACATAGAGAGAGGCAGAGATGAGCCGGCTGCTCCCCTCTTCCTCCTCCCAACACAGCTCTAGGAGCAACATTGTAATCCATTCATACATATCAAACACTCTGGCAGGACTAGGGGTCTTATCTCTACGGAGAGCCCTGAACCTGGGTACATCGTGCGTTCCATGCTTGTACCAACCTCGTTCCCAGCGCCTTCCTTTGTCCCTTCGGTTCTCATCGACTTTAGCCTACCTATGGCATATCTTGTGAGTATTCACCGACATTTGGCGCCCACCATGGGCCGGTCACGGCATCGGCTGGCTTTACGTGCTGGGCGGGGCCCCGCACCTATGCTACCAGAAACATCGCTTCCGGATCGGTCAGCATGCCCGTGGAGCCCACTTTCAACGAGGCAACACCGATGATGATCGACGTCCCCGTCCGCCATGCGGATTCGGACGAAGATTCTGATGACGAGGCGCTTCCTAGCATCGTCATCGCTGCTATGGAGAACCTCAGCATTCTCTTTATCGACTTATGTATCAACGACGGTCCTCGCTACTTCGGCGAGGACTTCGACGTTGAGGCGCTCTGCGCTAGCTTCAGCAGGCTCTCTATCGGTGAGATGCCTGCACATGACGTGTATCCCAGCAACGTACTCGTCTTGGACAGCCCTCCGCCGTCGATGGGGTTCTTCACCCCATACCATCTTGCTGCCGTCTCCAACGTCGTGGAGGTGATGGTTATCGACACTCGCACCAGCGCGCCTCATGGCAAGGCGTCAGCGGACGCTGGTGAGCCTGCTGTTGCCACCGTTGATACTTCAGGACTCGATCGCCGGCTTGAAGACACCCATTACTGCCTCCGCGAACCCTAGCGACGCCTGAGCCTCACTAGAGGAGGCTCGCAAGCATATCTTGGAGGAGGGCATTGCCGTCGCCTCGGCAAAACATCGGATCGAGGCCACGCAGCGCGAGTATAACTCCGCATATGGCCTCACTCCGATTACCGAGTCCCCTAGCCGACTTGGATCGGTTCACAGCCACGGCCAGTTCATTGCTGAGATCTTCGGCGGCGATCAGCCCACCTACGAGACCCCTGCAGCCAACATGCGGGCAGCGCAGGCAGCCATGGAAGAGATGACGAGCCTGGAGGGCGAGGAGCGCGCCTTCAAGGAGAAGCGGGTGAAGGATCTCCTTGATGCCGCCAACAAATAACAGACTCGTCTTGACCCCGGTCAGGCTCAGTCAGAGTCTCTAGGACCCAACTCCGGAGCACGCCGCAACCTTAGCGGTCAGCATCATGCAGAAGGATCTTCCTCGCATTGCACCCCCGGCCGGAGGGGCGAGGGAAGCCAAGACCGGCGCTCCCAGCGCTAGAGCGAGCACACTTCGAGCAAGCGTCGCGGAGGCGACGAGAGCAATTCGGTGTGTGAGGTTCCTCACCCCGGCAGGACCCATGTCTCCGGTTCGCGAGGTGCCTCCCCTCTCGCTACTCGGATTGGTGCTCGCACTCCCCAGGATAATCGGGACGCCCGCAGGCGCCTCATCGTCCTGGCCCAGTAAGCCCTCCTCGAGGAGGACGGCCCCATTGGTCCGGCTTGCTCCGACCCCCGGATCCGAGGGGAGCCATTTCCCCGAGGCTTCACCTTGCCTCGGGACACACCAAAATACAACGGCACTACCAAGCTAGAGGACTGGATGATCGACTACACCATAGCCGTCGGCATCGGTAGGGGCAACAAGCGCGTAGCGGTCCTCTACGTGCCACTCATGTTGGCCGACTCGGCTCGGACTTGGCTTAACAGCCTTCCGGCCGGCAGCGTCAACTCCTGGGTGGACTTCAAGGAGGCGTTCGTCCGCAACTTCAGTGGCACCTACAAGCGCCTTGGCCGGCTTCGCGAGCTGGCCATGTGCGTCCAGAGGCCCGACGAACCCCTTCGCGACTACGTTATCCGGTGGACGGAGCTCTGCAACTCCTGCGAAGGGGTGCATGAGGTACAGGCCATCCAGTACTTCACGACGGTTGCCGAGACGGAACCCTCCTCAAGCACAAGCTTATGTGCTCCGAGCCCACCTCTCTGGCGGTGCTCATGTCCAAGGCGAACAAGTACGCCACGGCCGACTCTGTGATGCGCGTCAAGGTGACAGCCTAGGACAAGGCTGTCCCCACGCCGGCTACTCCCAAGCCGGCTGGAGATGTCCAAGGTGGCCAGAACAATAACAAGCGCAAGGCGGATGAGATGGATTCGCGCTCCAACAGCAAGTTGGTAGCCAGCGTGGAGGGCGAGACGTCGGCTCCTCATGTCGGCCCTCCGCGGAAGCGTTCCAACAGGAACAACGCCAACTGGCTGCCCAAGCAGTCCTTCGAGCAACTGCTCGACACCACCTGCAAGATACATTCTGGGGCGCAGCCGTCCAACCACACCCTTCGATAGTGCAGCTTTGCACACCGGCTGTCGCAAGGGGATGGCCTGCCGGCTCCCCCAGGTGCGCAGGCGGCGCCTCATGCACCGGCTCCTGGTCCTGCTCCGGCTCCACTGCCGCCACCTCGCGACGACGGTCGCCTCCACGACGACTACCCCCATCAGGACGGAGCATTCATCGTCTTCACTAGTGAAGCCGACGACAAGCACAGCCTGCGCGAGAGACGGCGCGAGGTGAATGCCACGGTTCCCCCGGTTCCCCAGTACATGCATTGGTCTGACAAACCAATCACATGGAGCCGGGTGGACCATCCTCCGGTGATGTCCATCTCGGGCTCATACGCGCTCGACCTCGACCCCACCTTCGCCTCCAAGAGGCTCACCTGCCGGTTCTCCCGAGTGCTGGTCGATGGTAGGAGCAGCATCAAAATCCTCTACCTCGACACTCTCCTCAAGCTCGGGCTCAAGGAGACAGACGTCCTGCCGAGCAGCACTGTCTTCCACGGCATCGTGCCTGGGCAGTCCTGCTCGCCCATCCTCAAAATCCAGCTGGATGTTCTCTTTGGCAACAAGGCTCACTTCCACCGAGAGTCCATATGGTTCGAGGTAGTGGACCTCAGCAGCCCGTATCACACGCTACTGGGCAGACCGGCTCTGGACAAGTTCATGGCTATACCGCAGTATGCCTACCTGAAGATGAAGATGCTGGGTCCAAACGGCATCATCACTATTGCTGACGACTACAAGAAGTCGCTCGAGTGTGCCCAAGATAGGAGCCGCCTCGCCGACGCCTTGGTAATCGCTGAGGTGAAGCGGCAGATCGACCGGCTCGTGGCCCAGGCTACCGAGCAGCCGGCGATTCCTTCTCTTCCGTCCCAGTCGGTTGGCGAGGGCTCTTTCAAGCCGGCTAAAGAGACCAAGAAGGTCCCACTCGACCCTGCCAACCCCAAGCAGTGCGTCACCATCGGGGCTGGCCTGAGCCCCAAATAGGAAGGCGAGCTCGTCGACTTCCTCCGTGAGAATCGGGAAATCTTCGCATGGTCCCCCAACGACATGCCAGGTGTTCCGAGGAAGTACGCCGAGCACAAACTTCACGTACGACCGGATGCAAGGCCGGTGAAACAACCCTTGCGCCACTTCGCCGAGGGGAAGCGGCGCACAATCGGAGAAGAGATCACACGCCTCCTTGCAACCGGCTTCATCATGGAGGTTTTCCACCCGGACTGGTTAGCTAATCTAGTCCGGGTGCTGTAGAAGAACAACACCTGGCGAATGTGTATCGACTACACTAGCCTGAATAAGGCTTGTCCGAAAGACCCTTTCGCATTGCCTAGGATAGATCAAGTGATCGACTCCACTGCAGGCTGCGAATTGTTGTCGTTTCTGGATCCAGCTGATCGCCTGAAGACCTCCTTCATCACGCCCTTCGGGGCCTACTTCTACACTACCATGATGTTCGGTCTGAAGAACGCTGGTGCGACGTTCCAATGCTGCATGCAGCAGTGCCTACTACCAGAGATCGGCAGAAATATCCACGTCTATGTGGATGACATCATCGTCAAGATGAAGTAGCACTTCAGCCTCCTCGACGATCTACGGGGGACGTTCGCCAACATACGCGAGTACAAGATCCAGCTCAACCCGGAGAAGTGCGTCTTTGGGTTTCCAGGCGGCAATCTCTTGGGGTTATTCATGTCCGCTCGTGGCATCGAGGCGAACCCCGAGAAGATCGGCACCATCGAGCGGATGGTGCGGCCGTCGGAATCCTAGACGTCCAGAAGTTCGCCGGCTTCCTGGCGTCCCTTAGCCGATTCGTCAGCCGGCTTGGCGAGAAGGCCATTCAACTCTACCAGCTCATGAAGAAGACGATGAAATTGAGTGGAATGACCAGGCGGAAGAATCCTTCCGCGACCTCAAGCGGGTCATCTCGAGCCTGCCAATCTTGGTAGCGCCGGCTGAAAGGAAACCCATACTCATATACATTGTCGCGACCACTCGCGTGGTTAGTGTAGTGTTGGTAGTTCAACACAAGGAGGAGGGCAAGGTACTGTTAGTACAACGCCCTATCTACTACCTTCGGGAGGTCTTGTCCGCCTCCAAGCAAAACTACCCCTATTACCAAAAAATGCGCTATGGTGTTTACCTTTCTGCAAAGAAGTTGAAACAATACTTCTAGGAGCATGCCATTACTATGGTGAGCACTGCTCCACTTTCAGAGATCATGGGCAACCGTGATGCAACGGGCAGGATTGCCAAGTGGTCCATCGCCATGGCGGACCACAATATTCGTTACGAGCCTCGCACCGCCATCAAATCTCAGGTGGTGGCCGACTTCTTAGTCGACTGGGCCGAGACCCAGTTTGAGCCGCCACCTCCAGACTCTACGCATTGGCGGATGCACTTCGATGGCTCGAAGATGCGGACGGCTCTCGGAGCCGACATCGTCTTGACGTCTCCGAAAGGAGACCAGCTAAAGTATGCTCTCCACATCCACTTCGCCGCCTCCAACAACGTCGCCGAGTACGAAGCACTGGCTCACGGCCTCCGGCTCGCCAAGGAGATTGTCATCCGGTGGCTCATATGCTTCGGCGACTCAGACTTGGTGGTACAACAAGTTTCTGGCGAATGGGACACTAGGGACGCCAACATGGCAAGCTACCGCTTCCTCATCCAGCAGCTCAGCGGCCCCTTCGAGGGCTGTGAGTTCCACCACGTTCCCAGAGCAGACAATGAGGCGGCTGATACACTGGGAAAAATTGGCTCCATGAGACAGGCTATCACAGCCGGCGTCTACCTCGAGCAACTCCATAAGCCGCCTATCAAGCCGTCTCCTGAGTCGGCATCGATCTT
The DNA here is from genome assembly GCF_904849725.1 of Hordeum vulgare subsp. vulgare. Taxonomy (NCBI): domain Eukaryota; kingdom Viridiplantae; phylum Streptophyta; class Magnoliopsida; order Poales; family Poaceae; genus Hordeum; species Hordeum vulgare. The sequence continues at coordinate 273,985,339 of NC_058524.1, forward strand.
CATGCCGGCTGATTCTATGGTGCAAGCGCCGTCGGCTCCACCAGCTACGCCGGCTACAGCTCCTGTGCCGGCTACGTTGGTCGCGCCGACTCCAATAGCGGCACCGGCTGAATCTACGGTGCAAGCGCCATCGGCTCCACCAACTATGCCCGCTACAACTCCTATGCTCGTTACGCTGGCTCTGCCGACTCCAATAGCGGCATGGGAAACAACAACAACTCCGGCTCCGCCCTGCCTCGAATCTTGTCGTCTCGACACCAAGTGGGTGGACGTCATGGAGATAGACGGCGAGCCAGCTGCCATAGCAGCACCAGAGACACCTCGTCTCGAGTCCACGACCGCTGCTTCACCAAGCACGGGGGCTGCAGAAGCCCCTATCAATCAGGTCGAGGCGGAGCGAGCCCTTGTGTCGGCTCCGTCATGGGCTCAACCTATCCTGGCCTTCCTCCTTTGCGGCGAGCTTCCTCAAGACGAGGCGGAGGCGAGGCAGATCCAGCGCAGGTCTGCAGCCTACGCCATCATCAATCGTGAGCTGGTGCGGCGCAGCGTGACTGGCGTGTTCCAGCGCTGCGTGGAATCAGAAAAGGGACAGGAGATCCTCAGAGACATTCACCAGGGGGAGTGCGGGCATCATGCCGCCTCTAGAACCCTGGTGGCCAAGGCGTTCCGCCACGGATTCTACTGGCCCACGACCCTCGAGGAGGCCGTGGATCGGGTCGACAAATGCGAAGGCTGCCAATTCTTCAGCGCAAAGAGCCACATGCTGCTTTCGGCCCTCAAAACCATCCCCGTGTCATGGTCGTTCACAGTTTGGGTACTGGACATGGTAGGGCCTTTCAAGACGGCTCGTGGTGGCATGACTCACCTCTTGGTAGCCATCGACAAATTCACCAAGTGGATCTAGGCCAGACCTATCAAGAAGCTTGATGGCCCCACGGCTGTCAAGTTCATCACAGACATCTCTGTTCAATATGGCGTCCCCCACAGCATCATCACCGACAACGGGACCAACTTTGCCCAAGGCGCTCTGTCGCTCTACTGCTACAAGGTAGGCATCCGGCTCGACTTGGCATCTGTGGCACATCCCCAGTCGAATGGCCAAGCGGAGAGGGACAACGGCCTGATCCTGGCCGGCATCAAGCCAAGACTGGTGGCACCACTTGTCAGGTCGGTCGGCTGCTGGATCGCAGAACTGCCGACTGTACTATGGAGCCTCCGCACCACGCCCAACCGGTCGACCGGCTTCACTCCGTTCTTCCTCGTATACGGGTCCGAGTCTATTATCCCTAGAGATATCGAGTTCGACTCGCCTCGGGTCACCCTATACATGGAAACGAAGGCGAAGGAGGCAAGATAAGATGGTGTGGATCTCCTCGAAGAGGCAAGGGACTTGGCCTTGAGCTGGACGGCCATGTATCAACAGAAGCGAAGATACTACCACAGCAAAAATATCAAGCCTCTCTCTTTCAGAGAGGGAGACTTGGTCCTCATAAGAATCCAGCGCACTGCCGGCCAGCACAAGCTCTCATCCCCATGGGAGGGACCCTTCATCATCAGTAGGGCGTTGCACAACAACGCTTACTACTTGATCGATGCCAAAAAGCCAAGGAAGCGCAAGAGGGACGACTCCGGCTAGGAGACGGAATGTCCATGGAACGCGGCGCTGCTTCGCCCGTTCTACTGCTAGAAGGCAAGTACCAAACACGGAAAGAGCATGCACAAATGTATCTTTCTCCCTCTTCAGGGATCCTCGATGAATACAATGAAAAGAGAATGCTTCATGCTTCTTTTTTAAAAATTCATATCTAGAGTGCTCACTCTGCGACGCCCCTTGCCGGCTCTAAAAAGCTCGGGGGCTCACTAGCCTCCCGGACGCCTTCCTTATGTTGTAGAAGAACACATAGTGTACATCAAACCGATCCCTATTCACCTCGTATCAGCTTGTAGACCGGCTCCGGCCGTCCGGCTAGCGAGGCAATGCCAGGTAAGGCCGGATACATGCAAAGTTCGACTACAAAAAGGTCGCCGGCTCGGGTTGGTTTGATCAATTTTACGATCTCATTCAGGCCGGCCTCTGCTGGTTTCTGTCTTAATTTTCAAGTCTTGATGGCTTCGAAAAATCTAAGTCCTGTGTTCTAAGGCCAGAAACCTCAACCCTGTCACAGATTGGCTCCCGGCTGTCGGGCTGGCGGGGTGGAAACTTGGGAATACACGGATTGGAGAAAAAGAAGTCAACCAGGAATCAAAAGATAAAGACATAAAACAGCACACATGGCAATACGAATATAATGTTGAATACATACGTTCAAAATGCATTGGCCCACGGCCGAGGTTCATTACACCCCCCAGTGGGTGGAACTGTTGGACTGACAACAAAATTGCAGACAACAAACAGGACACGAGCTACGGGGTTGTGGCCTCATCGGTCGCCCCCGCTGTGGCTCCTGAAGTGGTGGCTTCACCATCCCCAGCAGCTCCCGAGGCGGTTGCGACGTCTCCTTCGCGAGGGCTCCCGGCTCCACCTGCACCGAAGTCGGCATTCGCCGCACCGCTGGAGGCGGCAGCAGAATCCACACCGTGGGCCGTCTCACCAGAGCTGCCATTGGGGTCATAGGGCTGAAGGCCATGTAGATCTTCAAGGATCACACCGCCGTCTTCACCCCGCTCCAAAACGAGCTTGTCCCAAGGGGCGTACTCAGCGATGCCGCTGGCCCTCACGCGCAACGCCTCCTCCACACCCTGCAGCTCCACCTCCGAGCCGTCGCGCTGAGCGACGAGCTTGACCAAGTCCAGGTTTCGATAACAGGACTTGGCAAAGCACAGGGCCATGTAGGCTCCAGCGCACGCAGCCGAGGCGCGTCAGGCATCAAGGTGATCCTCGCCAGTTGCAAGCCAGCGGGCGAGTCGGCTCATCGATGCCGGCTCCACGCCAGCCGGCCACAGGTCCGCCACGATCGATGAGCTTGCGACCTGGAGCCGAGCCACAAACTCGCCCAGGGCATACAGGAGGGCCCTGAGACCCACTCCAATATCCTCCATGCTCTAGTCGGAGGTAGCATCTACCTCCTGCCCAGCCGCGCGGCGCTCCTCACGGCTCACCTCGACGGCCATGTCGGCCGCACCCTGGGTCTTAGGAAAGAGGCCTGAGACAGGAAAAGAGGCGCAGAAACAGGTAATATGAGGAGACGGCCAAGAAAGCTCAAGACAAACCCAAAAATAAAGAGACTCAAAATGGAAGGCGCCATCGGTCTCATGGGCGCTCTCCAGGACCTCGCGCTCCCGCACCTTGCTCGCTTGAGTAAGGCGGGCAACTTTCTCTTGGAGAGCCGCCGCAGATTCCAGGGCCTTGACCATCTGTGCCTGCTTCTCAACAAGGGCCTCCTCCTTCTCCCTCAAGCGGCGTCCTTGAGCCTCATCTCCTCGAGATGAGCCGACGCGAGGCGTTCCACGTCGGCGGAGTGGGAGGCGTCCTTCTCCTGCAGCTTACCGCGCAGCTGCTCCAGCTCGACCCGGCTGGCCGCCTCGAGCTCCTTCTTCTCCGTGTGGAGAATAGCCAGTTGCTCCTGGAGCCGGTCGCCAGCACCCCGCAGAGCATCCCGCTCCATGGCGATTTCGCCCAGCCGGACTTCGAGCACAACAATCTGGCCATCAGCCACGTGGTGTTGAGTTCGCAGCTCATTGTAAGCATGCGCCTGAGCATCATAAAGCTCCTGCAAAAAGCAAAGAAGAAGCAGGAGTAAGATTCGGCCTGGTTAAGTCATAACCAGCCCAATTCTTGGGGGCTACACCCAGTGGGTGCGCTAGTGCGCCCCAACTAAAGAAGCAAAACAGGAAAAGAGGTTCAAAGAGATTCGGCCCGGCAGATGATCGGCGGACCCAATTCTCGGGGGCTACACCTAGTGGGTACGCTGTCGCGCCCCCACTAACGCAAGAAGAAGAAAGAGAACAAATTCAAAACCAAGACACTACTGGAAAACAGTTTTTTGCCATCTGCCTAGTCTTTGCTATCTCCTAGCTAATGGCAAAGAGTGTCTTTGCCGTCAGCTTCAACAAAACAAACGGCAAAGCACACGCTGATAGCATAAAGTGTTTTTGCCATCTGTCACATCTTTGCCTTCTGCTAGCGGACGACAAAGAGTCCGGAGGCAGACGGCAAAGATATAGATGGCCCACCTAACCGCGGGGTGGCTAGGTCAAACTGGAGTCAGACCTTTGTCGTGTGCCAGTGGACGGCAAAGAGTCCGGAGGCAGACGGAAAAGAGTCTAGACTCTTTGCCATCCGCCGGCAGACGGCAACGCGCTAACTCCGTTAACGGCTCCTTCCTCCCCCCCCCCCCACCCCGCCCCTCTCTCTCTCTCTGTAAGGGTCACCCCGCGCGCCCCTCTCTCTCTCTCGCCACCGCGCGCGCCCCTCTGTGTGTAACAGCCACCGCCACCACCGTCGCGCCGCCGCCCCTGTCGCCCCCGCCACCGCCCCTGTCGCCCCCACCGCCGCCCCTGTCGCCCTTGTCGCCCCCGCCTCTGCCCCTCTCTCTCTCCCCACCTTGCCCCCGCTTTTGCTGCCCTACCACCGTCGCGCCGCCACCCCTGGCGCCGCCCCGCCACCCCCAACACCCTGGCCCCTCCACAGCCGCCCCTACCAGCGAGCCCCACACCCCCACCCCCCACCCCCACCCGTATTATTTTTTAGTAGTTTTATTAGTTTTAGTAGTTGTTATTGTTAGTAGTTTTAGTCGTAGATTTAGTTAGGTTAGTAGTTTTAGTTAGGTTAGTTAGTTTGCTTGGTTAGTTAGGTGGAGGAGGAGAAGAGGAGAAGAGGAGGAGGAGGAGGATGAGAAGAGGAGAAGAAGAGGAGGAGTAGGAGGAGGAGCAGGAGGAGAAGAAAAATAATAAGAAGAAGAAAAAAAAGAAGAGGAGAAGAAAAAAATAAGAAGGAGAAGAAGAAGAAGAAGAAGAAGAAGAAGAAGAAGAAGAAGAAGAAGAGAAGAAAAAAATAAGAAGGAGAAGAAGTAAAGAAGAAGAGAAGAAGAGAATAAGAAAAAAAATAAGAAGGAGAAGAAGAGAAAAAAGAAGAAGAAGTTGATTTTTTTATTGTTTGGTATCTAGTGGTAGCTAGATTCTTTTTTAGTTACTTAGTGGTAGATTCTGTTTTTGTTATAGTGGTAGATTCTGTTTTTGTTATTTTTTTGCTATTTAGTGCTATCTAGGTTTAGCGATAGGTTTAGTTAGCTTGGTTAGTTAGGTTAGTTAGTTAGTTAGCTTAATAGAAAGAATAGGAAGAAGAAGAAGAGGAGGAGGAGGAGAAGAGGCGAAGAGGAGGAGGAGAAGAAGAAGAAGAATAAGAAGAAGAAGAAGAAGAAGAAGAGGAGAAGACAAAAGTAAGAAGGAGAAGAAGAAAAGAAAAATAAAAGAAGAAGAGAAGAAGAAGAGAAGAAGAACAGAAGAAGAGAAGAAGAATACCTTCTCCTCCTCCTTCTTCTCCTCCTTCTCCTCCTCCTCCTCCTTCTCCTTCTTCATGATTTCTTCTTCTTCTTCTCCTCTATCTTATTCTCCTGACCTTATTTTCCCCAACAATGAGATAATTAGCCCATTTATCTACAAAATGGCATAAAAACCTTGGTTAGCTCATGAATATTATATTCTTAACTTGTTTTCCTCTAAAATGACATAATTAGAATATTTGTGTTGATCGGGTGGATTTACATGTGATAGTTGTCTCGTCGCTGTGAGGTCTGCTGTGCGAAGACCTGCCCGTGCGTTGTATGAGCTCCGCCCCTGCATTCATGGGTCGGTACAAATTTCATCTCCTCCCCGCCCCTTCATTTACTGTGACTCGGTTTCCGGATGAAACTTTCTAGATTTAGGTAATTAAATTAATTTATCAGTATGCGTCTCCCGTTTGAAAGGGCGACATCTATAAATATGCATGTCTTAGCATATTTATAACCGCCATCCTTTCGAATTGTCCAACATTATCCATGGACAACCCGAGTATGTGTAGATTAGGTTCGTTTTCCCATATGCTGTGCTCTGGATCCGATGCAGAATTTCGTCAGTGCCTCCCTGTTGTTCTCCGGATGCACATCCTCTCTATTTATTGTGGAGACGTGTATCAGGAGAACAACAGGGAGGTGCTGCCAAAAATTTGCGTTGGATCCGGAGCAGGGCATGGGAAAACGAACCCAATCTACACGTACTCGGGTGGGATTAGGACCTATCTTTACCTATTAGTGTGTAGGTTGCTTGGACGTAATAAAAATGGCGAACTTGATTAACCGATGAATATAAATGCTAAATTATATATAAATATATTTCTTCTGTCTTTAGTAGCTAGGCAAGATGAGTGATCGTGCGTGGATGTATACCGGTCACCCTAGTCAGAAAGAGATGACGAAAGAATGGTTTGTCAAAACAAAGGAATTTGTGAAAGCCGCATTCGCAAATGGCCAGGAAAGAAACTATTGCCCCTGCCCTGGATGCGACAACTATAAAAAGACGACAGAGGCTGTAATGATTAAGCACCTGCGGAGGAGGGGTTTTAAGCCTAATTATACGGTGTGGACATTTCATGGTGAGTCTATACAATGCACAAGAGCTGAGGAGGTCCGTCGTCGCACGGATGAGCATGGTACCGGGATCGAAGACATGGTGCAAGACTTTGATGATGGTCGGGATTCGGAAGATGAGATGGAGGAATCTGCAAAGGCCTTTTATGAAATGTTGGAGTCTTCAAAACATCCTCTCCATGAGCACACTCAGCTTTGTCAGTTGGATGCAATTGCACAAGTAATGCCTCTGAAGGCTCAGTTCAATTTGGGAAGAGAATGCTACGACGCGATGATGTCACTATTTGGACGCTTCCTACCCAAAGGCCATGTCATGCCTGCAAACTTGTACCAGTCGGACAAAATACTTCGTGTACTTAAGATGCCCTATGAGAAGATAGATGCATGTGAGAAAGGATGTGTCTTATTTCGGAAGAAGTATGCACACTTGGACTATTGTCCCAATTGCGAGTCTTGCATGTATCTTGTGGTAGACAACGGTATTGGTGAGAAGAGGCAGACCAAAATCGCAGTTAGTGTTCTTCGATATATGCGAATCGTACCAAAACTTCAATGTCTTTTCATGGTCGAAGAGACAGCGAGACAAATGACATGGCACAAATTGGGCAAAAGAACCGAACTAGATGCGGATGGGAATAAGATGGTGGTACACACATCGGATGGGGAAGCGTGGAAACATTTCGATGGATTGCATTAGGATAAAGCGACAGATCCAAGGAATCCTCGAGTCTGCACCGCCACGGATGGTTTTAATCCCTTCGGCATGATGGCAACCCAATACAGTTGTTGGCCTGTATTTGTCATTCCACTCAATCTCCCCCCAGGCAGATTATGCAAAGAAAGAACATATTTCTGATGTTGATAATTCCAGGGCCCAATTATCCGGGGAAGAATATGAATGTGTACCTCCAACCGCTTAAGGATGAATTGGAAGCAGCTTGGGATAATGCGGTCAAAACATACGATGCCGCTAGAAAAGAAAACTTCAAAATGCATGTGTGGTACATGTACTCTATGCATGACTTGCCAGCGTATGCACTATTCTCTGGATGGTGTGTGCATGGAAGGTTCCCGTGCCCCCAATGCAAGGCAGCTCTTCAGTTTCATTGGTTGCAGGAGGGTCGGAAGTATTCTTGCTTTGACTTGCATAGACAGTTCCTGGATCCTGACCATCAGTTCAGAAAAGACAAGAAGAACTTTACCAAAGGTAAAGTTATCAAAAACATGGCACCACCTTCGTTCACAGGCCACCAGATCTTGGATTAGTTAAACGCCATCGAGCCTGATCCAGAGCGTATAGGGTATTTCAAGGGGTATAATTCAAAACACGCCTGGACTCACAAGCCATGCTTCTGGGATCTGCCTTACTTCAAAGACCTCCTTCTTCCACACAATATCGACATGATGCACACTGAAAAGAATATCGGAGAGGCTATTTTTGGTACATTGTGCGACATAGATGGGAAGACAAAGGATAATACTAAGGCTAGAATCGATCAAGAGACACTATGTCATAGACCGTTACAAAACATGCGAGAAGGCAAAGGAAAGCAGAAATGGTCGAAGCGAAAGGCCTGGTTCAATCTTGGAAGGCCAGCTATGAGGGAAATTATCTTGTGGGTCAAAATGCACTTGCTGTTCCCCGATGGGTATGCAGAGAATCCAAAGAGGGGAGCGAGTCTTGAAAAATTAAAAATCTTTGGTCTCAAGAGTCGTGATTGGCACATATGGCTAGAGCGGGTAATGCCGGTGATGTTACGTGGCTTTATTCCTGAGGATGAATGGCTAGTATTGGCGGAGCTGAGCTATTTCTTCCGTGTTCTTTGTGCGAAAGAATTGTCGCCTGGTGTGGTAGAAGACATGGAGGAGTTTGCACCGGAGTTGTTGTGCAAGTTAGAGAAGATCTTTCCACCGGGCTTCTTTAATCAAATGCAACGTTTGATTTTACATCTACCGACCGAGGCAAGATTGGGTGGGCCCGTGCAAGATCGTTGGTGCTATGCAACTGAGAGGATGCAGAAGACCCTTGGAGCTAAATGTAGAAATAAGCGTAGAATTGAAGCATCAATAGCTGAGGTATTCATTACTGAGGAGGTGGCAAACTTTGTGATAGCACACTACGAAGCCAGAAATCATCATTTGCATAATCCGAAGCCTCGGCACAATGATGCAGACACTAAAAAAGGTGGGTCCAACCTCAGCCTATTCAAAGGGAAGCTCGCACTAGCCGGTGCTTCGAAACCAATAACGTTGGATGTCGAAGAATGGCAGAACATTTCGTTGTATATCTTCAACAACCTAACAGAAGAACGGTCGTACGTCCAGTGAGTTCTCGACACATTTTCCTGTAACATCTAATTCATTTGAACTTCTCTTATTCCTGGATATTTCAAACAGCCATTACGTCGCCAAATTCTCGGATGGAGCGGTGATCGAAAATGATTCAGTCGAAGAGTATGAGCTTCTGTCAAAGACAGAGGCGGCTATCCCGGTTTCATCTCTTGGTTCAAACAAACGGTAATTATCAATAATGGACCACTTCATTTCTCGGTCTAACTTGCGGCTAATGCAACAATCATTTTGTATTCAACTTGTAGGCTAATTCAGAGTCTATGGACGCCGAATTGAGACAAGTCGCTAATGGTTTTGACTATAAGGTCCGTTCATTTGACAAATACAACAGCAACAGGTATCTCTTTCGTACCTTTGGCAAAGAGCTATCTATGCCCGACCGGAAATCTACAAATTGTGGTGTCTCTGCTATCGGAGACGGTGTGATCGAGTATTACGGAAGAGTTGAAGCAATTTATGAACTTCAGTTCTTTGGTGAAAACCCACCGAACATCGTAGTCTTCAAATGTTATTGGTTCCAGCCGAAGAAGACTAGAAGGACTCATGAACATATAGGACTAGTCGAAATCAATCCAAACACCCATTTAGATGTTCCCGATGTCTATATTACGGCTCAATAGGCGACCCAAGTTTTCTATCTACCGTGGGCATGCCAAACGGATAAGAATCTGGAAGGTTGGTATGTTGTTTATGAAGTGCCGCCACATGTTAGACCACCTCTCCCAAATGAACAGGATTATGAACCTCACATTAACCCAGACACATATGATGGAGAATTCTTCCAAGAAACACGTCTTTCCAGGAAACGTTTCAAGAACCGTCGTGCTTCACCCAAGAACATGGAAGTAGACAACGACAATGAATCCGACTCCAGCCCTGAGCCGGAACCAGAAGACCTGGAACTCGTAGAGGTTACTGATGCGGATGAACTGTCAATGCTTCAACGATTAAAGATAGGCCTTTCACAACTTCACGCCGTTGAACCCGACGAGCACGTCATTCATGAAGACATGCGTGATAGTGATGATGATGATGCATTTATTGATGATGATTATTATTTTGTAAGATTCGCAACTTAAATTATATATATTTTAATCTTTATTATTCATGTACATATTATTATTCATGTGAGTTATTCAATTTTTTTATCTTGTACTAATTTATTTTAATCTTTATCATGGCAGGTCACCAGGTGTTGAAAGATGGTGGGCGCTGGTCCAGATCGCTCGACGGGTTCTTCCGAGGCGCCCCGCACGAGGGGTGCTACTTCCCTTCCACCCCTATCTCTCTGTAGAGCCTTGGCAAACAGTATGTCGACACCACCCGTGGGTTCTTCTTCGTCGGCGGCATTTCCCACTGGGAGAGGTGCTGGTCGGGTAGGGAAGAAGGGGAAGGGTACAGGGAGAGGCGGTGGCTGCGGAAGATCCAGGAGGACTGTTGAGCCGTCCTCGCCACCACCACCAGCTCATTCACCCGAGCATAGGACTACTATGGTCGACCCGTTTGCGGAGGAGGCTATGGGGACTCCGTTCCAGGAGACTGGTGTTGACGGGCATTCGTCCCATGAGACTCCGGTCCAGGAGCAGCCTCGGGTCGAGGTGCATTCGGCCCACGAGACTACGATTCCGGAGGCTTCACCCGACGTGGAGAGGCCTGGATGGGAGACCTGGCCGGATCGGACCGAGTTGCCAGATTGGACCGAGGGTCCGGGTGTCTCAGGGGGCGGGGATGGCGGGGATGAGCTTACGGATAGTGAGGGCGATATGCAGGTGGACGGGGCCACCGTGTACAAGCGTGGTAGTACACGTCTCCCGGTCGTGCCGGCTACCCGCGAGCAGAGGCATGTGATTAAACCTGAAGGAGATAGGTAAGTACACTTACTATTTTTTAGCTTTTTCCTTCAAGTTTTTTCAAATATCTAATGCGTTGACCTTATCATACTGCAGGGGATGGGTACACCCTCTTGGAGTCCGGAGGCCGAACTCCGTCCTTGGTGTGCTTTGCCGGACAAATTTCTTGGGGTTTGTCACGTTGCTTGGTGAGGGTCAGGTTCCTGCACTAGGATTTTCCTGGGAGCACTACCAGGCTGCGCAGGCCCCGCCGGAGGAGATTATAGATGGTGTCTTGTGCCACACGAGGGCCGAGATGGTGATCAAGAGCTTTTGGGTAAATTATCCTTTTACAAAATCTAAAATTAACAATATAGCTAATTATTGTACTAATCGGTGTTTTCACGTTTGATTGCAGACCTTCTATAGGTGTGAGGATGGATATGAGGAGGAGGCGGCCAGGGTTCTCGAGGCCGAGTGTAGCCAGTTACTACAGAACTTACGCCACGAGGCTCGGCCGTAGGCTATTCGAGATTACTACGCCACGCGTGGTATTAAGAAGCAGAAGAAGGATTCCCGCGGAATGTTTCTGAAGAAGGAGCAATATATGAAGGTAATTACCTATTCTTAAGTCCTTCTACGTAGTTTTCTTGATTTCATTCATAGGCGTAGCGCTCAAAATTCTTTCTAATAACTTACGGGTGCCCCCGGGATGGTGTGCGGATAAGATGGATTGTTGGGAGGCGTTGGTTGATGAGTGGTGCACAGGCACCTGGCGAGCCGTCCACGAGAATGCGAAGGACCGGCGTAGACAAATGGTTGGTCTGCCACACCATCAAGGCAGCGCCAACTTACTTCAGTTCAGACAAAACTGGGTATGTGATTTGCTTCATGATTCATGTAATTCATTCTTCATGCTAATATTTTTTCCTCTCTTTTAGGCGCATCACAATAAGACGGAGATGCCACACTTGTACGACCTTTATGGCATGACCCATATTGACTCGTACAAGAAGGCGAAGGCATTCTCTCAGTCTGACCTGGATGATTTCAACAACTTCACCAACATATCATCCCACCAGAAGCTCGTGGCATACAGGGACACGGGGAAGGCTATGAAAGGGGATGACTTTAACCCTAGCCAGGAACCTTTGGATCCAGAGCTGGTGATGATATCTGGTGGCGGGGGGCCCATAGCTCGATAGCCATTGGAGATGGGATAATACGTTGTCCACTCACTCTCCCGGAGATCAAGGCGCGCCAGTCGAGCAGCTATCCTGAGATAATGCGTCATCCACGGCCAGTCGATCTCGCCATCGAGGTTAGTTGTACGGACTAAGAACACTTTCATCCATTTCATTATGTGTGTCACCATAGATCATTACTGTGGTAACGAGGAATGGTGTTTCAGGCTGCTCTTGAGAAAGAGAGATTGGCAAACCAGGCTACTCTTGAGAAAGAGAGATTGGCAAGCCAGGCTACTCTTGAGGCTGCTCTTGAGAAAGAGAGATTGGCAAGTCAGGCTGCTCTTGATGAGAGGGACCAGACCACGGTACGATTGATTGATGAGGAGAGGTCCCGGAATGAGGCGGGTCAACGGGCCCTGTACGCGCTTTTTGTGGTAAGTTTTTTTTCACATTAGCCAAATCATGTGTGTAATGTCTGTTTCATTACTAACTAATACGACCCACTCTTCAGGGTCTGTGCGAGAAGAGCGGTCAAGTCCCTCCGCCGATGCACGTCTTCTCTTCGATTGGCACGGTGAGTTTCATTATAAACTAGTATTAATAATTGAGTGTCATCATGCTAACTGAGACATTGCAAAATATCTATTCTGCAGAATAACTCCCGAGCGACATCGGACGACCCTTCTCCAGGTGTTTCTCCTCCTTGATGACCACTACGGTAAGTTTCTCTTCTCCTCTTTCATATTCTCCTTGCCTTAATTTCCCCAACAATGACATAATTAGCCCTTTTAGCTCAAAAAAACATAGTTAGGTAATTTAGCTCCAAGAAGAGGAGAAGAGGAGAAGAAATATGAAAAATGAAAAGAAACAAGAAGAAGAAGAAGAGAAGAAGTAGGAGGAGGAGGAGGAGGAGGAGGAGAAGGCCATGGACCTTCTAGTCCTTCTCCTCCTCCTCCTCCTTCTCCTCCTTCTTCTTTATTTATTCTTCTCCTCCTCCTCCTCCTCTTTCTTCTCCTATTTCATATTCTCCTTTCCCTAATTTCCCCAACAATGACATAATTAGCCCATTTAGCTCCAAAATGCCATAATAAGCTCAAAATGGCATAAGAACCTTGGTTAGCTCATTAATATTATACACTTAGCTTGTTTTCCTCTAAAATGAGATAATTAGCCCATTTAGCTCCAAAAAGACATAGTTAGCTAATTTAGATCCAAGAAGAGGAGAAGAGGAGAAGAAATAGGAAAAATAAAAAGAAAGAAGAAGAAGAAGAAGAAGAAGAAGAGAAGGAGGAGAAGGAGGAGGAGGAGGAGGAGGAGAAGGAGGAGAAGGCCAAGGACCTTCTAGTCCTTCTCCTCCTCCTCCTCCTTCTCCTCCTTCTTTATTTCTTCTTCTTCTTCTCCTCCTCCTCTTTCTTCTCCTATTTCATATTCTCCTTGCCTTAATTTCCCCAACAATGACATAATAAGCCCATTTATCTCCAAAATACCATAATAACCTCAAAATGGCATAAGAACCTTGGTTAGCTCATTAATATTATATACTTAACTTGTTTTCCTCTAAAATGGTATAATTAGCCCATTTAGATCCAAAAAGACATATTTAGCTAATTTAGCTCCAAGAAGAGGACAAGAGGAGAAATGAAAAGGAAGAACAAAAAGAAGAAGAGAAAGAGAAGAGAAGGAGAAGGAGTAGAAGGAGGAGGAGAAGAAGGAGAAGGAGGAGGAGGAGGAGGCCAAGGACCTTCTAGTCCTTCTCCTCCTCCTCCTACTTCTCCTCCTTCTTATTTATTTCTTATTCTTCTCCTCCTCCTCCTCTTTCTTCTCCTCTTTCATATTCTCCTTGCCTTAATTTCCCGTACAATGACATAATTAGCCCATTTAGCTCCAAAATGCCATAATAACCTCAAAATGGCATAAGAACCTTGGTTACCTCATTAATATTATATACTTAGCTTGTTTTCCTCTAAAATGGGATAATTAGCCCATTTAGCTCCAAAAAGACATAGTTAGCTAATTTAGCTCCAAGAAGAGGAGAAGAGGAGAAGAAATAGGAAAAATGAAAACAAAGAAGAAGAAGAAGAGAAGGAGCAGGAGGAGGAGGAGGAGGTGGAGGAGAAGGAGGAGAAGGCCAAGGACCTTCTAGTCCTCCTCCTCCTCCTCCTTCTCCTCCTTCTTTATTTCTTCTTATTCTCCTCCTCCTCCTCTTTCTTCTCCTCTTTCATATTCTCCTTGCCTTAATTTCCCCAACAATGACATAATTAGACAATTTAGCTCCTAAAAGACATTATAAGCCCAAAATGGCATAAGAACCTTGCTTAGCTCATTAAGATTATATACTTAGCTTGTTTTCCTCTATAATGACATAATTAGCCGATTTAGCTCCAAAAATACATAGTTAGCTAATTTAGCTCCAAGAAGAGGAGAAGAGGAGAAATGAAAAGAAGGAAGAAGAAGGAGAAGAAGAGAAGAAGAAGAGGAGGAGAAGGAGAAGGAGAAGAAGGAGGAGGAGGAGAAGAAGAGAAGAAGAAGGAGAAGGAGGAGAAGAAGGAGAAGGAGCCCTCCTTCTTGCCTTCTTCTTCTCTCCTCCTTCTCCGCCTTCTTCTCCTTCTTCTTCTCTTCTTTTTCTTCTTCTCCTCCTCGTTCTCCTTCTCCGTCCCATTCCCCTCCTTCTCCTTCTCCTCCTCCTCCTTCTCCTCCTCCTCCTCCTTCTTGTTTTTCTTCTCCTTCTAATCTTCTTCCTTCTTCTCTTTCTTCTTCAGTTTATGTTATTTTTCATATATATGTTGTTTTTGTTCTTCTTCTTCTCACTTTCTTATTCCCATTTTGCAGATTGGATGTACTACATGCATGGAAGTTGGCATTGGAGTGCTTTAGTTTACGTTTTTATTTGAGTTGATGAACAATGTGGAACTATATGTATATGTATATATGGATGAAAAATATATGTGCAACTATATGTATGTATATATGGATGAAACTTTGTATGTGTTGGTTCTTTTGATATATGGGATGTACGTTGATGAACAAATGGCATTGATGAGCTTTATATGTATATCATATATGTGTTGTGACCTATTTATCCTATATGTGATATGAATTATATGTATATGTGCTGTGAAATAGAAAAAATAAACAAAAATGTGACAATATAGGCTCTTTGCCGTCTGCTAGCTAATGGCAAAGGCCTTTGCTGTTAGCTGGCCGACGACAAAGGTGCCACGTGGCGCCCAACTGTGCAACCTGGGCAGTAGCAGCTGGCCATATAGTATCCTTGTCGTGTGCTTCCAGGGGAGGCAGACGGCAAAGAAGAGGGCACAGAGGAGGGGTGTAGGAGGTGGAGGCGGACGGCAAAGAAGATGAGAGGGGAGGCAGACGGCACAGAAGAGGGGGGAGGCTAACGGCAAAGAAGAGGGGGGAGGCTGACGACAAAGAACAGGGGGGAGGCTGACGGCAAAGCCTCCGTTAGCCCCTAACGGAGGCAACGCCTGTCGGCTGCCGTCTCGACCACTTTGCCGACTGCTCCTATGAAAAGCTGACGGCAAAGATCTTTGACGTCCGCTTTGGGGAGACAGACGGCAAAGAAGCTACGATGCTGTCGTAGGCTGACGCAGAAATTTTGTCGGCCGTGAGATTCTTTGCCGTCTGTGATATTCTCTTTGCCGTCCAGGATGTACTCTTTGCCGTCTGTGATGGCAGACGGCAAAGAAGCTAATTCCTATAGTGAGAGGAGGCACTTACCCTGGTGCGGGCCTCCATGCTTTCCAAGTCGCCACCCACCATGCGGGCCGAATGCTCCACCTTGGACCGGTTGCTGGAAAACAGCGACACCAGCTCCGGGACACCGGTGAGAGCAATGCCGGCGGGCAGTCGCGTGTCCACCGAATTGGCCGCCCGCCATGACTTCATGGGCCGGCTCCTGGCCCGGCCACCAGCTCCCGGCGCAGCTGGACCATGGTGGGGGACGACGATGGCGCCGGCTCCAGGTGTCGGCTCGGCGGTCGGCTCCGCCGATGTCCCGGCTGGCGCTACTTCTTCGACGGGAGGTGGATGGGCTGCCTCCGGCGCATCCATGGTCATCCCCGGCGCATCAGGGGCCGCGTCGGGTGCATCCAGGATTAGTTCCTGTGCGTCAGGCGCCGCCTTGGCCCTGTAGGAGTCAGGGATCGTCTCCAGATCCACCGGTGCGGAAGTATTCGGCTCGGAGGGCTGGGCTCCCTCAGCCCTCGGGGAGTACCTCGGGGCCGCCTCGCTAGCTGGCTCCTTCGCGCGAGCGTGCGCGGAGGGGTCATGTATAGCCTTCGTACGCTTCTCCACCGGCCTTTCAGCCAGGCTGGGGCGAGGCTGGCCCTCGGCCGTCTCCCCCGCGGCCATGTCCTACCGGCGCTTGGACTGCTCCTCAAGCTCCCTCTAGGCAGCATCAGCTGCTGCCCAGCCGGCCCGCTCGGCTACGGAGGCGGTGTCTTCCTCCACATCCTCCGCATCCCTGTCGAGCGACATTTTTAAGGAACAAAGCTTCCTACAAGACAAACGAGCAAAAGGGGGAGGAAATCTTACCCTGCGACCATCGGCACCTGCCTTCTATTGGCGCCATAGCGCTTCTTGGCGCCGCTTGCCCGTGCTCCGGCTGGAGGAGCCGGCCTGGAAGTTGTGGCACCCTTGCCCTTCTTCCCGGCCACCTCGTCAGCGACGGTTACCCCGGCCTTTGACGCCGACCGCGCTTCACCGGTGGGCTGGTAACCTCCTCCACTCCGTCGGAG